>NW_022196891.1:60336250-60378175 GCF_008632895.1 Mastomys coucha
CAATAATAATAAAAAGGTTCAAGATATGTCTATTTTTTTTAAAGACAACAAAAGGTTGTTCCTAACACTCAATGTTTTCTACCCCTACACCATTTTAAGCACTATTAACATATGTTTAGTTATTCTTGTGTTTAACACTGTGCCAGATGTTTTAGTCGTGTACAATCAAGTTCACACAAAGTGATACTGATATTTTTCTGTTCATACCACAGCCTTTTGCATTCCACCCCAGCATATGTTTCATTTGTGGGGCTCTTTTGGTGATTTGTAGGTTTTTTTTTTTTTTAGTTTTTATTTTAGAATATGAACTATTTTCCTGTCGCTTTTGAAGACGACTAATCTTGTATAGAACTTTAGATGGCAGTACATTTTTAAAGGTAGCGCTTAAATAGTATTTAATTGCTTTCTGGTTTGCATAATTCCAGTTGCAAACTTGTGTGTTAATCTTTGTTTTCTTTTGACCATAAGGAATACTTGCCCCTACCCCCACAGCTCACATCTTAAATACTCCATAATTTTAGTTTTAATCTGTTTTACTATAAAGGGCATAAGTCATCTTTCTTGGAGGATGCTTGAAGCCCATTATGAGACACAATCCAAAGCCTGATACCTTTTTTTTTTTTTTTGGTTGTATTCTTTTATTCATGGCCCTTTACAATTTTCAGAAGTTCAGATGAGAGACCAAATCTTTTGAGTTCAGACTCCATCTTAGAGAACTTGACTTAAGACTGAACTCAAGTAAACTAACAGGCTGGTACCTAGCACCAGTTTCCAGGCTACCCTCAACAAGATCTGTGTCTAACATCAGTTTCCAGGTTACCCCCAACAAAACCTGTGTACAGCAACAGTTTCTAGGTTATTCCCTAACAAATCTGCCCCTGGCACTTGGCTTCCTAACAGCCACCAATGAATAGAAAAGCAGAAGTTAAGTTTATGGTTTGACTCCCAGAACCAGCCAATTATGTTAAAGGCCATAATGGTCCCCCAATCAAATGTGTACCATTCTAGATACCCCCTTCTTGTCTCTAGAAATGCTTTCCTAAAAGTAGGATCAGGGATGCGCCTTCCTGCTATGTCAGGGTTGTTGGGGAGCCCAAACTTGAACTTGAGTAAAGAGACCCTGGCCCTAATCTGACTGCATCAAAATTGGCTCCTTGGTGATCTTTTGGGGTTCATGAAGATTTCTTGGCACAACACAGCCTATCACTGGTTGCCGCTCTCTGGTTGACATTTGTCTCAAACAGACAGTGAGACAATATCTTACCCATCCTTAGGGAACTTTCCTTCTTAGAGTTTTCTCCAGCTGCCATTGTAGTTCTCTGATACTTGTCTTGGTGGAGACAAGTATCCTTTTATCCTTATCTGGTAAAATATATGCTAGCCAGTCATAGCTTGAAGATTTCAATGATTTTCAGCCACTTTTAATGGAGTTTTCTATCATCTATCTATCTATCTATCTAACTATCTATCTATCTATCTATCTATCTATCTATCTATCTATCTACCTATAAATAGAAATCTATATGTAAATGGAAAACTTTTCATTTATGTATAAATATGAATAAGTTCTATTTATATACAAATAGAAATGTACAAATAGTAGTTCTGAGAAATAATCAATTTCTGATTTGGCCTCTTCATCTGGACAGGATTCTATTGTTGCTCTTCATACGAAGCTGTCATGATGCCAAATTCTGTTTACTATCACTTTGATACAGCTTTATATGCATTGCATGTTAGAGACGTAACTTTATTTTCAGTGTTTATAAATCTATTACATAGCAGCTGTGATATAGTAAAGGTATAATGTTATTCACGATCATGCACAGACTCCCCAGCCGAAGCCTTCTTGATTGTATTCCTTGTGTTGTTGATCCAAAGCAACTAGTCTGCTTCATATTCCTGCACATGTTTGCTACACATACACAAATCAAAACATCTAGTAACATAAAAATATATCACAGTATGTGTATTTTTGTTCAATTTATTTTTTCCTCAGTCCTCTCTGTAAGTAAGCTCCACGCTTCTCCCTCTTATCCCTTTCTTTCTCCCTCCCTCCTTTCCTTCATTCCTTTCTTTTCTTTTCTCTTTTATCTCCTTTCCTTTCCTCTCCTCTTTTTATTTTATTTTATTTTGAAGTAGTCTCACATTGCAGCCCAGGCTGTCCTCAGACTTCCTGCATAGCTCAGACTGGCCTTGAATTCTGCCTCCTTCTGCTTATCATTCCTGGTGCACCATAAGACCCAGCACCAAGCTTATAAAATTTGTGAATTATTTAATTTATTTTCAATGTGCAAAACTCTTTTGTATAGACATATTACAATTTAGTTATTGTTCATTGGATGCTTAAACGATTTCATTTTCTAGTACATAACACCACCATAAATATTCTTGATCTTGTTTCCTTGTGTACCTGCCCAAAGTTCTCTGGTCTATGTGACCAGCTGTGAAAGGACAAGGTTTTGAGATACAGATATTTTCAAATTTGCTACCTAGTGACAAGTCAGTTCTCCAGATTTTTATATCTGCATATTGCCTCCAACCAGGCAGAGTTCTACATGTTCTCACTTCTGTCTGACTGTTTCTGAGATTTTTTTTTTTTTGTATAATAAAATTGTAAAATGATATTTTATTGTTGTTTTGAGTTTTGCTTCCTGGATTACCACTCAATACCATGTATTAACAAAAGCTTGGGGTAATACATCAATATAGACAGTAACTTAACAGTTGTGACTAGAATTGGCTTCTCTAAGAGCTGACATCTTTAGATAACAACCTTATGCTTAGTTTTGTCAAGGTAAAAAAATAAAAAGAAGTAGCATTGGTTTGGGCCACTTGAGGCTGAGGCAAGAACTCACTGTTAACCAGGTCTCAGCTCCCCCTCTATCTGAACTTTAGTCCGGGCTGTAGACACCTCTCATTTTACAACCAACCTTGAAATATTGTTTATCCTCTGCTGCCAGGAATCTGTTTCTCCAAACCACTCAGAGACCATGGCTGCACACAATACCCCTCTCTCCAGACAGTTCAACTTCTGTCAGCAGCAACCACAGATTCTAAAAAGTGATGTAATTTCCTTCAATGTTGTAGCTGTGTGCTGCTGCTGCTGCTGCTATTTCCTAAAACTCCAGGGCACACTCCCAGAGCACCTCCGTCTGAATTCAGTCCTAATTCTGCCTGAATAACTGTAATTTCCTCTGGGCATAAGTTATCTTTCTTGGAGGGTGCTTAGAGCCCATTATGAGACACAACCAAAAGCCTGATGCCTTTTTGAGTTTTACCCTTTTGAGAAGTACATATTCCTTTCTTCGTGGCCCCATACAATTTCCAGAAGTTCCTAGCAGGGGCTAACACTTATTCATTTGAAATCTACTAATGAGTGCATTGTGTTAGTGAGAGAAAGGAAGCCAGGCCTTGCTAGGCTCTTTTCACGAAATAACTTGAGATTACTAGAGTGAAAACATAATTTCTCAACAAACAGAAATCCCACAACAGTCAACCAAAAACAAAGATCCTACTGTCGCTTGAATACAGGGAATGCCCAACTTGCAGAGAAACTGTGGGTAAGATAGAAAAATCATTAAATCACAGTTGGTGGTTTCACCTGCTCTCTCTCCCCAATGGTAGTTGGAAAGCTGTAGAGATAAATGAAGAAAACAGTTATGCGAAGGAGAGGATGGAAGGCAAGGAGCCACTAAGGGCTACCTGAACAACCTCTAGCCTAATTAAGGTCACCATATAACATGAAATTACAAAAACAGCTGATTAGAGCACAGACCACTGAGAAAGACTTTCAATAATTCTTAGACACTTAGGAAGAATTGCTATGATATAAAAGGGAAAGAGATTTAAAGGGACAAGTGATACTTCTTTATGCAATGTCTAGCTCTAGAGGCAGACCAGTGAAAGGAGAAGCAGAGCAAGTTGGAAGTAAAGGGTTAAAGAAGGAAAATGTAGAGTCCTTTAAGATGAACAAGGAGTATCAAAGGGAGGACTGGAGAGGACTGGGTAGGACTGGGGAGAACTGAGGAGTTCTCCCACCCTTAAGTGTTAGGTACTTGAACTTTGCTAGTCTCTCAGAAGAGGGCACTCTTAGATGAGGAATCTAGAAAAATACTTAATTATCATAAAGACAAGGAGGATACAGACAGATCAATGAAAGGGAGGAAAGGGGATGGGGAGGAAGAGGAAACTAGGCATTTGCTCTGGAAACTCTTGCGCACACGTAAACATCATGCACACAGTAATAGAAAACATACACTCAATAATCTAAATGTTCAGCAGTGAATAGCAGGTAAGTGTCTTGTAACATAATTCTATCAAGAAAACGTTTCACATGATGGGGAAAAAAAAGTGAAATTAAGTTTTATGTAATCAAAAGCGTGCACTTGACAATAATAGCATTGAGCAAGAAGAGCAAGCCCTGTGTTGAAATGATGGCCAGGGCTCTTCCAGTTTCAAACAACCAGGGTCAATTACAGACAAGTTTGAAAAATGATTTCTCATAAGACAAACACAATATGGTTACTTGCAAATGTGGCAATGCCCCCCTTTATAAACCAAAGACATACTCAACTATAATCATAATTCTTTTTGTAGGTTTTTGTGTTACCATGGTAACAGACTGCTGTTTGCTTTTGTGAAGTTGGTCATTCATTATATTCCTTGTGTTTTCAAATTTAAAAACAGAAGTCATATCTAAGGTATGATCAGAAAAAGGGATTGTTTCTTTCATGTCCTTTCTCAGCTATCATAGCTAATATTCCTGTAACAAGAGGCAATTAGAAGAAAAAGTCTATACATTTATTTGATCACAATTTTGTGTGATTTAATTGTTCTGAGGTCAGGGACCCAGGGAATGAATGTAAACTTTCCATTTTCATAGATTTGATGAATAATAGGAAGCCATGTACAAATGCAATTAGACAAAAGGATAAGATGTTGGATCAATAGACCAAGGAGGGAGGACCCAGCAGTGCCTGTCTGTATAGAGCTTTTTTGGACTCTCTGTGCCCCATTTCTTCCCTTTTGGCCTTGGATTGGAACCTTTCTGAAATGGGGGTCTCCTGACCTTCTCTCAAAGAAAATAAAATCAGACATTTCCTTATGATCAAATCTTAAGACAAGTGGGATAAAGGTTGAATAATATTTTTAAGTTTTTAAGGCTGGTTTTGTGGAAAGAGTTTATCTTCCATGACTTACCTTGGAAAAGAGGAGTGTTTTCTATAGCTTGCCCAAGGAGAGTAAAGGACAGAGGGAAGGAGAGTAGGAGGCAATCAGAGACAAGCCTTTCTCTGTGGTTTCACTTTAGTGCATCTAAGTTGACTTCCAACTCTAGCTCACTGTCTCACAATACCATGATGTCTCCATTGACCTTTCCTGAGATCTAAGAAAGGTTAATATTTGTGTCAAGCTGGCTAGAAACTGATGTGGTTTCTCCTTATCTCTATCTTTCTCTAAGAGTTATATTAAAAAGTAATGAGAACACTTTCAGGGGTTTTGAAGAGGCATATACTGTGATCATAACACACAGCAGTGTGGAGAAGCAACAGGAGATGGTTGATGCTACTGAAACCCATGCCACCTTGTTCTCCATCTCAGCATTTATCTGGTGATTGTTCTAGAAACATCAGTCATAAGGTTACCAGCAACACACATGATTTTATTATTTTGATCTTTATTCCTTATGGGACAGGAATCCTTTTTTCTATCATTCTGGGTATCTCTGGCCTCAGATATTTATTCCCAGGGTGAGTGCTGTGGACTTATTGCTTATCCACAGGCTTGGCTTAACATTTTGTTTATCTACAATTGTGTGTTTTGATAAAGTGCATTCCAGTTAGTACATAACTCACTAATCACAGCATTCTCCAGCATGCCACAATAACCACTGTTATATAAAATTGGCTAAAAATAAAATAAGACCAAAGAAGGAGGAGGAGGAAGACAAGGAGGAGGAGGAGAAAGAGGAGGAGGAGGAGAAGAAGGAGGAGGAGGAGGAGGAGGGAGGAAGAGGAGGAGGAGGAGGAAGGAGGAGAAGTGAGGAGGAAGAGGAAGAAGAAGAAGAAGAAGAAGAAGAAGAAGAAGAAGAAGAAGAAGAAGAAGAAGAAGAAGAAGAAGAAGAGAAAGAAAGAAGGAGAAGGAGGAGGAGGAGAAGGAGAAGGAGAAGGAGAAGGAGAAGAAGAAGAAGAAGGAACCTTTCTTTCATTCAAACACAGAGTGTGGTTGATTAGTCATATGATGAGTTCAGAAATGAAGAAAACATTGTCCAGTTGGGGCTGGGTTTTGTGTATGACATACATTTCTTTTTCTCACTTCTTCTTGAGAAGCAAGCAAGCAAGCATATGCATGCAAATATACAATGAATGACACCTCTTTTCAAAGTTAATTCTTAATTAACATAACACAAGGGACTGGAGAGATAGCTCTTTGGTTAAGAGATTATACTACTGTTGAGGAGGACTCCAGTTTTGTTTCCAGTACCCACATTAGGTATTTTGCAATTCCAGAGAATTGGAAGCCTCTGGCCTCAGCACATGAACAAACATGTATATACCCACATATGGACACACATGCACATAATTACAAATAAAATAAATTTTAAAAAACAACACAAGTCACATATGAAAATATTTTTGTTCAGAAGTTTCAAACCACAAAAAAAGTAAACAGAAAAAATAGTCCCAGTCCCTGTCTGTCCATCTTCCCAGTCTCCATCCAATTTTCAGATAAAGCCACTGGTGGGAATTGGCTGTCTGTGTATACCCAACATTTATATACTATAGATACACATATGTACAATAACACAAATGAGAAAATGTGCAGTTAGTTTGTTACTTGTCTTACTTATGGGAAATATATAAAATATATATTTACTGGATATACATGAATATCCTTTGAAGTGTTCCATGTGTGCGTGTAGAAATTGATCTCAAATATTTTACTTTGTATTATTTTATATCATGATGCATATCTGGGGCATTTTCTGTTGTTCAGATTAGAAGTGTACTGTCAATCGCTCACTCATTTTGTGCGTTCATCCATCTTAATACCCAAGTAACTAAAACTCAGGCTTGGAATTAATTTGGTACTTATGTCCGTGAATGAGTGATCATCACACTCAGTGAATGCTGGAGATCATCTGACAGCTGAAGGCTCCTTAACAGGGGAGTGGATGCATGGTGTGTTTAAAGACTAATTTAAGAGGAGGCAAGATAATGTAGGGAGGCTAGATCAACTACAGACTGAATCAGGATAATTTAAACTTCATCTGTCATCCACGACAGATTTTACAAGCACTTGACTTGACTTGAGCATTGCTGGACACTGACTCTCTTCATACCTTTTTTGGACTCTTGATCACATTTTTACTGTTTACTGTATATAAGTATACATACACATATTGTATCTATTAAGTGTGCATAAATGCACAGGTAACATTCTTTATATATTAAGAAGGAAGCACTTCATATAGATAAGATTCAACACATTTTATTTGTATTAATAGCATATGTATAATGTATATACACATGCACTTATACACTGCACGCATTATATATGTATATATATTTACCTTTATCAATAAAACAGACACAATTCATTTAATCATATTTATGAAGAGTGCTACCCACCTCATAAATGGGGGGGTTACATAAGTATCCCTTTGGTTCTCCGTGTCTTAATGAGTTGCTTAGAGGAAGTGGTAGACAAATAGGTTTTGGAAAGAACATGGGATTAAGGTGCAAGAGGAGCAGCTTTACCTTTAATCCTTGGGCTACCTCAGAGTTTTTACTTCCTCATTGCGAAGTAGGCCAGGATCACGGTGACTGCCAGAAACATTCCTGAAAGATTAGTGAAGAAAGGTTTGCAAATGATTCAGACACTACAATATAGAAAATAACAGAGGGGAGAGAATCAACTGAATTTCTATGATCTCAGTGATGCATATATTATTCTATATTATTATATTTAATAGTTCATATATTATTCTATGCAAGGTTTGTAAACACTAAGTGTAACATTAGAATTATGGCTTCTTCTGTGCCATCAGACACAGAGCAAAGTATTTTACCTGCTAAACTAATGGGTTGGTAAACTTTTCCTTCTTTCTTTCTTTCTTCCTTCCTTCCTTCTTTCCTTCCTTCCTTTCTTTCTTTCTTTCTTTCTTTCTTTCTTTCTTTCTTTCTTTCTTTCTTTCTTTTCTGTTAATGAATTTGTTTGCTATAGTTTTCACATCAGATTTAATCATTGATATACCCTGCCCAGAACCTACACAAATACAGATTTCACATTGATCAGGTTAAACTCCAAAGCCTAAGAATTAAATGTCTCTCTGGTCAATGTGTTCCCTGGCCCTTGGCTACTCCAAAGTGATCCTTTGTGTTTTATTTCCCTGGTTAGTAAAAGCGACAAAGGTCTTGATTGTGTCTGCTATTACCCAGGACCAAGTGAACAAGAGGTGTAAATAGCTTTACACTAAACCGAGTTTATTGAAAATCAACATTATCCATTTGATTGGATAAAATATTTACTTACTAAAGGATATTTCATTTTGCCACAAATGTTGTAATTGTGAAGAATTCTACACTCTACTCCTATTTTCTCTTACACACATACACACATACACACACACACATACACACATGCACACACACACCCTGTAACAACAGCAAATCAAAACATATATGCATGTGCACACAAACATAAGCATACACAAAAGCATTTTGGAGCTACTCCTTGTTTGAAACCATCTTGAGTCTGAATAAAAAGTATTTCTTCTACACTCAAACTGGGATAGACTGTTTCAGATTTTTCTTCTCAAATCCAGTTTTTCTTCTGCATTCTGTATCTCCAATTTGATAGTTTGTGATATTCAGTTTGCTTTTATTATATGTAAAATTAGTATCAATGCCAAAGATACTTATATACTTAGTATTTTCCCCAAGGGGATATTGAAATTGTTTTCCATCTTGATGGAGTCTAAGTTATAATTTTTAATGGAGTTTTTGCATTTGGCATTGCATCTAAGATTTCTTACTTAGCTCAGATGGTTTTCTCATTTTTAGTTTAGTTAAGTTTATTTGTAAGGTGAACTATATTAGCCATGAGGCTAGCATTCTCTTCCTGAAATGTCTTACTTGATGATATGCTGTTCAGTTTATATACTGCTGAATTTTATTTTGCATTTATTAATAATGCTCATATGTGTACATGTGTATGAGGGCTATTGATCTAGATTTAATTTTTTGTGGTTTTGATTTAGGTTTCAGAGTGATGACAGTCTCATAAAATTAATCAGAGAGTAATATGCCTCTTGCCTTTTCTGATTTTTTTTAACATAATTTGTATCCTTGATTTCTCAAATTTTTTGATGGAATTCATCAATGAGGCCATCTTGGTTTTGAAGTTTACAGTCAGAATGGTTTTTCATTTTCTCTAGTTCTGGGATTAAATACAGGGTATGCCAGGTAGGCACTCTGTCACTGAGTCACATACATAAGCTACATGAGCTACACATAAGATGTTATATTAGTACAATTCTATCTCCTTTTATTCATTTATTATCGAATACTTCATTTACTATTGTGCAAAGCACATTGCTCGCTATACTACAGTACATAAGCTAACCCCCTTACAAAACTCATTAAACTTTGTCTAGCCTGAAAGTCTATGTTTACGCCTTTGCAACTTCCCTTCTATTTCCTCCCCCCGCTTATCTCAAACACCCAAACTTTAATTCAACATGTGAAAAGCCTATTAAAGAAAAGACTTTCATCAGAAACAGACAGGTGGTTATTTTCCATTTTATTTATCCTTTGAGTCAAATGATCCAGGATGCATTTTACATCTGTTGGAAGGAAAGGAGGGCCATTGGTGATTATGTGTGCCTACATATGTTTATTTATTATACATAAGTGATTACACTTCTAGGCTGGACTCTGGCACCCAGCAGACTTTGTTATTAATAAAAGGTGAGCAAAACAGCCAGGAAGAACACTGGGAAGAAAAGGATGCGTAGCAAGTCATAAAGGTGCCGTGGTCTCTGTGCTTCACCAACAGCCCTTGTCCTGGTTGGCTTCACGGTCCGCTTCCATTGGGTCAGGATGGCATTTCTAGCTCCATCCCATTTCCCTGGTCCCATCAATCGAAACTGATATGGACTACAAGGGCCAAAGTACACTTCCAGGGCCAGCTGGGGGTCAGTCAAGAAGAGCCAGGGTATGTTAGGCTTGGCTCCTATGAAGGAGCTCAGCTCATCCATATATGTGATGTAATCTGTCTGCAGAGTGTGGCTCTGCCCAAACCTGGGGACAGAAAAGCAAAATGACTGTCATAGATGCAAACAGAACATTAACTCTATAATTTCTGTCTCTTGCACATTGTACCCAGTCTGCCGGTTAGACTCTTAGGCTTATTTGAAGTTTGGATTTTGCCTAGTTTGAATGCTGGAGAGTGCAGTAAGATGAATCATGTCATCCTTTCAGATGGAGTGTGGCCTTGTGTGACTTAAAGGACAGATTGTCACTGGTGATCGGAACTGTCTTTCCCCTTCTTTTATTTGTATTTACTTCTAAAGGAATTGTTACCATTCGCATGGTAACAATTCGCATCTAAGAGCTGCCCTCTGATTTGGATTCTGAGGGTAAGTGGGGACTGTGGTTCCCTGTCTTTTCTCCTCTAGACTTCTGAGCTGATGTCTACCCCAAGACAGTCACTGATCGTTATGTTGGAGGGTGGAAAGAAGAAATAAACCTCCTACACAATCACTTACTTATCCAACAGTGGTTTGGTGGCTAATTATACTTTCATCTGATTTTGATAGGTAATTTAAAAGGAAATTTTTTATGAAATAATTAACCTGAAAAACTACATTCAAATCTAACCACATAAAGACCTTTCTACTTGTGCTTGAAAGCATGTATTGAACTTGGCGGTGAAGCCTCTTTTTTTTCCAGAATATGCTAAGGTAGTTGAACTGAACCTAAGTTTTAATTCTGGTTTATCAATGGCAAATTTGGATTCTGCTGCTCAATTTCCAGTCAGCTAGTTTTCTTCCAGATCCAGTGCTTTTGGGAAAAGACATGACTTCATTTCTCAGCCTCATCACTATGGACATTTGAGCTAGACTGTTCCATGGTTTCGATACTGCGCTTTGTGATACAGGATGAATTCAGTGCCCAGGGGTTCTACTTATAGGAAACTTCTGGCTTCCAATTCTACTTGCAGACCTCAATTCACATGTTCCCCAGAGGGCACAATCATTCTCTCTTAAGTTGACAGGGGAAGAAAGTATTTTCCCACCTAATGTGGATCAGGTATAGCCAGAATTAAAAAATAACAAACTGTTAGTGCTGGCAACATTAAAGATCTTACTGATGTTTTCGATGTATAAAGAAAAACTTAGAACTTATTGGATTAGCAAGTGTAATTGATTACCACTTGAGTTTCTTGCCCATTTTCTCATCGATGTCATCCATCATTTCATTTGTAGTTGGCAGGATGCATGTCTCTGGAAAATGTGTGTAGAGAGAAACACCAAAAAAGACAATGGAGTTAGTCCTGTATAACCACACCGAATGGAATTCGTCATTTATGAAACAAATTGCTATAAAGGTCTTTGAGTGCACCTTAACTTAGCTGCATGAAGTTTTTATTTGTGAGTTCATTATAAAAACGCGATCTTATTTAATAAAAAGTTTTGTCTTAAGGAAAAACTCTCTTTGGTGTCATTTGACAAATGACAATTCACAAATACAGAGACCCAAGAGGTGAGTACACGTGTGGGGTGGAAGAGCTGGTCTGTGTGTAAGAATCACAGCAGAGATGTTTGTAGCCTTAAGTCACCCAACCTTCATGATGGTTTATGTAACATCATGAAGAGCCTGGCCCTCAGCCATGGAATGGGGTAATCATGTTCATACTTCTTGTCTATATCCTTCTATTAAGGTATCCCTCAAGTAATAATCTGGAACAATAGTTGATACTAAACTCCACAGCAAATGATGTAGATAATGAGAGGAGGCAAGCCCAGAATTCCACTGTCAGCATTCAGTTGGGTGTTTAATAGGGAATGGGAGAAAATCTTTAGCTTGCTTTGCAAACATCATCACTTGGGAGTGGCTTACCTCTGTAACAATGGACGAAGGCTACTAAGGTATTTTCAGTGCATGAACACCACCTAGGCACTGTGAGCATCTGATTCTGCATATTGGCCCCCTATAGCTATTATTCTATTATTTGCTGTACACTCCACCAGTGGGAGAGAGACCAGATTTTTTTTTTTCTGCTTGATTTGGAGTTGTAACCTAAGTAAGTGATAAGGCAGATCTCCACATGCAGCAGATATTCTATGAATGTTTGTCAAACGAATAAGTGATGCCCTTTGTTTCATGTTACTATTGAAGGTTTATGAACTGTATGCAAAAATATCATAAAATTTCAGTCTCTGGGCACATGGTCACACTTTTGAGAATAAACAACAATAGAAGCATTTTTTGTAGGTGAGCATCCTTATTCAAGATTTGATGATGGAACTCTTTTAAATTCTTCATGGCATATTTGAAATACAAGTGTTTATATCTACAGTATTTTTTCTTTTAGGAAGCTTAAAGTCATTTATGATTGAATTTTTTCCTCATTTTTATAGTTTCCCCATTATGGATTTTTGTCAGCATTATGTTAGGGGAGTTATATTTATGTTGTTTAATTTTTTTAGACATTGAATAAGAAGATACTTTTCATAATCATGACAGTCAATAGTATTGGAGCAATTAAATCACTATATTGAGTTACTGCCTCTCTTCATGGAATCTGTATGTTCCCCACATAAAGTTCTTGTAGCCCTTTGAGACCATGTGGTCTACAGTGGAGAAAGGGAAGGGAACATAGAGTCTTTCAACAGTGTGAGAGGCACATGAGGTTGGCACAGAGGTAACACTAGGTCTCTAGCATGCCCACCCCTGGCCCCAGCACCCTGGAAGTATTTGTACCTTATCTCTGCAGTCACCTAGCTGTTTCCTTTATCTCACAAAAAGCCTTGCAACGCCCTCCCAAATTCATTGTCAGAAGGTCAAGTTCTTTGATTCAGCTTATGAAGCTCCTCCAGGTCTTTGTTTCTCTCATCATTTCTTCTCACTCCCTGCCTTTTATTTAAAAAAAAAGTTTCTGGTTCTTCATCCATTCAGAGTGATTCCTCATATTAAGGCTTTACTTATGTTGTTTTAGATGGAATAAATACATTCCAGGCCAATTTTCCTCATTACAACACCCTGAAACATCTCCAGCTGTAATGTCCTCTACTCATTCCATTCCCATCTATGAGGTCAAGTTGCATGTCTGTTTTGTTCCCAATGGATCCCCAGTACAGTCATCAGCTTAGAGCAGGAAATTATTGCCTTAGTGAATGAAACACAAAGTGACCCACATACTTGTAAACACTTTAGCAGCCCAGCGTGCCTGGAGGTCAGCGGTGGGGATGGCAGCACCCAGGGACTGGACCAGGCCAATCACTGCCATGGTTGGTTTCTCTAGTTGCGGAGGGAAGATGCCTTTGTACAAGGTGACCTCATTGTTTCTGCTTTTGATGATGGACTCATCCAGGAAGGGGTAGGCATAGCCATAGCCTGTGGCGAAGATGATGCAGTCAATGGCCTCAAACACGGTCCCATCCTCAAACACAGCGGAGGTCTCTGTGAACTTGGTCACCATGGGCTTGATGGACACAGTGCCACAGAGGATGCGGGCTGGGAGCTCATCATTGAACACGGGCTCTTTCCTGAGGGGGCTGTGCAGATGAGAAAGGCAGGCACCATAAGCGTAAGAGTCATTTCCATGCAATCCCCATAACAGCTTATTCCATTGCACCTAGATTTGGTCAGTTCAGCACCAACACAAGGGCCTGTATAGGTGGTTCTCAGGTGGAAATTCCTTTCCCATTTGTGAATATTTCTAAGAATTTATCCCTGAAATTTTCTTGTTGCCCTTTGAAACTTAAGATTAGATTGTGCGTATTTATGCTCTTTGGAGACTCTCCAAATAGATGACAATATAGACTAATTATAGATAGACAACTAGTTAATAATACAAATTCTAAAGCTAGACATCATGGGTTTATTCCTAGCTATAACTATTATCAACTGGTGTTGTTCTACATTTGTTTCTCTGTGTGTATAAAAGGGATAATGACAGAATTGTCCTCACAGAGATATTATCACTGGATGACTAGCTACTAAAATAATAGCCAACACCTTCGAGAACATTGCATGTTAACTACTATTATAGCTTGAAGGCCTTGTTAATGGCAAAAATCAGATTGGTGATGAGCTTACCAATCTTACCACCCTGCCTGGTCTTCTTCCACCGAGTTCTTTGTGTTCACAAGGAAACAAATCACCTTTGATACTGTATTTTGCCAAAATTCTGACAGTAAAATTTTTTATGAAATGTACTTCATGTTAACTTAAGTTCCCTTTAGAGATTTTGGAATTTTCTCTAAGTAGCTCACATGCGTAAAAAGCAGCATTTTTTTTTTTTTGTATTTCTGTTTGTATTGGTGTTTACTTTTGTATTTCTATACTGTTATCCCCCCTCTGTAACTCTGTCTCTTTTCTCTTTGCCTTATAAGGTAACTAACAAGTAGATCACAGTTACACCTGTTTTCTTTCTTCTCTTCTCAACCAAGGGAGGAACAAAAAGGTGTCAGTTGCAATTTAGGGCCCTGGAACCCTTTCAACGAGGGAGCTTAGTTCTGAGTAGGAGTGGTTTTCCAAAACAATTTTTTTTTTCTAAGTGGTGAAACCCCAGTACATTTGTAGTTACTCTTGTAAGATAAAACCATTTTGATTGGATCAAATTTTGGAACTTTTATTATGTTAAACAAAACTCTAAGTATATTAAACAACATTACTTTTTCTTGAGAGTCAGAGCAGTCCTTAAATCTGGGTAGGATAAGTGCCTTGGAAGGAGGCTCCGGCTCTTTAAACCTGGCATTTGGTATTCCGATTTACAGTTCCTCTTCACTTTTTCTTAGTACGTTTCTCTAAACAAATGGAATCTTTGGCTAGCATAGGCCAGAAGGGAAAAATCTCATTGTGAAACATTTATCTACCAAATATTTAGCTGTACTGAGTTTTCTATCTCCAATGCTTCCCTAATTAGGGTGTGTTGGATGCTATCTGCAGAAGAAGTAAATAAATGAATTGTACTAATTTTACAGGTCTCACCAGTTCAAGTGAGCTCCATTGCTTTACACATTTCCAGCCTCCTGATGGCCCTCTGAAGTGTTCATGATGTGGGGAGGAGTGCTCACTCTTGTCCTACGTGCTGAGACACATTGACTGAGAGCCAGCCCTCCGAAATGTGCAGGACGTGGGGAGGAGTGCTCACTCTTGTTCTACGTGCTGAGACACATTGACTGAGAGCCAGCCCTCCGAAGTGTGCAGGATGTGGGAAGGAGTGCTCACTCTTGTCCTGTGTGCTGAGACACATTGACTGAGAGCGCTTTGGCAGCTAGTCCTTCAAGGCACATCAGGTGATCCGAGACCAAGAAGAACACATACTTTTAAGTCTTTATAATTTACAAAGTAAGTTATAAATGTACATTTATTTTTTTAAATATTACTATCTTCAGAAGTAGATGTTGTTATTAGTGTCCTTACTTACCTATAATCATGATATATTTAAAAAAAAATCCAGTTCTAGGTTGTTCAGTCCTTTAAGTTCTGGGCAATAGGTTATAGCTAAATGGATTCTGCTTATCGGGATGATCTGTTTACCTAATCCACCCCTACTTTGCATATCCACATACATTTCTCCACTAATCTCTAACCTGCACATGATCTGTGGTTTAAACTGTGTCACCTGCAAAATTCTTAATTTAATCCCATTAGATCAATGAGATAACTAAAGGAAGGACCATGTAGAAGTAAACAATTCAAACCGGTACACTCCTAGATCGAATGGAAAATATATATTATTTATCATACCCATTTAAAGGCATCAGGCCATAGTTCTCATGTTTAAACCATGTGTTCATCTTCTTGACATATAACCAGTCAGAGACAAAAGAAGGAAGGATATTCCGGAGGAAGGATGCGAATCGGGTCACATATACCATATCCCAAGGATACCCATCATTCCAAACCCGACTCATGACCCAGGAACCACTTCTGGTGCTGATAATGACCTGGTGGAGAGAGGCGGTACAGATCTCAGCATTCTTCTGTGACAAACAAGTAAACATGACAGAGTTCTTTAGAGGCGTATCTATACGTTCCCTTGAGTATCCTTTTAGGAACATTTTAGTATCCATTTAGAACATCATTTCTAAGAAATGAGTCTAGATGAACATGCCATATTCACATCTAAGGGGAGGCAAGAGTCCTCTCTCACCACTCCAAAAGACTGATGTAGAACTGTTCAATGAATTATAAGCACAGCACCTGGTATATGAGGCTTGTATAGCCAACTGTGCTTGTTTTAATTTTTATGTGCTCAGAGAGTAAGATGGCCAGTTAGGTAGAGACTAGTCATCTTAGCTAGCTCTAGTGGCACTGGATAGTAGAAGAGGCTGGGCTGAGTTAGGGAAATGGAGCTAAACAGGTAGCTGGAACTAAATTGAGGGGATGCCAAAGATTTAATGTTGGCCTCTGTCCCTCCTCACCTTTTCTAGTCTTCCCTGCACATGCACACAGGATGTCTGTTCATCCCAAGCCATGGAAGCTATCTCAACCTGCCAGGTTAATTGCTGGTATGTTTACTATCTTTCTGATAAACCCAACAACCAAAGATTTCTTTATGTTTATTTGGGAATTAGTTTACTTAGCATCTGCTTGCTTAAAAACATGCTGAGCTTCTTCAGGATTTACTAGTTGCAGCAACTTGAGTCCCATGGAAATCTTGCTTGACTTCGCTTAGGTTAAGTCAGAGCTCAGTTCTTGGAGGTGTTGCTGCCACACCTAATTCCACCAGGAGACTCAGTGCTTCCTTTGTAGATGGCTCCTGCACCTGTTGCCGCACCCCCACCCACTGATTGTTCATTAAGGTCATGATCTAGTCTAACTCATATCTGTAATTTTAGCTTAACAGAGATCTGACACACAATAGTGCCCAGCATTTGCTGAGTCCTTGCTTCTGAAGGAGGGAGTGGTAAAAGCCAGATCATGGGGTGCTCCAGAGCTGCCGTGCTAAGTAAACCTCGTTTACTAGTGTGTAGGGCCTTCCACGTGGTAGGTGGGAAGAAACGTTGTTAAATAAAGATGGAGCCTGACTGAGAACTGAAACGATTTGAAAGTTATTAGAATATAAAATTAGAATAAAAAATAAATGTTCACGTACTCCCTTCTACACACACTCAGATATTTGCCTCCATTTTATCAGAGCAAACTTTTTCATAGTAAGGAAGACACTGGCTCCCCTTTCTGGGTGAATGGCTCACTCAAATTCTCATGATTGAACAGTTTCATAAAACAGGCAGTGTGCTTGGAAACCCAAGCCTCCAGTGCTGACCTAATGGCATATTTCTATCCTAGTTTTACCTCCTAAACCCTGTATGTCACATACCTGTGTAGCCAGACGACTGAGTTCAACAGCAATGTCGGATGCTGAGTTCCCCAGGCCAATCACAAGGACTTTCTTTCCCTGGAAAGCTCCTGGGCCCTTGTAATCCCGACTGTGCAGGCACTTGCCTTGGAAGTGCTCTAGGCCTAAGTTGAGTTTCAAAAATGTGAAGACTCAGTTTTTCACACATTAAAAAAATTTTCCCATAATTGAAATACACTTAGCCACTTAGTAAATGTTGCCAATAAACTCCTAAATAATATTTCTGGGGATCTTAAAATCTTTAAAATGTTATGATTTCCATTTTAATAATAAATAAATACAACAACAATAAGAGTAATAATTTATTAAATACTACCTAAGGGCTATTGCCAGTGTTTGCTTTTTAAGAAAAGTGCTCAACTTGCAAGCATGGGGACCTACATTGATCCCAAGAATCCATGTTTTTTTTTTTAAAAAAAAGGAAAAAAGAAATTGGGACAAAGAACTTAAGGGCAATAAGGAGTTTGGCCTGGCCATATTGACTCCATATGCACATGGCATAAAACATGCTACCTATTAATGTTTTAACCTAGTCTTCATGAACTACTACCACTTTGGCAAAAAGGAAGGAAGGAAGGAGGAGGGAGGGAGACAGTGAGGATTGGAAGAAGAATGGAGCAAAGAAGAAAGGAAGAAAAATGGGATAGAGGGCAGGAAGATTTCGCGTATATTTATTTTCTTTGATCTTTGTCATTCCTGGATGGCAACTGTTATGATTAAGGTAGGTTTGTTTCCTCTGTCTCTCTGTCTTTTTGTCTCTGTCTCTGTCTCTCTCTTTCTGTCTCTCCTCCTCCTCCTCTTCCTTTTTTTGTGAACTTAATTCAAGCTAGGTTCATATGGGAAGAGCGAGTTTCAGTTGAAAAAATGCCTCCATCAGATTGGACTATAGGCAAGCTTGTGGAACATTTTCTTGGTTAATGACTGATGTGCGAGGGCCCAGCCCACAGTGGGCCGTGACACTGCAAGGCAAGTGGCTCTGGATTGTATATAAAAAGCAAGCTGAATGAGGTATGAGGAGCAAGCCAATGAACAGTATTCCTCCATGATCTCTGTTTTAGTTTGTGTCTACAGGTTCCTGCCTTCATTTCACTCCATAGAGGACTATAAACTATATACTGAAGTAAACCCTTTACATCTTGAGGTGGTTTTGGTCAATGTTTTATCATAGCAATAGAAAATTGAACTAAGTCAGCATCTGAATGTGCTGCTGCTGCTACAATCACAACCATAACCACACCCACCACAACAATTACTACACACATACACACACACACATACACACAAACTCATACACACATACATTCACACACATACTCACATACACACACACACACTCACACACATACATACACACAAACTCTCATACACACATATTCACACACATACTCACATACACACTCACACACACTCACACACACATACTCATACACACATATACTCACACACACACTCACATACACACTCACACACATACACACACACTCACACACACTCACATACACACATACTCACACACAATACATTCACATACACATACACACACTCACACATACACACACACACTCACATACACACATACTCACACACAATACATTCACATACACATACACACACTCACACATACACACACACATACTCACACACACTCACACACATACACACACAGTCATGCACACAATACACATTCATGTACATACATGTACACATCAGAACATACATTCTTTCATGCACTTACACACACAACACTGAGATTCTTAAAATTCACTTATAAATTGTAAATGAAGATGAAATAAGAATTGTTACTTTATTTGTCTGGCAGAATCACACATTTTTTGGACATGAGTGTTCAGAGACCCCATGTGTGTTGGGACTTATGTTTGTATGATCCAGTGACATAAGAACTGTGTATAGTCTTTCAACTTCAGGGATTAGGGAATAAGTTGTTGTGTTTTTTATATCATTATACATAAACATATTTTCTTTTGACTTTTCTGGTAATTCAAATGCCATTATTATGCAAAGATATGCTTCAACACTAGGCATTTGCCCATAAGTCCCCCAATTATTATATATTTCAAGCTTACCAGGAAAAGAGTCAGTTGGCATGTTGGGGTACACATGATGTCCTGAGCAGATCATCACAGCGTCAAAGAGCGCAGATTCTTGCTTGCCATCTTTTTCAGTAACAACCACCCATTGGCCAGTGGTCAAGAAGCTCGAACATTTCTTTATACCGGAAACCAGGGTCTGTAAGAAAATGAGAAAAAGAAGAATTCCTTCTATTTGTGGAATTCTTCCTTTCTGTATTGCAGTATTTTTCTATGGAGGAAATAATGATATAAGATGACCTGGTCATGGAAAAATATATAAAAAGGCACCAATATGGGGTCAGAGTACATTCTCAGTGAGTCTTCAAATCTTGCACAGAAAACTACTCCTGAAGGGTTACTTACTATTGAACATCTGGTAAGTTGATGTGGGATAAATGATACTAGGACATTTTTTATGCCTAGTACCATGGAGCAAACTTATGTTATTTGCTTACATCTGCTCTACAATGATCCCACTTTCTCCTTCTCTGACCTCATCTTCTACTTGCTCAGGAAATACAGCTGTGTCTCAAGGTTTGACCCTAGATCTCTTTTTGTGCTCTGTATAGATTCTCCTCAGAAATATAGGCAAATCCCACAGCACATTTGCCTATAGATATTTGATCTTGTTCCTCCTCTGCTATCTAGTTTAGTGTTCCAACTGCAAAGCCATAGTGCTTCTTCTAATGAAGTGTATGTGTACCCCCAACAATAATTGGCCTACCTCTATTTTCTCCCAAGCTGCCTTTCACTTTTCTAGCTCCTAGAACAATGGCATCAACCACCATGTTACCTAAGCTTCATGTCTACATAAACATTGATCTCAGACATAATATTGCTTTTATTTGTTCCATGATCTCAAATGCTGCTTTGCTTCAAGGTCCCATAAAACCATGAAGACTGCTTCAAGAGTTTATACTTAGGCTGCCTCCCAGTTACCCACTTGCTACATACTTCATCCTGCTTGTAGGAGTATACTTTAGACAAGACTGAGTTGATTCTGTGTTTCTGCCTCAAAGTCATTTCTGATACATCACAGTCTCATTCATGGTGATTGAGCATGGGGCCTCACATGTGCTAGGTAAGCACTCTGCTGCTGAGGGCACCCAAATTCCTTATCTCTTTTCTATGATCGGAAGTCTGAATAATTATGTTCTTATTTGTTTTTAACCTTCCAATGTCTCCACAGACTCCTCTGGGACAGACTGCTAATTTCCATTCTGGTGTCCATCTATTTCTTTCTTACTAACAGAACCTGATTTTGTTTGGAGCGACTATGTACCTGGCAATGGGATCCACTTTCAGGCCCTCATGTAACAGCAGGGGCCTATGAGATAGAAGCAGATGTTTCATAGGCTTTTCACCAGAGTTTTCAGAAGGGAGCTGATGCTGCAGGGAACCAACATGGTTTGGTTTCCATCCATTCCCATTTTTCTCTTGCCTAGAAGTTCTAGTAACTGTTCTGCACTAGGAGGTGACCTTGATGGGGTAAGAAGCATGAGGCTGACTTTTGTGACCGTCATTTTAGCACCATCAGACCAGCTCCATTTGTACCCATCTCAGCCATTATTTATATGGCTGTAAAATAACCCCCGATTTTTAAAGCTACGGAATACACTGGCTTATGGATCTCCATGGTTCACCTTAATCATAACAGCTGACCTTCCTCGTCAGCTCTGTCTAGTGTTCTCCAGATAAGCAGAGGGGTTTCCCATCAGTTGTTCTCATGCCATCCCCTTATCTAAAACATTTTCCAAATACATTTTCATCTTCTCTTTTCCCAACATATTGACTTGCCTTATGATTTTCATAGCATTCTTTTGATGACATAAAAATACAATTTAAAACATGATTACACAGTTTTAAAGTGTCCTTTTTATTTACATTCTATGTGACTATTACATTTGTTACTCTCTGAATATTAGTTTTGATCTTCATTTAGATGATAGGCTTCTTGAAGAATATTAAGGTTATTTTTCTGTGTAAAAGGATTTATTTTATAATTAGTTCTCTTACACCCTCCCTCCCTCTCTCCATCCCTCTACTCCACTGTCCTGCCCTGTGTATGGTTGGGATATGTGTGGGTGTCTGTGGAGGCCAGAGGCATTGGATTCCCCTATAATTGGAGTTAAGGGTGGTTATGAGCTGACTGATGTAGTGGTGGAAACAGAACTGAGGTCTTCTATAAGAGCCACTGGGCCATCCTTCCACCCTCTACCTACCTCTCTTTTCCTTCCCTCCTTCCCTTCTCTCCCTTCCTCCTTTCCTCCTTCCCTCCCTTCTTTGCTTCCTCCCTCCCTTCCTTCCTCCCTCCTTTCCTTCCTCCCTCCCTTCCTTCCTTCCTTCCTTCCTTCCTTTCTTCCTTCCTGCCTTTCCATATAACAATAGCATGGTATAAGCACATTATCAGGAACTTGATTAATGTTGGTGGGTATTACTGCCATATATCAAGCCAGTCTATGGCATTCATAATTCCACAAATGAAGGAATAGAATAAGTAGATAAATGTAATAAAAGAACATCTAGGGAAACTCTGTTGTGAGTCCTCTCCAGCTTCAGGAAGCTGTTTCTGTGCTTCTCAATAAACCTTGTTTGTTTTCTCATTAAAAAGTTTCAAAAACAATAGCTGGAAAATTTAATTTTAACTATATTTGGAACTACTCGAAGGAAAATAATTATGCAAATACAGCCTCAAGTCATAAATTTATTGAATGTTGCCTTCATTATATGAATGTGTGAACCTTTTATTTAATACTAATTAAGACAGGGTTATCAAATATAGAACATTACTATTGCCAGTTACAGAAATAATGACTGTATTTCATAAAACTTCCAAGACTCATTAAGAAGAAATATAATGGTTTAAGTAAGTAAAGACAGGGGTCATTTAAATTGCTACTCTTTTCATAATGTCATAATTTCTAATTGTAGTGAGAGTTTTGGTTTCTTTAAGATCCCAGTTATGTTATGTGAATATGCTTTTGTTTTAATCCTAGGTGTGCGATGGGATATGGGGCTGCTTCCAATTGTCTACAGCTGCTAACTAGGATTGTCTTATGCTCTAGGAGGGACATGATTTTTGCCAGATGGAGATAGTTTAGAGGGAAGGTGTATAAACATGAGGTCTCTGAGAGGGCCTAGGGAGGCCGCTGTTTCCCTGGGTGCTCCCCTTGCTGACCCTGGTTGCTGTTGTTGCAGTTTCTCAAGAGGTCATGGGCAAAAAGAGGAGGAGAAGAAGTTGGATATCCTGACCTGCCCCTAGGAACTCAACGCCCCTAATCATCAGGAAGTAGACTAAAGAGAGCTACACCCCCTTTCCTCTCTAACCTTCTGTTTCCCCTGCCTAGTGTTATAGGGTAGAAGGGGATGGGGTGGATATGGGAGGTAGAGATGCAAGAACCCATTATAGTAGACCAAAAAGTATGCCAAGATCTAACAAATGCTACATTTGCTTGGACAGTGTATAACTCATGGATATTGAACTCACAGGAGTCTAAATATAGACTAAAGAATTTTGGATTATTTACCAAGCTTGAAGCAATGAGGGTGGGGACTTGGCTGTCATAGGTTATCTGTCTCCATCATCTTCTAAAGCAGTGGTTCTCACCCCCCTCGGGGGGGGGGAGCTGGAAATCACATATCAGATATCATGCAGGTCAGATGTTTACAGTATGATTCATAACAGTAGCAAAATTACAGTTATGAAGTAACAACAAGCATACTTTTATGATTGGGCATCACCACAACATGAGGAACTACATTAAAGGGTCACAGCATTAGGAAGGTTGAGAACTGATGGACCTAAGAACTTTGAATCTAATGTATTTAAAAGATTTCAGAGACTTGCAGGGGTGGTGATGAAAATGCATAAATGTTTTACAGTCTAACAGAACTACTGACTTGTGAGGCTCAAAACACTTGGTATACTGGGTTTGGTGTTCTGTCCTTCCATCTTCCCTGACACTCATATAACACTAGTGGTACTGGGTACAGGTCTTACCTCAAACTGTATATATCTCAGAAGATCCTTCTTCTGAGCAAATGACTTGATGTATTCTTGGAGCTTGCTGTGGTGCATGTAGTTTGGGAAATCATCAGGATAGGGGAAGTCTGGAAAACACATCATTTCTTTGGAAGAGTTGGTGAAGACTGACTGGTAAATGCTGGCTCTTCCTTCCTCCACGTGATTCTAGGAAGAATAACAAAACTGTAAAAACAAGCCAAGAGTGGTACTATTTTCTGAGAATACTCAAGTCTTGATTGATCAAAACCCTTTTAATATTAAAAAATTAAGAGTTCTCTTATTTATTACTTTTCTTCAATGCCATCTCATTGGGTATACTAACCACACATGTCATTTCTCATGTCAAGTAGTAGATGGTCAAAACAAAAAAACTCAGTGGTTTTTTTGGTAGAGATCAATCAGTCTATTTACCTATCAACCTACCTACCTACCTACCTACCTACCTACCTTTCTGGTTTTTTGCCTGTATTATGGTTTCTAATTTTGTGTTTTTATGCATTTTGTTCCTGTTTATGCATTTGCTTCTTCTTTTTTGTTTTGTTTTTGTTTTTTGTTTTTGTTTTTTTTTCAAGATATGGTTTCTTTATATAGCCCTGGCTGTCCTGGAACTCACTCTGTAGCCCAGGCTGGCCTCGAACTCAGAAATCTGCCTGCCTCTGCCTCCCAAGTGCTGGGATTAAAGCATGTGCCACCACTGCCTGACTTGCTTCTTCTTTTTTTTTTAACCTTGTATTTTTTGCCCTTTTGCTTTCTAAAGAGAATGAAAGGACAAAAGAAAGAAATCAAGGAAGGAAGAAAGATAGAACGAAAGAGGTTATAGAGTTGGATAGATAAGGAGGTGCAAAGGATTTGAGAGGAGTTGGGGGGGAAGGAAGCCCCAGTACAATCAGACAGAATGTACCGTCTGATGTTTTTAAGTAAAAAATTATATGAAAAGCATAGTTCCTTTTATCAGACAGGATAGGAAGCCCTTTACATAGGACTGCATAGAACTGATCCGTTTCTATATTAACTTCCCTCACCCAATTAACCCAGTGTCAGTTCTTCTGTAGTCTCTCGGCATTTTCCTTCTTTTTTTTCTTGTGTTGTCACTGGTTCTGATATCGTGCTCACCTTACAAAAACCAACAAGGATTCAACAGTCCCAGCAGTGTGTGGCTTTTCTCTCACGTGGTTCCTACACGGGTGTCAGCACCCTCTCTGCTGGGGACAAAGCCCACACTTTTATCCAAAGTGGTTTGTCCACTTTGATACAGTCAGGATCACCAGAAATTTCCTCCAACCGGAGAATTCAGTTCATTTCCACAATTCCGGATTCCTGCCTCTGATGCATGATCTGAGAATTTGCATTTCTAAGAATTTGCAGAGGGACCTAGTGGGGCTGATTTCACAGTTTGGGAAACTTTGCTCTGCTGTAAATGAACTATGTGCTTGAGGGGCCTTTAACTCATCAACTGTGGGATTCACTCTACACACACACACACACACACACACACACACACACACACACACAAACTACACAAACACACATCACACATAGAAGCGCCATACACACATACACAAACATACCATACACATATCATACACACACACACATATACACATATATATATACCATACCCCCACATACACATACTACAAACACAAACACACATTACACACACAAGTACTGCACACACAAACGTACCACACACATACCACACACACACACACACACACACACCCTCCCCCATATTACACACACACACCACACACACACATCACACACACACACAAACACCACACACCACACACACATCCACACCCTTCCCCCCACATTACATACATATATACTACACACACATACCACACACACACACACACATCCCCCCCACACAATACACACATACACCACATACACACATCACACACACACACACACAGCCCATTACACCACTCACTCCCTCACCCTGTCCCCCCCCTCCTCACACACACAGGAAAGCGACAGGACTTAGAACATGTGTCACTTCTTGGCATTCGATTTTAGAGCCACTGTGTAATTGAAAAGTGGCTTCTTGGTGAGAAGCAGTCGGAAGCTAAATTGAAAATAAACATTTCCTCTCTCTTGTGTGGACAGGATAAAAGTGTACACAGGGTGCTGCCTTGAAAACAGATTTCAAAGCTGGCAGCCTCTATGTTCCCAAGGCCTGAAGGAAGGAATTCTTATGTAACAGAGGAGAGGGACACAGTATCATGTTGCTGGATTTAAGATACCCATCTCTCTCTTACCCTGGCTAGTCCCTGGAAGACGAAGATGGAAAGATCTAGAAAGAATCTGGAGGCCTGTGTCTCTGGGAGAGAAGTTTAGCCTGAGGCGTTGGTGGGTGTCTCCTTTCAAGTTGAGAATGTTCCTTTTCTCTACCCATGGTTGCCACATTTCTCAAAATTTAGAGGTTTGAAATTTTTAAAATCTTTTAAAAGACTTGCTTATAAATATTTGTGGAGGTCAGAGAAAGGGTGAAGGTTCCTGTCTGACAGGTTGTGGGGTCCAAGCCACTGTCTTCACTCAGAGTGCTGCCTATTGCTAGTTGTGAGGTGAGGAGGGAAGGGCATTTCTCAGCTGCCCATTGAGAGGAGGGCGAGCTTAGTTGTGGACCAGGGCCTGGTTAAAAATGTAAGACTCTGCTCAGTAAAAGAGGTGATGTGGCCTGCGATTATTTTCAGATCAAGTAAGTCCATGCGTTCTCCTACACCCACCTCTTGATTCTAACTAACTCAAATATGGAAGTTTGGAATTTTCTTCAAACACTGTTCTTCAAGTAAGGGAAGTATATAACAACAGATGTTTGCTTCAAAAAGCATGCCTTTTCATTTATTCGATGCGTGAGGTGGTTTGAACCCGTTAGGAGGGAATTAGGCTCCAACTCTGCCTCAGGCTGAGGGTTCACCTCCTAGAACTAGGGTTCAAGGGCTGTGGGTTGCATTATCAACACATTGCTGTTCTGTCTAGAGCTTCAGTTTCTCCCCCTCTTGCTTTAGGTCATAAGTGTCTTAAGGACAAGGCCAGAGTCACATTCTAGAATGTTCTCTTTAAGTCTGCCTTTATTGCCTCTCATATTTCATCTTTGCTTATTTTTGAATGTCTGTTCGTGTAAACCAATTCCTCAACTCTAGTTCCAAAGTTGCTCCCTAAACTTGCTTTCTTTTTCTTCCTCTCATTACCTGTCAATCATTATTGCATCCACAACTTCTGTTGTCCTTATTGCCCTAAGTGCACAGTTGCTTACAACACAGTTACTTTAATTTCTATGGCCACTGGTAGGTTTCTCATGTTTCAGCGAATGGCCTCACACCATTGGATGTATTCTAACAGGGCCCCAGACCTTAGTAGGTCCCAAGGCCTTAGCACAACTGACTCCGTGATGGAAGTACCTTTCAGATTGTAAAACTCAGCATGTAGACAACACCATCTGCCAAAACCAAAACAAAGACTAAATCCACTGAAATTCGTATAGTTCTAGAAAAGTCTCAAAATGTATTAACCTTGTATTTTAGCTTCTGTAGTTCTGCTTCGGGCTAACTGATTTTGTTAACTGAAGTATGTCAACCCAGAACATGGCTTTTGGGCTTAAAAGCTCACCCTGAGAAGGACTCAGTGCTTCACTGGCATCCCAAACTCCCAGTGTAGTCGAAGGCTGGTTGACTGACAAAGACATTCTATTGCCTTAAACCCATGGCCGAGCAGTCTTCTCTGGTGAATGCCCCACCAGTGCTAATGGCTTAGTGGGTTACCTTTTTACAAAGGCATGAACTAGAGAAGGGCACTGAAGGGAGAAATGGGAAGTACATATGATCATATTTTGTTGTGTACAGGCATGACATTCTTAAAAATAAAGAAGTAATTTAAAACACTGGTTTCCTAGTGTACTTATTATTTGAAACTATGCCTAACACAGTACTCTATTTATTCAGGATGTGTCTGATGAGTAGATGCTGCATTAGTGTGTGAAAAAGATAAACTCAGATTATTCTGACATTTTTGTTTTCTTTTTTTTTTTCAGCCCAAAATGATGCTAATCTACTGCTTGTTTGTTGAGAAAATTTCTGTTGCTATGTTTGACTGTGTTACCAAAGTTGGGACTGTAATCTGTACTCCAAAAATTCAAGTTCAGCCACCTGTTCTCAAGAAGCCGATTGAAACAGTCAAATTCACAGTAAAAGGCAGAAAAAGGAGACTTAGTGTGGCCACTGGGAAGAAGGACAATGAGATCTTCTGAAGAGAGATTAAAGTTTAGATGGAGGACCAGGGATATGCACATCTAAGCAGTCCAGGAAAAAGTGGTGTCCTGCCCATCGTTGACCCATCAATGTCTAGGTCCTAGTTTCATCATGTAAGGGGGCCTAGCAAGTGTTAGAAATAGTCGGTACTACTAAGTCTCTTTTTAAAGGAACAAAGGCTTCAAGTATTTTTCATCTCCCAGCATGAGATTTCTGGGAGAAATTTCCATTTTGGATGTCTATTGTCCATAGTCCGGTAGACTGAGGATACAAGTGGCTCGGAGTATCTTCATCTTCACTAGGCCAGTTGCAGCCATACCACTCTGAATGCACCAAAGTTCAAGTGCAAGTTCAAGGGTCAAGCCTGGTTAGTACTTAGATGGGAGAAATTTCTTATCGTCAAATAACCAAATCTTTTGAGGACATGATGTCCTGTATGAATGTGTGAAACTTGAAGCTCACTCACATTTAGTCTGCTAGTCTTTAAATCCCATTTGGTTTCCATTTCTTAGAAAAAAAGCACACAGTGAAAAGTTCAGAGTGATCAGGTTTCTGTCTTCCGCCACACCTTCTGCCCCAGCAGGAACTCACAGAGATGAAGACTTATATAACACAATTTTCCAAAATTCCTGTCTGAGCATACATCATGCAAAAGCAACTTTTCTTAGAAAAGAAAGACGGATTGGGGATGAGTGGAGGAAACTAAAGTTTCAAGTATTTGAATATATTACCCCTCATGGGGCATTCTGGGTAGAATTTTGCTTATATACATAACCTGATGGAAAAGAGACATTCTACCTTGTGCACGAGCAGAGTCTATCATGCTTTGCTTCATTACATCAACTTCCTGAGGTGGTGATCATGGCTAACACATAGATTCTTTCTTGGATGCAGAAGATCCAGTACCTCCTGTGTACCTTTTATGGATTGTTGATTTTTCTTTTTTCTTTCTTTTTGCTAATTTTTCTTACGATGCTGGTATTGGCTCACTGCCAGGGCACTTACATAACATGGGGCACCATTCACAGACCATGAAAGGAATGGTACTCTGGAATTGCATTACATAAAGATCTACTTCCTTTGAGGACCTCCTGCAGGGTTTTCTTCTGACTCACTAAGATTTGAGTGGCTTTTATCCACTGAGTTGACAAGAATCAAAGGCTATCTTACTAGCAGCTTTAGTTTGAGATACTTAGGGCCGCATGGTTTATAGAATATGTACAGAATTGAGTTATGATCCATAGTCTCCTGGTGAGGTCTGGGATAGTTACCTATAATCAAACAGGATAAAATTTCTTCAGGATAGAATAAAAGTGGGAATTAGCCATACGACAATTTGGGTTCATGTTATTGATTTCACTGTTACTAGACTTCACGTCATAGTTTGTGTCCCAAGAAGCCAGGTTTGTTTATTCATCCTCAATAAGCCACTTAGGACAGCCAAATTAATAGCAAAAACCATAAAAGGAGAATTTATTTAATGTGACCATTGGGAAAATGAACAAAGAGATCCAGTTTCCCTTCCACTCCAGTTTATCTCCAGGGTCCTAAAATGAGAATGATGTTTAAATAGAGACCTGATGATACACACATTTAAGGAGTCCAGGTCAAGGCATGTTCCCACCCACCAATAATGCATCATCTCTGAAAGGCTGTAAATCTCTTTCTTCTAGAGAGGAGCTTTCTCCCTGAATGGTCCAGGCATTTCTCCTCTCAACTTGAGATCCTGCAGAAATCTCAATTTCTTGAGGTTCACTGTTTTAATAGTCTGATAGCTAAAGTGCCTCTTAGAATATACTCAGTTACTCTATAGACAGGCTTTATCATATACTTCATGGTCAGACTACACTCAACATTACCTCATGAAAGGTCTTGCTATCAAATGAGTTCTTGCCTATTTGATATTAAAGGATTATGGACTTAAGTTATGACACCCCTCATTAGTAGACTAGAAGCCACTAATGTGTAATAATTATGTCATCCTACTTGCTAGCAAAACCCAGGCACATTCAATGGTTCATGTAGCATTCAGCTCTTATTGATGAGACTGTAGACAGTTATATTATGATTTAATTTAAGCTGATAACACTTGTCTGGGGAAATACAAAGAAAATGGAATTCTCTAAAAACTCCTTTCCAGAGTTGAAGATAAAAATCTATGACCACATATTTCATTTAATGGGACCAAAAACTACAGAAAAATCTCGTGAGGTGAATCCTAAATGAGTACTAAATTCCCTATTAGGGAAATATTTTTTTTTAGGTGGGCAAAAACTGAGACCAAGACAGAAGATGATGGTTATTAGACAAGTGTCATGGATATACTATCTTTGATCCAGAAAATACATATCACTTACCTGGAGTCACGTTGGAAAATTTAAGACAGGAAAGCTAGAAGTGCTCCCAAGTCATAAAGAAATAGATCTTTATATAATGCAATTCCAGAGTACCATTCTTGGCTTTGGAAACTTAAATGCTATGTTTATAACAAACATTTCATGACTATAGTGTTTTTTAAAACTAGATAGCAAAGATTATATTTTTTCTCTTCAGATTTAGAATTGACAATCTAATAACCACAATATTGTTATTAGATGATTTATAATAATTTATAACTGCCCAGAGAGACAAAGTTAGTCATTAAATTATATCCTTTTGCATTACAAGGCATGTTAGAAGCAAGCTAATTTTTAATCTCTGTATTTGACTGATGAGTTCTTGAGCTCCAGAGTGTGGTAGTCAACTGCCTGGGATCTATCGGCCTAGGAAACCTGAGTTGGAAACAGCTCAGAATTCAATTCTAGTCCAGGTATTTTAAAATGGTTTTGTTGCTATTTAAGAGGAATAAAGGATAGAGTCTCTGCAAGCATCTTTGCAAGAAGGTGGCTGCATATTATTTTTAGCTATTTACTGACATTAGCTCTCCATCAGCTTGGAGAATAGGACTCCACGAGACAGGTCATGGTATGGTAGATGGGCTAGAGACTAGGATCACATCACAGTTACTGGCTTTCTTTGAGGACATCCTTTAAGGTTCACTAAGCTCAGCCCTGTTGGTATGAAGTAGTTTTGAGTGGACCAATATTACATGTTAGTAATATTAATAAAATGTTAGTGTGATAGGAAAAATAAGACTTGCCTTTCCAGACCTGGGGCTTTTGCAATATGGCTTTCAGGTGTGAAAGAGAACCAATCAGGTGTGATTTGCAATGGAAATCGTCTTTCTACCTCTCCTGTCCTAGAGACGTACCACTTACCGAGAAGTTCCATAGGCCTCCAACATCATTGCTCCTTTCAAAGCAGATGGGGTCCAGCCCTTCCTCCAGACAGCACCGTATTGCGGCCAAGCCACTGACTCCAGCTCCCACGATGGCCACTTTCTTGCCCATGATAGGTGATGTGGAAAAACAAGTCTTCAAACGAATGTCCTTTGACAGTAGGGTTTTTCAGTTGAAATTATTAACCGAGTTTTATGTGTCAGGATCCTCACCTTAACATGGAAAAACACAGGTACACATTAACAGCTTGTGTTTATTATATACAATTCTGGTATAATAAGATACTAAACCTGCCCTCTTTTGGTTACTCTATTCTCTAAGAAATGACCAAATTGGGGACTGCCACTGCAGGCAGCACCCTGAAGATCACAGGACCGATGCTCAAAATTTCAAACGAAGTTTCCTTCAGTAGCTTGAAATTCAAAATTGACTTCTCTACTAGTTCAGAGATAAATCCAGGGTTCCGAACTAGAAAAGCCCCTTCTACGTGGACCCCCTTGCATCAACTCTCTTCTGTGAACACCGAGTGTTTGATTCTCAGGGATTTTACCTTGTAACTACCCACCTTCGTTCCTCTTCCCAGAAAATCAGCAGGTCTCCAAATGTAGAAGAGAATGGCTTTTAATGTCTTTTGATGTAAAAATGGAGAAAGGGGGCAGGGCTATTTTTCTTAAAGCAAAAAAATTCCGTTCCTTTGTACTTCTCATGGTGTAGAGAGTTCCTTTACAACCTGGAAGAGAAGGATTGCATGTGGTGGGAATAAGAGGACAGGAGGGCATGAGGGAACAAGTAAGAAAGAGGTGGAGGAAGGGCATGAGTGGGGGCCCTGGCCCTTGGCTCTGAAAAAATTCAATAGTGACTGATATGGTCGCTGGGCTGTAAAGTGAAACTCTGGGAGATTAAATGACCAATAATTCTTTCCTTTGTTCTTGCTTTGAAATTACAGAAAATGTAAACAAAACCTAAGCACCTGGACTATAAGAAAAGAGTTTGTTGGGCCAACAGTGGGTACAGAAAAAAAAAATCAGCTCAAACTTCTCAAGACTTTAGACAGCTAGATTTGGGTTGCTGATCTAATTTTTGTAGTTTGTGAAACTGATCCATGCGAAGAACAGACTGTGAAGCCCGGAGTCCGTTCTCTGACCCGCCCCTTCTCCCCTGCCTCCCCCACCTTCAACCCCTGCCCCTGTTCTCATCTTTAAGATTCAGGAGGGGTCCAGAGTGGAAGCAATTAGCTTGCTTGCACAGTTCCATCTCCACCAGGCTCTTTGCTTACCCAAGTGCTAGCTGTACTGACACGTTTCACGGTGTTCTCCATCCCTGTTTAACTTGCCTCATCTCGACACCCAGAGCGAGTGCTTCTTCATCTCAGAGACCCCTTCACACTCAATCTCTAATTTCGTCTGCCTGCAGCTAGCTAAGCAAATGGCAGGGAGCCAGAAAGTACGTTTTAATTTAAGTAGCTGTTTAGCAATTTAGGGATTTTTTTTTTTTTAATAGTACTTTGAAATTTTTGAGCTCCAGCTTTTATTAGGATGTTAGAGAACTGTAAAATCTCCAAGCTTCCTCTGGGGAGGAGTTCAGGTTTGTATGAAAAGTGAGACCGCAGAAACTACCTGGTGGGTCTCCGTTTTTTTTTTTTTTTTTTTTTTAAATAAATTTTTCATCTCCACTTTTTAAGCTCCAGAGGTGGCTTGCAGTATGACGATCAAACAGAGCAGGGCTATGTGAACACTCTGTTCTCTGGCCTGTTGACTGGCTTCTCTGGCCAGCAGATTAGGATTTTTTTAGGGAGTTCATGGAACTAAACTATGGAAAGAGCTGGTATTTGCCAGACAAGCTGATTATTGTAGAATTTGTGAGACTTTGGGGAGAGTCTCCGGATGGTTTTACATTATGTAATTCTTCCTTATTTTTGTATTTTGATGGACCTAAGGGAACCATAGCTAGAGGCCTTGATTTATTGTGGCTTCAGGTCTCTGGGCTTCACTCCCTGTCTCTTGGACTGCTCATACTGCATAGGCCCTCCTCCCTGGCTGGGGCTGTGCCTGGCTACCTCTGTTTTAGTTCAGGCATAGAAGAGAGGCGGGGAAGACAATTTCGCCTTGTCTTTCCTGGAAGTTCCCTTCAGTTACCGGACACCTAACATCATCTTACCTTTTAGTGACACCTTCACTTAGGTGAGAGGAGATCCTGGACCAAACATCCCCACCAGGAAGTGAAGGACAGAACAATAAAATCCTCTCCGCTTTCTTCCACCCCGTGGTCTTGGTACCGCCCTGGCCCAGCAGATGAACTTTGGCTCAACTCTCTTATTTCTATGGAGTTCTTTTGTCTTTGGCAGTAAATTTCCATCTTTCTGTCCTCAGGATCTATGTATCATTTGGAAGCTCTAGTGGCTTCAGGAAATTAATTTTCTTAAATGATAAATTTTATGGTGTTCCTCCCTAGCGATTAAGGCATACACAATCTTTCCTGCTTCCTCATCTCCCCACTTCTTGGCATGTACCCCTCTACCATGTCATTCTACCTGTCATTCAACCACATTCTTCCTCATCTCCCCGCAAGAGATCAGGATCCCTCTTGACACAGGCCTCGAAAGTGGCTCTTGGGGGACTCTCTCATGTTCATTTAATCTGCAAAGTTCATTCTTTAATAGAAAGTTTCTTAGCATTTACATGTTTTATTCCTAAATCTCCATAGAACAAATGCTATGTCCCACACTACCTAATGACTCTATTTATAGAAAGTTTTATTAATTGGCTTATAGGTGTAGATTATGATCCTGGTGGGCAGATTTCCTATTTCTGATCAGATACCAATGTGTTTGCTCTTTTCTAAATCTTCCTTAGCACCAAGCGGAGAGTTGAATTTTCAGTAGAGACTCAATAGATACATGTTGATTTAACTTGACAGTGCTTTAAAAACATTTTGTTTAAGCGGGGCGGTGGCGCGCGCCTTTAATCCCAGCACTTGGGAGGCAGAGGCAGGAGGATTTCTGAGTTTGAGGCCACCCTGGTCTACTGAGTGAGTTCCAAGACAGCCAGGGCTACACAGAGAAACTGTGTCTCGAAAAAACAAAATAAAACAAAACAAAACCAAAACCAAAAAACAAAAAACATTTTGTTTAGTTTTTTGTAAAGAGGATTTTATTGTTACTATAGAGATGGGTGTAAGAATTAAGGCTTTTGGTTTTTGAGGCATTATAGTATCAATTATAATATATATATAATATATCAATTATATATAAATTAAATATATCAAATATTATATATAAATTAATTATATTATTGATTATTCTTATTGATCTATAACTGGCAAATAAAATATATATTTTAATATATGTAACATGATCTTTTGCTATAAAATGCAACATGAAATGGAAACAGGGAGGCTAATCAACACATTTATCGCTTCACATGACAACCCTTGTTTTTCTATAGTTGAGAACATTAAACATCTCCTGTCTTAAAAAATTTAAGTGTGTAATAGTTAATTACAGGTGGTGTGCTGTACATTACGACTTCAAGCCCGTTTATGCTCCTAACTGAGCCTTTCCCTGTGATGCTCCTCACCGAGCCTTTCCCTGTGATGCTCCTGACGGAGCCTTTCCCTGTGATGCTCCTAACGGAGCCTTTCCCTGTGATGCTCCTCACCGAGCCTTTCCCTGTGATGCTCCTAACGGAGCCTTTCCCTGTGATGCTCCTAACGGAGCCTCTCCCTGTGATGCTCCTCACCGAGCCTTTCCCTGTGATGCTCCTCACCGAGCCTTTCCCTGTGATGCTCCTAACGGAGCCTTTCCCTGTGATGCTCCTAACGGAGCCTTTCCCTGTGATGCTCCTCACCGAGCCTTTCCCTGTGATGCTCCTAACGGAGCCTCTCCCTGTGATGCTCCTCACCGAGCCTCTCCCTGTGATGCTCCTCACCGAGCCTTTCCCTGTGATCAGCATCATCCCTGCTTTCCCTCTTGTGTTTGGTTTTGATTTGTATTTTCCTGATGATTAGGATGATTATCAAACTTAATTTTCCTTCATTTTTGAGAATTCATACATGTATACAATGAATTATGATCATGTCTAACCCCTAATTCTCCCATCATGCTCCCTCCCAACTTCCTGTCTTTTTTTGATAACCCACTAAGTCCAGTAAGTGATGCTCAGATGCGCACGAGTGTGGGGCCACCTGCTGGAGCGCAGAAAATCTGTCAACTGTCATACACTCAATAAAGAATGATGCATTTATATTTTTGGTTGTGAGCCTAGCCTTTAACAGCTGAACTATCCCTCCATCCCATGGGGAAGAACCAATCCCTAACACTATTAATGATTCTCTGCTGTGCTTGCAGACAGGAGCCTAGCATAACTGTCCTCTGAGAGGCTCCACCAAGCAGCTGACCAAAACAGATGCAGAGAGCCACAGCCAAACATTAGATGGAGCTTAGGGAGTCCTTGTGGAAGAGTTGGGGGAAGGACTGAGGGACACAGGTAAGATAGGGACTCCACAAGAAGACCAACAGAGTCAACTAACCTGGACCCTTTGTGGGGCTCCCAGAAACTGAACCACCAACCAAAGATCATACATGGGCTAGACCTAGGCCCCTTGCATATATGTAGCAGATGTGCAACTTGGTCTTCATGTGGGTCCCCCAACAACTGGCACGAGTGCAAGGGCTATCCCTGACTCTGTTGCTTGCCTGTGGATCCTGTTCCCCCAACTGGGCTGTTTTGTTTGGCCTCAATGGGAGAGGATGTATCTAGTCCTGCAGTGACTTGATGTGCTAGGGTGGGTTGATACCCAGGGAGGTCCTCCCTCTTTCTCAGAGGAGAAAGGGCAGGGATATGGGTTGTGTGAACTGGGGACTGTGATCAGAATGTAAAGTGAATAAATAATTAATAGAAAAAAAAGAATGATTGTCCCTCCTTAATATCTATCCACTTCCAGTAATGTCACTATAAATTGGATAGGGCCTAGAGATCATCTACTCATCTATGATGGAATTCTCCTGGCCTGCTCTTGTGTGGGTCTTATACAGGTAATGACAGTTGCTGTGAGCTTATGACTTTAATAGCTATGTAACATCCAGAAGACAGCATTTCAGAGCACTTACTTCTCCATATTACCCGTCTCCTACACTTTCTCTGTCTCCTCATCTGTGATGCTTTTTGAGCCTTGGTGATGGTGGTGGCGGCAGTAGTGGGGATCAATATAGATATCCTGTGTTGAGCTGACCAACAGTCTCTTATTTCTAGTTCTTTGACTGACCAGTTATGCATCTCTCTACTGACTGCTGCCCGTTGCAAACAACAAAATCAGAACAAACAAACAAACAAACAAATAAACTTTGCTGAACAAAGATGAAGGCAACCCAGGTCTATAGGTATAAAGATAAAGATTTAGAAGGCAATTTAACACAGTGGTATTGATGATCAGTTTTTTTCTGGTAGGGTACTGACAGCACCTCTCAGAACAGTAAAAGCAGCTAGTTAGAGATAAAGCTTCTGGATGAGTGCAAGCTGGATTTCTCCATGTTTTATGATCCAGGTATGTATGCCTTTCCCTTTTTCTCTTTCTCTTTCCTTTCCTTCTTTTCTTTCTTTCTTTCTTTCTTCCTTTCTTTCTTTCTTTCTTTCTTTCTTTCTTTCTTCTTTCTTTTTAAAACACTTTTGTTTTGAATCCTTTGCTGAATTTTGAACTGCTTGATACTTTGCTATCAAGTTTTTTAGCTTCCCTGTATAACATAACTTGTTATTGTCCCACCCTTGCAATTATGTTATGTTGAATTTTGTTTAACTTAATGTCATAGCTATTGTGAATAGGGCAGTTTGTTAGCATCTTTCTGAGGACTTTTGTGTCTGTGTGTATCAGCAGCTCTTGCCACCTAGCCTCATGACCCAAGTTGGGTTCCTGGTAACCACATGGTGGAAGGAGAGAACCGACTTTCAAGAATTAATCCCCAACTTCCACAATTACACCGTGGCATGCACATGCCATGCCCACCACACAGAAGTAAATACATTAATGTAAAATAGCCTTTATGGAGTGAGTAGCATTTGAGGTGGGTTTAACCCGAATGCTTGCAGTTTAGTTGTCTCAATTTCTTTCTTTCTTTTTTTTGATTTACTTTTTTTTAAAGATTTGTTTATTATTATATGTAGATACACTGTAGCTGTCTTCAGACACACCAGAAGAGGACATCAGATCTCATTACAGATGACTGTGAGCCACCAAGTGGTTACTGGGAATTGAACTCAGCACCTCCGGAAGAGCAGTCAGTGCTCTTACCTGCTGAGCCATCTCTCCAGCCTAGTTGTCTCAATTTCAAGTCTATTATTTTATGTTCTGTTTTAAGAAGCCAGGCAGTAATGCTTGTTTTTATTTGCCAGCTGGCTCCTTGTCTGGGGGAATCTCAAAGGCTGGAAAGAGAAGGAAGTTACTCCTAGTTTCTATTAGCATTTCTGCCATAAATGTCAGCATTTTTACTACCTTGCTGATGTTTTAGTTCTAGTTCAGTTATAGTCACATTTGTACCTGCCCCTTAGAACCTGTCTCTACATGTTGCCTCAGATACACTAGTCAAAACCACCTGGCACTCTCCTCAGAGTCTAGGCACCAGTTCTGCAAGTTCCCTCTAAACCCTTTAGTTTTTGGTCTTTCCACTCTGTTTCCTTGTTGAGTATGAGTCTCTTTCTCCCTCCCCCCTGTTCAGGTGCTCTCTCAGATACATCTCTTAATGGTCTGGAACTCTCCAAGTCATCCAGGCTGTCTGGATAGCAAATCTCAGGAGTTTCAGGGGTCTGCCTGTTTTTGCTTTTCTAGAGCTGGGGTTACAAGCATGTGCTACCACTCCTGACTCTTTTGTGTAGTTTCTGGGAGTTAAGCTTTACCAACTCAATTATCTGCTCAACTGGAACCCGCTCCTTTTGTCTTCTTTGTCCCACGAGTGGTAGTGCTTTCTATGGCTCACAATTCTGTGATACTTTGGACCATCTTTTCTCTGATTCTCGGATACCCTGTCAACACTTTCCATATGATATTGTTATAATGAAATTCTCTTTTCTGACAGGATCATAATTCTGAAGTTGGTGCTGGGAATAGTCCTAGCAAATAGACTTAGAACATGACATTTGGGGAAGTGTTTGGCCCTATCTTTTGTCTTGTATTCAATGCTGAGTTCCTTAAGCATTGTGAACTCAGGAACAGACACACATTTTGGGTCCCCATCTGGTCTTGATTGGGAAGTGCTCACTCGAGCAAAGGTGACCACTTGGCTCACTTTGTAGGCATTTAGACTACAGCACTCACATGTCAGACCTAGGGAGTTTATTTCCTGTAGCTTCATGGCCAAGTTTGCTCAAAGTAAGAATGCTTTTTAACTTTGTTAGTCTTCAGAACTACAAGACAATGAAAATACCCAGCTCCTTCAAGTGTTTTGGTAGCCCTGACTCTTGAGCCTTTGAGTCAGTCAATTTGAGCTTCTCTTGCTAGTGAGTGTCTGACAACTCTGTGCTAACCCCACCTGGGACATTGGTTACAAAGGGACAGTGATTCTCTTTGAGGTTTATTTCAGTTACTTTAATGGAAGGGATACTCATAACCAGAGAAAGGGAGCTCAACCTGCTCCGGAGGAGCAAGTTCAAAGTCCGATCTAGGAGGAAATGTATGCAGCTGTAAAGCAGGTTTGAAAGATGCCTGGATTCCAGGTAGACAGGTAATCATAAAAATATACATGGAGGTGGGTTTATCCATGGGCCAAGCTATAGACCGTTTTGTTGATCTGGAACATGGTTACAAGAGAGACTGGAAAAGCAGGTCAAGCCATATTGGGTGGCACCTCATATATGATTTAAATGCAGAAAGGAGTAGCAGAGAATGATTCTTAGCAGGAGTGATGTATCTAAACATTCAACTCAGAAAGGGCAACTGTGGGAGGGTCCCTGCAAGCATCACTGGCAGGGAAGTGAATCTCCAGAGGCAAGAAGGAAAACTTAGCCAGATTTAGTCAGTGTTGGCTCAAACTTCTAGAGGCTGACAGTAAGCACATTTAATCACAATTTTGGGGGAAAAAACTCCCTGGTGTGATACAATCCCTGGTGCAAAAGGAGGTGTCCTTACATCAAAACTCAACTCAAAGTCCATATGACCATGAAGATGGCTTCTATAACTTAAAGGATTAGGATCTGGTGTGATGTCTGACCAGGAAAGCATAGAGGGCAGAAGACTATAAAGAACATGTAACATCTTCCCTAAGGATGGGCGTTATTGACTGAGAGCTAGTGATACATGTCTAGGGAGGGAGAGTCTGGGATAAACATTCTGAGGGATTTGGATGAGGTCTTGCTCTACAGATAGCTAAGGTCACCAAGTCATTAACAATGTCCGTTCCCAGATTTCTGGGTGGAAAAATGGGCATTTATTTCCTCCGTTGAAGAGATGCTCCTGTGTGATTACCATTTATGGTTTCTTCAATGTTTATCTGTGAGCATAAGGAACTTGTGCCCTCTCCATACAGGTTAGGCTGTGGCTAGAGATCTGAAGTCTAGTTGGCCAGTTCGATGATCATTTAATAAATAATGGTAGTTAGATCTAACATATATTCTTTATCTCCATTTTAAAATTCTGTGACATAAACATGATATTTTCTTCTCTATTAATTTATGTTTGCCTAGTGGTATTTTCCTCCAACAGAATATAATCTTAGAGTTGGAATAATTTCTACCTTATTAACTACCATGACCCCTAGTCCTAGAATAGGTCCTGGTTTACAATATGAATTCAAAGACTGTTAGTGCAAATCATGACTTGTATAACATTATTTTTACAAAAGTTTTTACACTGAGAAAGATGATAATTTTGGAGTTGGGAGCTGGCATCACAGAGTTGTGTATAGCTGCAGAAGGGAGTCTGGGAAATAGGCAATTAAGACCCCAACATTGTCTATATAATGTTGAAGAGAATAAGGACTGATGGAGAAAAGGTTGAAGGGATGCCTGGATTTGCTATTCCTAGATCAGAGACTTCCCATAGTTTACTCAAGCTCGGGAGTATGTGACTATTATCACCAGTCATTCCTTCATTCAGAGTAATTTTAATTTTTTACTTTTACTACTCTTTTAAGTACTAATCAAGAATACTTCAAAAGTGGAAGGTGTGTACTCAGCAGAGGCAGGGTCCAGAAGGTTTCCTCCTTTGGTAATTTGGTATTTGATGCAAACTTTGCACCTGTACCCTTATTAAGGCTTGGATAGAATGGATTGTCCCCTTCTGGTGACCTTGAGAATGTATAGCTATTTGATAAAAGTAAATATAATCAGCCAAGAACCCAAGGTTCCTGATGGAACTTGAGGTTCCTGATGAACTGAGGCCACATTTGTTCTGGGCGCAGCTGGACAATGGCTGGGTTTGTTAGGCGTTGTAAACAAATCTATTCCTTGTACCCCAGGACTTCTCTAATGCCTAGTTTTGGATTGAGGGTTACTTCTATGGCTTTGTCAAATCTTTCTTAGATTGTTTGGCAGTCTAGAATGTTTCTTGCCCCTTTGTCTTTCATTTGGTATCAGACTGGCTTCTTCTGTCTGACTGTTAGCTCTCCCTGGCTTTCCCAGCTCACATTTATCAGCAGATTTCCTCCTAGTAAACCTGTAGTCTAGTGCAGCTGGGGGATTCTGTCCTTAGAATAAACTTATTCTCTCTGACTTGACTTGTGCTTCCTTGGTCTTTCATATCAGAGCTTGAGCCCCATCCTGATACTTAGTCTACTTTACTCTAGTTCTCTGGGACCATGTCTGGTCCTATCTCAGTGCTCAGGTGCTAGACCTTTCCTTCAGGATGTTTATGGCTAGAATTCTATGACCTAGACACTTACAGTTTTATCTTCTACCAGCATGTCTTCCTCTTTGATAATGGCTATGAGTTCAAATGGTCATCTGTATGTAGTATCAGCCTTGGAACCAGTAAAAATGGTATATGTCCTCAAGAATTAGGGCACTAATAGCACCTCCATGAGATGTTGAAACGTACTTCTCTTTATGGAAAGAGGCACTTCCATGGTTATATGTAGTTATGACTGGCAATAAATTATAGATCCTTTTTTGGGATTAGTGTAAAAGCAGAGGTGATATAAATGAAAGTGGATACTCAGTGATAGCAAACTCCTGAATATTTCACAAGCCAGAAGGGAAGGTAGTAACCTGCAAGTGTCAGGGAGAACTTTGAACTCTCTATATACCTGTGTCTTGATTCAATACAGAACCGAAGCTCTTATCTACTGAATACCACCATGATTACATAACAAACAGAAAGCTATTCAGTTCCATGGAGAAAATAGTATTACAGCTTAGTTCTTTCCAAAGTCACAGATGGTTAAATACCTGATCAGGTTACCTCTCCCCCCCAGGTCTTCATTCATAGGAAAAGCTGGTAACTCAATCTGTGAATGGGAGCTGTAAACACAGTTGCTACAGCAGTCTATGACAGTTAGGCTTCTGAAGGGATAGCAGAATTAGAGTGGGTGGTCAGCATTTCCTCTATTACAATTGGAGCAACCCAACGGGACTGTCGGTGGGGAGCTGAATATTCAGACCGCTGTCTGTCTGTCCTGTGTTGCTGAGAACAATGGCACATAGACTTAAAAGTGTCACATATCAAGGGTAAGCCAGCCTAAATATTGCTATCTCCTGAGA
>NW_022196891.1:60378701-60397814 GCF_008632895.1 Mastomys coucha
AAAAAAAAAAAAAAAGAAAGAGAAAAAAAAAAGTGTCACATATCATGACTCTAGAGTGTAACACTGTAATATAATAAGCTCACAGCCTTGCATAATGCCCAGGAGCAGAGGCTCCAACAGCAGGTATCTGTGAGGAGGGATAAAAGAATTATTAAGAATAAATATATATCACCTGGAGGTGTGGGCCATCTAAGAAGGTGACTGGAATGGCAGACTCGTGAGCACCTGGCCTCGCCTTCCTGGTGGCCAGCTGGAGAAGAGCAGAAAGTGCACTTCATCTAGTACAAAGCTCAGTTCAGAAAAAGCTTCACAAATGTGTTTCTCATATGCATTAAAAAGTACTCTCATTACTTTTAAAGTGCATAGTGTGGCCCCCGGGGGTTTCCTTCTGACCCAGGAAGAAACAGTTGTAAAACCACAACCACTCAGGAAGCAGAAGATGGTACTCTGGAGCTAGTGTGGAGTGCGGGGTGTGGAATGTGGGGTGGGATACAGAGGAAGTTTTTCATTTCTTGTTTTAGATGTTTGAGCTATTTCCAATATTTGGTGGCTAAAGACACAGTAGACAAAATTAATGAGAAATAAATAATACATTTGAAAATGTTTAGAAAATGAGCAGAAGGATTTTATACACACACGCACACACTCACATTATTCATATAGATGATAATTACTTTCATGGATAAAGTATGTAAGTTCTCATGGACTCAGTGCAAGCATTACACATGTGTGAAAGCCCAGAAGAAGCAGTGCGTGTAAGGTCAAGTGAATTTGAACTAAGAATCTGGCTGAGCACAGCAAGTCCCCTGGGATCTGCACAGGCAGCCTCCCTTCCCCCCGCCCCCGGGTTAGGTCCCAAGGAGCTCTGCTATCGCATTTTGATACTTAACTTTTAGCTTCTCTTCCCTCTTGCACAGTCTGACTCCAGCTCCTCCACCCCCACCCCGCTCTATAGGTGGCATATCTGATTGTTGCATTAACCATATCTTTTAATTTCCCTCCTTTGCTTGCTCCTTCTCTCCCTTCCTACCTATCAGTCATAATTGTCTGTCTACATTTGTGGGTCCAAGTGGTAATGGCTGGTTACCCATATGTCATGTAACATGATCAAACTAACTGACACATTACTGCATTTATGCATCTCTTGTGGTGAGACATTTCAAATTTAATCTCTTATTTTACCCATCAGTGGATAACAGTTTCCATTTCACTGCATCTTCTCCAATACATTGTACTTTTTTTTTTTTTTTGGAACAGATGTGAGGGGACCCAATGTTTACATGCCTTCCTTTATGCTGAGATTCTTATTACCTTCCACTTACGTCTCACGTTTGTCGGCCATTTAAATGTCTTATCTTGAGAAATACATGTAAGACTCCATCTTTAAGTGAGCTATTTATTTTCCTGACATTGAGTTGTGCTCTTTATGTAGTTTGGATATTATTTCTTCATTGGATGAGTGGATTGCAGGTTTTTTTTCCTGTTCTTCAGGTTGATTCAAAGCTGTCATAGTTTCTTTTGTTTTACAAGTGTCTCTCGGTTTGACACCCCAAAGCACTTAATTTCTTTTATGAACACTGTATTAGAATAGAGAGATAATACTGATTTTCATCTGTTGTTTTTATATTTTGCAATTTTACTGAACTTATTACTTCTCACTGGCTTTTGGTGGAGCCTTCAGGGTTTTATATGTGTAAGATCACGTGGCGCAAAAATAGAGACGACTGCATGTCTTCCTACCGCTAGCATCCCCGTTCACTTTCTTACCTAGTGGCCACAGCTAGGATGTACATTAGCATGTTGAAAAGCACTGAGAGGAGATATCCCTGCCACTGACATGTGAGGAATGTGTATGCCCTGCTACTGTGTGTGGTAGTTGTGGGCTTGTCACCAGTGGCTTTATTGTATTGAGGTACATTCCCCCCTTTCTAATATATTGAGGTTTTTATTAAGAAAGGACATTGAATGTTGTCAAATGCATATCTGAGATGGTTGAATAGTTTTATATGCCAACCTGCCAATGTTGGCAAATCATATTTATTGATTTACATATGCTGAACATGCCCTGCATCACAGGGATAAAACTTATGCTTTTAGTTTACATTTCTTATTTTTGCATGCATTCATTTTGTGTATATATATTTGTGCACATGCATTGTGCTATGGAGTGCATGTGAAGGCCAGAGAGAATGGCTTCTTTCCTTCCATCATGTGGATTTCGGGGTTCCGGGGATTGAACTTAGGCCATCAGCCTTGGTGGCAAGCACCCTTATCCACAGAGCCATCTCACGGGCCCATAAACTCCATTCTTCTTTCTAAAATATTTATTTTTTGTTTATATTTTGTGTGTATGATTGTTTTGTCTTCATGTTTGTATGTATACCACATACATGCAAAGGTAAGAAGATACCCTGTAGGATACCCTGGCATGCTGTTGTGAGTTACCATGTATGTTCTAGGAACTGAACTCAGGTCCTCTTCAAGAACAGGAAGTGGTTTTAATTGCTGAGTCATCTCTTTATGCTTGTAATTCTATTCCTCAAACATGGACAGCAACAACAACAGCAGCAATATCAACAGCAACAGCAGCAACAGCAACAACAGCAGCAACAGCAACAACAGCAGCAACAGCAACAATAGCAGCAACAGCAGCAACAACAGCAGCAACAGCAGCAGCAACAGCAACAGCAACAGTAACAGTAACAGCAGCAACAGCAACAGCAACAGCAACAGCAGCAACAGCAACAGCAACAGCAACAGCAGCAACAGCAGCAACAGCAGCAACAGCAGCAACAGCAGCAACAGCAACAGTAACAGCAGCAACAGCAACAGTAACAACAGCAGCAACAGCAGCAACAGCAACAGCAGCAACAGCAGCAACAACAGCAACAGCAGCAACAGCAGCAACAACAGCAACAGCAGCAACAGCAGCAACAGCACCAACAGCAACAGTAACAGCAGCAACAGCAACAGTAACAACAGCAGCAACAGCAGCAACAGCAACAGCAGCAACAGCAGCAACAGCACCAACAGCAACAGTAACAGCAGCAACAGCAACAGTAACAGCAGCAACAGCAACAGCGACAGCAACGGCAACAGAAACAGCAACATTGACAGGGACAGTGACAGCAACAGCAACAGCAACACCAACAGCGACAGTGACATTGACAGGGACAGTGACAGCAACAGCAAAACGAGGGTCAGGCTATGTGGCCCAGGGTAGCCTCAAACTCTCTGTACTCTTATTTCATCCTTCAAAATATTGGGATTAAAGGCATTCACTACTCTCCTTAGTTACTTAATGTGTTCTTGAATTCAGAGTTTGCTAATATTTTGTTGAGAAATTTTGCATCTGTGTTTGCCAGGGACATTGTTTGTGGTTGTTATTGTTGTTCTAATTTTCTTTCTTTCTTTCTTTCTTTCTTTCTTTCTTTCTTTCTTTCTTTCTTTCTTTCCTTCTTTCTTTCTTTCTTTTTCTTGTAATATCTTGTCTGACATTGTTGCCAGTACACTCTTATCCCAGTAAGACCAATTTAGAACATTTCTTTTACTTTGATGTTTCTAGAAGAGCCTGAGGAAAAAAATTGGTGTTAATTCCTCAAATATTTGGGAGAATTCAGCAATGAGCCCCCTCTGGTTCAGGACTTTCTTTCACTACCAGTTTAATTTCTTTATTTGTTATTTGCTGTGCTTTTTATTTTTCTTTCTGTTTATTCATGGGAGGAAGTATATTTCTGTGGAATGTATGCATTTCTTTTAGATTCTCCCATCTGTTTGTTGATCTGTAATTATTCACAGTAGTTTCTTAGAGTTCTTAAAAGCATGCTATTACCTTTAATATTGTCCCTCAGTTCTGATCTTATTTAAACATATTGTTTCCTTACTCTCTTTTTCATCCCAGTTTGTCTAGCTGAATGGTCAGACCCAACTTGACTTATCCCTTTAAAACGCCAAGTTTTGACTTGTTGATTTTTCTGCTCAGAATGTCATGCATTTTTTCTGACCTTTAGTTCCTCCTGGACAGCCTTAAGCTTAGTCCTTTCTTACTTCCTTTAGGTAAGACATAGACTTTGGTTGTTTCTGAGTCAGGGTCAAATTTGAAATCCTTTAGCCTCAACTCTCCCCCATGTCCTCCCACGCTAGGATTATAGACATGAGTTTCCATTCCTAGCTTCAATTCTGTTAATCATCTTTTCTTGTTCCCACACAGGCATTTATCATAATAAATTTCTCAAGATTGCTTTTTCCATATTGCATATGCTTTGCTTTGTTTGTATCAAGACACCCTTTTATTTCTTTTCTTTTTTCTGTGATATATCAGGGATTTTTTTTTTTTTTTTTTTTGAGCATGCTGTTGAATATCTCGTCTTTCTGAGTTTCTAAGACTTGCCCAGGGGGATGTGTGTGTACAATGAGCTGGCCTTTGAACGATTTCCTCTGGCCTTTGAATGATAGCCATTTCCTGATCTGTTGGCCTTGTGAATCTTGAAAAATAATTGTCTTAGATTTTTGTTGCTGTGGTGAAATGCTTGAGGCACTTCAAGTTTGAGAGTGTGAGTCACCGGCACTGGCTGAGCTCCTTGTGTCCCTTTGTGTGGTGGACAGAGCAGGGGGAGCATAGGGGAGAACTAGCAAATGTCACTGCATACCAAGCCAGGACCCTGACAGAAGAAACCAAGGGCCTGCTCCATCGAATGATCCGAGGCTTTCCAGCTGGACCCCACCTCTGGAAGATATCACCACCTCCAACAGTACACCCTGGGGTCCCCTAGAGAACAGTTATCATATTCAAGTCCCAGGAGGAAGAAATTCCACTTTCTAAAATGCCTTCTGTAGCAACTCAAAGGCACACATGTTACTCATCACTGCGATTATTTATTTGCTCTGTATTGGAGAGTTTCTTTTCTTGTTTTACTGATTTTCTTATCAGCGAAAGGAGCCAATTTGTGCTAACTTTCAGTGTGAGTCAGATTTCTATACTGTGTGGCTAGGGAGCAAGAGCTAATGGCTGGAGCATTATAAATAAAATAAAAATAGAATGTAATAGTCAAACTTTCTGTTCAACCTCACAAATAGTTTATAGAAGCAGCCCAAGAAGATCATACTCTAAATGCTGTACTTTATTCACTGTCTGGATCTGAATTACATCTTCCAAGCATTGTTTAAAAGAGGAAACGAATCATGTCCAACTGTTTCAAGAGATGATACAAGTTGTCCATAAAAATACCATTCTTGTTACAAATTGTAGGTGGAACTTAAAGAGAAATGGACTTAGGTCCACTGCAGATCAGCAGGATTCTGAAAGGGGCTTATTTACAAGGCCAGAGCAAAACATTGTCTTGCTTACTAATTAGCGGCTAGAGTTCTGACAAATGATCTTGAACAGGAAAGGGAGAGGTGTGAAAAAAGTCTTAATTTTTAAATAGCAAAGTTCTTGTCTGGTTATTGTCAGTGACTCTCAAAGAAATTCTAGAGGGGACTCACGATCAGCTCAACATAAGGAACAAACCAATGAGCAGAATGGGAACAGCCAGGAGCCTGAGCAAGTGGGAGTACAGGCAAGGCTTCTGAACACCCCCGACCACACGCGTCTTCATAGGCTTCAGTGACCGGTCCCACTGCGTTAGGATGGCATTCCTGGCTCCTGACCACTTCCCTGGGCCTACCAGCCGAAACTGGTAGGGGCTGCAAGGGCCGAAGAACACTTCTATGGCCAACCTGGGATCCTTGAGAAACAGCCATAGGATATTGGGCTTTGCTCCAATGAAGGAGGCCAGTTCATCCATATAAACAATGTAATCTGTCTGGATGGTGGTGCTATTGCCAAACCTAGAGATGGGAGAGAAGAGACAGTCTGTGATAACCAGGCTTTTGTTATTGAAGCATATTTCATATCTCATTTGGAATTTCCCCAATACTACAAAGCAGTGGAGAACACTTTTTTGCCCCTATTAGCAAATGAAAAAGTGTCTATTGCTCAAGTGAAGTTATTCATTCACAGTCCTTGAGCTGATTAGTGACAGAACTAGGGATGGAGCCTGGGGTTCTAGGTTCATTCTCCTGCTGCTGAGAAGTCGTTTCCATTTAAAGCATCTACTTGAAGTATTAGCTTCCTAATGAAAGACTTCCGGGCCAGAGAACAGAATTCTGCTTTGTTACATTTCCACAATTACTTTGAGTTCATCTCGTTTGCAGTCCTGTCTGAGAGGTACTGAGGAAGACAGGGCTAAGGGTGAGGATGCCAGGAGGACCCTCCTTAGTCTTTATTGTTCACTCTGCACTTTGTACTTAGTAGGACATCATGCAGTGGTGAGTGAGAAAACCTCAGCTAATCATTAGCTTGGATGTCAGACTGTGGTTCATAGCGTCAGCTCTGTTGATAAAGGTTAAGGATCATCAGAGACAAAAATCAGTTTTGAATATTGACAGATTCTGATTTCTTGATGTGGATCCTAGATTTCCATGATCCTGGCTAATCTTACCATTTGAGCTTTTTCCCCATTTTCTCATCAATATCATCCATCATGTCATTTACAGAAGGCAAACGGCAAGTTCCTGAAAAACAAGGAAGGGCCCGGCGTTTTTTTCTTCTCAGTGGATTACAAATCACGATACATTTTCACCTTAAAAAGTATTATTTGTGTACGTGTGTGTGTCTGTGTGTGCGCGCACGCACGTGTGTGTACGCAAGCCATGACATGGGGGGGGGTGTCACAGGACAACTTTCAGGAGTCACTTCTCTCTTTCCACTGAGTCCTAGGAACCAAACTCAGGCCATCAGGCTTTTGAGGCAAGCGCTCTTAGCCACTGAGACAATCTCACTGAGGTTGCTTTTATTTTGGCGTTTTACTGTTCAGCAAAACAAAATCTTAAGCAAATGAATGATGTTCTAGGTCCTACTCTTCTCAGAAATGATCCTTGTCAGCATAATGAAAGTCTATTATGTGATTATCTTTGTATCTTGGCTCTTAAAAATACCAGATGTTTAATGATAATTAAAGAGTTATACTCTAAACTTTCAATCATATTTTAAAGAATATTTTCTATAAACTGTAGTGTACTGCAAGTGAATTGTAATTATTTTCAGGATTCTTTGTGTGTGTGTGTGTGTGTGTGTGTGTATGTGTGTGTGTTTGTGTGAAGTATGTGTGTGTACCTGTTTGCACGTGTGTGTGTGTTGTGTAAGATAGATAGATAGATAGACGATAAATAGGTAGATAGAGAGATACAGGGACAGACAGAGAGACAGAGATAGACAAGAGATGAGAAACACAGACATAGAAAAAGAAGAAGACAGAGAATGAGCAGAGGTCAGAGGTCAACCTCAAGCATCTTTCTCTATAATTCTTTAACTCAGTTTTGCAATAGCATCTGTCTTTGAACCAACTGGCTAGACAGGCTGGTGGGCAAGTCCTAGGAGCCCTCCTGTGTCTGCCCACTGTCCCAAGAACTAGGGTTACAGGCATGCTCTGATATACCCGGGATTTTTACATGGCTGCGGGGGGCTCTGAACTCAGGCTGTCCTACCTTTGTGCTAAGTGCTTTACTGATTGAGCCATCTCTCTTCTCTGGTCTGATTGTTTTTCAAGATTCAAGAGAAAAAATTTCCCTAAGAATTTAATGAGCCCCCAAATCTCTTGGTAGAGAAACAAGAGTTGTTAAATGAGACTGAGATTATGGACTATCCAATTCCACCAAAGATACGGGGGATGCCAGGTGATGAGATGCAATTTGAATTACTTTTGAATGAGTTTAAAATTTATCTAAAAAAGGGGGGGATATTGCTCTCCCCTTGTAGTTAAACAGCTCTTGTCAATATGGTTCCATTATAGCCCTTGGACTCTGCCTTGTCCAGGTGCAGGCGAAGAGACTGGGAGCTGGAAACTGATTTCTTACAGCCACTCACTTCCACCATCAGGATGCTTGTAGCTGGTCTCCTTGTCCTGGGGTTCTGATTTTTCTTTTCTAGGGGCTGGGAGTCAAATCCAGGGTGTCGTGCTTATCAGGTAAGTACTTAACCGCTGAACTAAATCCCCAGCTCTTACCCATTGCTCACATCTCCCAAAATAAGCTGATTTTTCAATAGCTTCTCTCTTGTAAGTCCATCAGTCTTCTGTCAAATGCCCACTTTGCGTTTTCTCCTTCAAGGTTATTCTTACAATTTTATTTATTCATTATTTGCTTTCTGTCTGTGTATGCATACCTGTATCATGGCATGTGTGTGGCAGCCAAAGGACAACTTGTGGGAATCTGTTTTCCTTCTACCCCGTGGGTCCCAGGTATATCAGTCTTGGCATCAAACACCTGTGTCAGCTGAAGCCATTTTACCACGTCCAACTTTTGATTTTTTCTTATTTTCTTTTCTCAGAGTTCAAGTTACAGCTATTGCGCTTACAGAGGATTAGTGACCTTCCTTTAGCTCCAGCCTCCCTGAGACGGAATCTGATGTCTGACTGGCTGCTTCTGCTTTGCTGGAGCAACTTTTACCTCTGAGACCACCTCCAGTCTCTGCGCAGGTAGAGGAGATTCAGAGGGGTCACTACTGAATGGGAGCATACTGACATGGGGGAGGCAGCCTGGTGGTCCACCTGGGACATACAGCAGCATAGTCTAGTGCTTTGACATGACAGGGAGTGTCTAAGTCTTGCAAGTCACAGTAGTACTAGAAACTTTAGCTATGGCTTCAAAAGGAACCCCCATTGCTAAAACTCTCCCTCGCCATGAAGTTTCATAATTTAAGGTTCAATTAAACTTTGCTCAATATACATTGACATCTCTGTCTTTTCTTGATTATGGCTATACTTAGCCTTCTGATCTGCTGTTGCCCTTCATACTTTCCTGTAGCTCTGATCCCAGCTCTGTTAGGAGAGGATGCTGACCACCTTCCTTGTCTGACCTCAAATGAGTATGTTGTTTTGTTTTCTTTTTGGAAAATGTGAATAACATGTACCCTCATGTCTTAGGGATTGAACATTTCTCACATCCAGAACTTCCTGACTGTAATCAACCACTGCTTGTCCTTAACAAGCAGAACACGCAGCAGAGGAGAAAAGAGCACAGGGAAACCCCCACCTTCCCAGTACTTTCCACTGCTGTAGATATCTGAGGTTGGCTGGACACTGACCCGGAACTATCTTTTCCTATCCCCATTTCATGCCATGTAATTCTAGTCAGTTTGAAATCACAATTAAATAAAGTTGCCATGCAGTTAGGACCAAGAACCCTCGGAGTTTTTCTCTAATGAAGGGACTCAGGTAATTGTCAGCTCCCAGGAATCACATGTAGCAAAAAACATCCTAAAAAATCTCTTACTATTGTATATGATAACCTAGTGACACATGTTTCAAATTGCTTATAGAATAAAGCACCCATGGGGATAGAGTTACAGATTCTCAAAGCTTGATAGGTCCCTATAATTGGGATTATTGCTTAGACTCTGAAAAATACTCTCGTTAGACTCCATTAGTGAATATTTTTGGGCCGTTTACCTTTTATTACTTGTGCTGCCCAGCGTGCCTGGAGGTCAGTGGTGGGGATGGCAGCACCCAGGGACTGGACCAGGCCAATCACTGCCATGGTTGGTTTCTCTAGTTGCGGAGGGAAGATGCCTTTGTACAAGGTGACCTCATTGTTTCTGCTTTTGATGATGGAGTCATCCAGGAAGGGGTAGGCATAGCCATAGCCGGTGGCGAAGATGACACAGTCAATGGCCTCAAACACGGTCCCATCCTCAAACACAGCGGAGGTCTCTGTGAATTCCTTCACATTAGGCTTGATGGACACAGTGCCACAGAGGATGCGGGCTGGGAGCTCATCATTGAACACAGGCTCTTTCCTGAGTGTTCTGTATGGAGAGCAGAGATTGGTCATTGTAACAGTAATGCTTGCAGGCTGCCTTAGTCTCTATACAAGTTGTTAAAGAAGGAACAAAACCAAGAGTTTTCCCCAAGGTATGGCATATCACTAACGCATGAGAGGAATAAAATGGACATGAGGCATGTAGGAAATAAGAAAAGCTGCTTTTGGTTTGTTCCTTCTCATCCATATGGCTTATTTTAAATTTCAAAATGAACATCCATCCCCAGCAACTAGCAAAGCAATTGTCAAGAGAAGTTCTAATGTCATGTAAGGTACCTGGTAGCTAAAGTCTTCCCATTGCTTCTTATTACCCATGGAATTGTGAGGATTAAGTCCTCTTAAATTCCCTGTGCCTCATTTTTCTCTTCTGGAATGTCAACATCATGTACCTTGGGTCACAGGGATATCTAAATAATATGAAGAATGTAGTTGTTTGTAGCACAGATTAAGTGCTAACAGCGTTTACCTTTATTCTTATTTTTCATACTGACCATGGTAAGATAAACTCGGGTGAGTGAAAGAAAAAAAATAAGAAAGCCACACCAGGGTTTCCAAAGACCGATGAAATGTGAGCCACATGGAGTAATTGTACAACTTGAGCCAAGTCAGGCACTCCTGGGAACTTAGATAAGGCTAGAGGAAAGGGGGAGAGTTTGAAGCACTGGAGGTCTAAAAAGAGATCCTTGTTTTTGAACAGTAAAATCCTTATGCATACCGGTCATTCAGTGACGTGGAAGGACAGTGATTTGTTAGGGTGTAGCTAAGATAGTCACGAGAAGAAACTTTAGGAGGATTCCTCTGGAGGAGAAACTGAGACTGTAAGATCAATCGGAACTCTGGTTGGAAAAGACTCAACTGCACTTCCTTCCTGCCATTTGTATTAAACTCATTAAACACTGGTCTTTAAGCATTCCAACCTCACTGAGACTGCCTTTGCCCAGGTCCAGGTTATCAGTATAGAGCTAATAAGCCCAGTGGTCTATTGCACTTATCTTGCTGGACTTATTGGTAACTATTGGCTTAGTTGATCATTTCTTCCCTCCTGAAATACTATAAATTTCAAAAGATCACCAAAGATCATCATTTTTTCTTATTTCCTTTCCTAATATGACTAGTCAGTGTCTCTGCCTCTGTATCTGTCTGTCTGTCCCCCTTTCTCTCTCTCTCTCTCTCTCTCTCTCTCTGGTGCTGATGTTCCCTTTCCCACTGAGCAAATAGTTTACACCCCAGAACTCCGCCTTCCATCTTTTTGCGTTCTGCACCTACATTCATCCTTCAAGAGAGGGTGTAAAAATTTGAACCTCCTGTCTGTGTGTTCCAGAGCCATTCGACATATTTTTCTGCATCATGGCATCTTAGTTTTGATGTGACTAAAGCTAAATCTCTGTTCTTTCCAGAGGCTTCTGCATCTCAGTAAACACCAGTTATATTCTTTCTCAGATCAAAAGTTTCAAAGATATTTTTCAAGCTCTTCTCACTGTCACATCCTTTATCATATCTAACAGAAAATCCTATGTATGTTTCCTTTCAATGAACACTGATGGGTCCTACTCCTGGACCAAACTCTGTCATATTGTTTTTTGACAGCTACTTTTGGAACATATCTTTTTCTTTTGGTAGTTAAGATTGAATTGATGGTCTCCTACATGCTGAGTGCACTCTACCCTAGTTCTGACAAAAAAGTGTGAACCAGTCTGTCCACACTCTGTCTCTCACTGAATGATAGTGACTAATGTAGCTACAGTATTGCCAGTGTTAATTTAGATATTGTCCCTAGCATTTTTGGATGTTTGGCTTGTTGTTGCCTTCACAGTAAAAGCCAGGCTCTCACAAAGTCCATAAGATGCACTACCAACCAGATATTTCCGTATCTCTGGTTTCTTTTCCATGTTCACCTCTTCTCTCCAGAAAAAGCAGCTCACACTGCTTGTTGATTATAGCAGCCCTACTCAGAAGAGAGACCCCGGCTATATCCTCTGTACCACTCTTCCTTAGATAGCTTTGCAGTTCTTTCACTCATCTCCTTTAGGGTTTTGCTTTTAAAAAGTAGTCTTTCCTTTGAGACTTAATTCAAGGACCTCATTGAAAATTGTGCCGATGGCACTTTCCATCACCCTTGCCTTTGTTGTATTCCACCTAACCCACATCAACATAGCCTTCTGCTAAGCATATTTTCTGTTTACAGCTATGAAGAGTGTATTCTAGTAGGGTGGGATTCTGTTTGTTCTAGATACTGATGTATCCACAAAGACTTAATCTGGCATAGTAAATACTTCGTGAATGTTAGCTTAGTTAATTAATTTGTAGGAACTTCGGGATTTGTATCCAATGTTGAAGCCATTTATTATGTAGCAGGCTTAACATAGTTGCAGAAAAAAATTAAGGAGGGAACTGGGGACGCTGGAGTTGTTTGTGGTGGGTCTTGCTCAGTAAGAACATTCTTTGAAGGGGCTGAGTAGAGAGTGCAACACAGGAAAGTAATTTTGTTAGCATCAGCTTTGACATTAAGCATGAGATCACAGAGTGAGTAGATAAAGAACAATGGACCTGGAATCAGTGGATCTGGATTTGTGCTGAAGGTTGTTTTTACTCCCTGGATGTGAGACCTTGGTAAGATTATTAATTCTGTTGTACTTGAGTTTGCTTTTCTGAAAAGCAGGAGAACAAACAGAACCCTCTTGATACTTGTGAGGGTACTTGTCATAATATATACCAGAGCCTGAAGGAGAGAGTAAGTCAGACTCTGGTGATACGTAAAGTTATAAAACATGTTTATTTTTATTACTGTTACTGTGGGAACTGGTTGTTTCAGTATTACCTAACTTCCTAGATGTACAAATCTGGTAAGGAGCATGTGTGGAAATCCATTCCAATATTTGCAGTTCTTTATCCTTTGATACATGAGATGTGATTACTTCATGAATATTTTTTTATTTGTTTTGAGATCACAACACACATCAAGAGCTGCTGACATAGAAATCACATTTGGCAGGCACATCGTGTTTTATTGCACATTACCTGTTTAAAGGCATCAGGCCATAGTTTTCATGCTTGAATCTCGAATTCATCTGCCTCGTGTACAACCAGTCAGAGATGGCTGTGGGTAAGTTGTTCTTGAGGAAAGTTTGAAATCGAGTGAGCACCACCATGTCCCAAGGGTAGCCATTGTCCCAGACCCGGCTCATCACCCAAGAGCCACTTCTGGAGCTGATGGTGACCTGGATAAACAAACAAACAAACAAACAAACAAACAAATCCACAAATGCTAAATGTAGTGAGTGTAGTGCTCATTGTAAGATGCCTTCTACATCTCCGGGAATGAATTTGTTAATCTTGCTCTTGATGGTTTTGTTGTTGTTGTTTTGTTTTTGCTAGGAGGAAGCAGAAATTGCTTGGCTCTCAATCTTCCTAAATTATTGCACAAGGCAAAAGGAAGTGAGCTTTCCTTCCTGGGAGGCACCGACTCCAAGAGCATTTTATACAAGCTTTCGCGGCTCTAATCTGTTTCTGCTGACTGGAACCAACTTATTCTAATCCTTCGCACAGCTGACCACCAGTATGAATTCCAGTTGTATTTATCTTAATGCTCGCCCAACTACTGATGTCTATAAAGGAGCAATTATGATCTCAAAGTAGGCATTGATATAAAATAAAGCAAGCAAATTATGACCAGGACACTACAGGCAAAAATCTTGGCCCTCTGACCTCTAAGTGATATGACACAGGGAAGATTACTTTAACAGGAAAGATTGCTTTAACAATAATCTTATTTCTCTTCTCCTAAAACAGAAAGAAACGGCATCTACCATTTCAGATTTGCATGAGGGTTGGTTGAGGATGCTAACTAATGTGGGCAGTATGCCTGATATCACCTAGTATATAGTATGTGATCAGTAAATATCAGTTTCCTTTCCTCCCTCTTTTGTTACTTCCTAACACAGGTTTTAGGTTTCTTCTCTCTTTGTTTCTGTTTTATTTTTGTTTTTAAATTGTGCAATGCTATTAGAAGAGAAGCTAGCTAGAGGAGAAATGGAGAGCCTTGAGAGTTTCAGAAGTATGTGTGCCCTTCCCTCAATTTCATCACACGTGCAGATGTAACTATCTCAGCACTGTGGTTCATCACACTCCTCTTACGTGATGAACTTTCACTGATGAAGAATCCATATTCTTCAACCTCCATTGAAGCCTTCAGAAAGATCACCTACGAGGGCTCCAGCATTTTTCCTCTCTCAGTTCCTGAGCTCCTCTGCCCTTGGAATCTGAAACTCTGATTTTACTTTCCCACTGAGAGCTTAAATTCCCCTGAGTCATCTAAGAAGTTGCTGATGTTTCTCTCTTCAGTTATTTTTGTTTTTTTTTTTTTTCCCTCCAATGGGAAAAATAGGATTCCAGGACCTTTTACCTACAGTTGAAGGCACTCACTTATGGAGGAGTGTTAAAACACCCTGATGTAGTTAAACCTGCTGTTGCTATTAAGAACTTTCATTTTAGCAGAATTAGTCAGAAGTCATCAAATACATGGTGCTGGTTCCTATTCTTCTGCTTTGTTGTCCTTCTCTCTTCTAAGAACACCTGCTGACACCACTTCAGCTGTATGGTTTTCAAGAATGGGTTCAGGTTCATCTCCTTGGTATGGCCTCAGACTCTACAATCTTTTGGGCATTTAGTGACAGAATTATCCTTAATTCCAGTGGTAGTTCTTATACTGTTGTCATGCATTCTGCTTAGTTCTTGAGATTATTTGTGTGTGCCAGTGTCTGTGAGAGTGAGTGGTGCGAGTGTGTGTGTGTGTGTGTGAGTGTTTGTGTGTGTGTGTGTGTTTGTGTGTGCATGTGTATATGGGCTAGATTTTTCTACCGGCCATGTGGTTAATTTCTTTGTATGCCTCCTGGTTATCAAGTGTAGCATGGATAGAGGCACAGGAGTAGATTTTTATGCCAGTTGTCTTGATATGATATTTGTACATCTTGACTGTAATATCCTGGAGTAAATCTAGACATCTGTTGGGTATGCCTAGAAACTCTATTAAGGACCTATACTGGACTTACATTACACCAATAGGCATAACATTTGGGAATTGGATTCCTGCCTTTGTGTTTATGAACCCTTAATGAATTTCTCAGCGTGAGGGGTTGACATTTATCTAAAGTCACACCCTGAAAGGACCTTCCTCACCCTTTCTCCATCTTCCTTTCAGCTTCCCTTCACATCCTTCTTACCCAGACCCACTGACATGCAGCCCAGAGGCCTGGTATCCATTTTTGAGAGACCAAAGCTTCTTACTTCAAGACCTTCTGCCTGGACACCTCTTCCCGTACTGCGCCTTTCTCAGCTCTGGCTCTCTGCTTGTGTGCTGTCATCCTCAGGGGTCTTTTCCTCCACATGTGATAGATCACATGGATGGTGTGCCTCCACATGTGATAGATCACACGGATGGTGTGCTTTGTTTGCTTTTCTAGCCCTTTCCACAATAACTTACACCTGAGAACACTGACTCACTAGCTTGGAGTTCAAGAGTGAAGGTTATGTTTGTTTTGCTCAACAACGTTTTTTCTCCGAACCCTCATGCCAGTGCCTGGAACAACAAATAACCACTGAATGAATGCATGCATGGAGTGAACTTGGGCTCTCTGTTTTTATTGACTGAATCGTGTTTTAACTCTGTAACAATCTCATTTCTAAATTGGTTCTGTTTTAATCTGTTTTATTGATGAGGAGACCAGAAGTATAGAACCCCTTGTCTAAGAGTCTCAGTCATAACTTTAACCTCAAGTCCACATTAACTTGAGAGGAATAGATTCGACACACATGAGATATCAAATGCCCCACGATGCTAGTTGGGTGGGAAGCATCACCAGTGATATTTCTAAAGCCATTTCAAACCCCACTTGTTACCAAGAATGATGAGGTATATGAAATATCACCTGACATTTACACACCATCTCATTCCATAGCACGGCTTTTAAGTAACCATTTCTGCTCCTTTAAGATTGTCTGTGGAGCACATGGGATGCAGAATCTGCTGAGCTATGTGGGATACAGTACCTGCTGAGCTACGTGGCTGAGTTCTGCAGCAATGTCACAGCCTGAATTCCCCAGGCCAATCACCAATACTCGTTTTCCCTTCCATATTCCTGGTTCCTTATAGTCCCTGCTGTGGAAACATTTGCCTTTAAAACGGTTCAGTCCTGAGTGAAAAGTGGGAAGCATGTGAATCGATTTGATTTCCATGAAAATAAAGCAGCTTTAGTGGTCACGAAATAAGACAACTTAATAATCCATCTCTCTCTCTATATATATGTATACATATATATATATATATATATATCACATACACACACATACACCCACACATATATACATAACATATATTTTAATTTGACTGCTTGTAGTCTAAAAAGACATTACCATGGTTTGGGGATGGCTTAAGTCTGTTGCCCAGAGGTACAGGTGCTGCCAGCTTGGTCCCTAGCATAGTGGTACTGAGGTGTGGATACAAGCCTTTAAGAGGTGGAGGCAACTGGGAAGGGATTTGGTCATTTTGGACATTGCCCTTGGAAAGGTCAAGTTTACTTACATGAGAGCAGTAACCCTTTTATTCTAAAAAAGAGCGAGTCTTGCTGTTGAATCTCTCTAGCTACCTGTCTCATGTAGTAATCCTCACCAGCTGGAGTTGACTTATTCTTTTTCCATTTCTTTACAATGCAACTGGTTGTGTGTGTGTGTGTGTGTGTGTGTGTGTGTTTGTGTGTGTTGTGGTGAAAGATGGTCCTGGTTAGAATGCTAGGACCACACTGCTTAGATGTTTTTAGGCTGTCAATATGAGGAAAATAAGCCTAATTCTTCTACAATGTCCTAATTGCCAGGTATTCTGTTAGTAGCATTAAAGAACACACTAAAATAGACACCACTAGCCTATTTCTTCTTGACAGATGTGTAGGTGGCTTCCTCAATTTCAGTCTTACCTGGAAAGGAGTCTTCTGGTAGGTGGGGATAGACATGATACCCAGAACAAATCATTATAGCATCAAAGACAGCTGTTTCTTTTTTACCATTCTTTTCAGTGGTAACTTCTACTGTAGTTTGTTTGCTTTGCTAGCCCTTTCCACAATAATTTACACCTGAGAACACTGACTCACTAGCTTGGAGTTCAAGAGTGAAGGTTATATTTGTTTTGCTCAACAACATTTTTTCTCCGAACCCTCATGCCAGTGCCTGGAACAACAAATAACCACTGAATGAATGCACACATCGAGTGAACTTGCATTCTGTTAGTAGCATTAGAGAACACACTAAAATAGACACCACTATCCTATTTCTTCTTGACAGATGTGTAGGTGGCTTCCTCAATTTCAGTCTTACCTGGAAAGGAGTCTTTTGGTAGGTGGGGATAGACATGATGCCCAGAACAAATCATTATAGCATCAAAGACAGCTGTTTCTTTTTTACCATTCTTTTCAGTGGTAACTTCCCATTTGCCAGTAGTTGAGAAATCAGGACATTGATTTATACTGGTTACAAGTGTCTAAGGAATGCAGAGAGAAAGCCTTCTTTAATATTCTAATAGTAGATTGGTCTTAATAAGGTACCTTTTAAGGAAATTCAAAAGTCCCTTGGAAGAAATGAGAACATTATATTATATATGTATGTATGTATACATTGATATAGTGTGTGCATTCTTTTTTGCCTTGTTTTAAAATATTTTTTATTGTTTACTGCAAATGGTTAAGTTTATGGTCTCACAAAGTATGGCTTTCTATACCTTGCACAAGAAGTCTCATTAATATCCAGTTCTAAATGGTTTGTATTTTTTTCATTAAATTTCTTTTGGACACATGGATTATTTAGAAAATGGAGTTAATATATGTATAAACCCATGGATAGCTTGTGTCTATTTCTTTGTTACTGGGTTGGTGCTGTTTTGATATTAGAACTGAACATGATCATGGTTTGCATATTTCTGACAGATTCCTGAGAAAAAGATAGTGTTCACAAATCTACAGTTAGAGCAATTTAAAGGGGCTGGGCGTGGTGGCACATACCTTTAGTCCCAGCACTCAAGAGGCAGAGGTAGATGGATCACTGTGAGTTCAAGACCAGCATGGTCTACAAAGTGAGTTCCAGGATAGATAGATAGATAGATAGATAGATAGATAGATAGATAGATAGATAGATAGATAGATAATGTATGAGTAGAGCAGCAGCCTCCAACTTCCTCATCACCATATGTGAAGTTACTTTTCTGATAACATCTTACCTCAAACTGTATATATTTTAGGAGTTTCTTTTTTGTGGCAAATAAAGTGATGTATTCTTGGATCTTGATGTTATGCATGAAGTTAGGAAAGTCATCAGGATAGGGAAAGTCTGGAAAACACATCATCTCTTTGGAAGAGTTGGTGAAGACCGATCGGTAAATGCTGGCCCTGCCCTCTTCTGTATGGTCCTGTGAATGACAGTTTCAGATGGATGAAAATATTCAGTTCCAAGTCACTGTCTTAAGTTGAGTTGGCCTTTGCCCACAGATTGCCTCTGATAAGCTGCTAAATCAATATTAACGTCCCCTAAACAACTGATGCTGACCACAGAACTTTATCAAGGTCATTAAGGGTATGAAAACATATACTCAGTGTGGTTTGTTTTCTAAGGGAAACCTCTTGTTTCTTTTTAGACATATGTAACCAGTACTCTTATTTCTATCACCTATGGTGATGGAGGTTTTCACAGTTCAACTTTACAGAATTTCATTGTGTCATCAACTCACCTGCATCAGCAACTACTGGTTGATTTGAATTGTAAAGAGAGTTATAGGTGACTGACACTATTTACAAGATTTGTAAATGTGAGCATTTAAAAACTAATATTTTAAAATCAATTGTAAAATTTCTACTACCTTTTTTGAACCAAGCATATTGAATTTATGGGCACTGCCTGCCCACATTTATGCAGATAATGGAGTTTTGACTTTTAGAAATATAGAAATGTTTGCATTGGTAAAATTAAGAGAGAAGTTACAGCATCATGCTAAGAACTGTAGAGGAGGAATTAGATGATGGTGAGAGAAAAAGGGAACATGGAAGGAAAAAGCTCAGCAGAGAGTGGATCAGGGCACTGGCTTCTCATCTGTAGCCATAATCCCCTCCCCCTCACACACACACCACCTCCGCAGGCACCACCGCCGCTAGCCAGCCACCACTGCTGCTGCCACCGCCACCGCCACCGCCAACACCACCATCAGCAATATCACTACCACCA
>NW_022196891.1:60398951-60407736 GCF_008632895.1 Mastomys coucha
CACAACTACCACCACCACCACCAACACCACCGCAACTACCACAAACAACATCAACAAAACAACTCTAAACTAAGCAACCAACCAACCATGCAAACAAACAAACAAACTTCCTAACTGCAATCCAGAGTTAGATGCTACTCCTATAGCATTTGTTTTAGTTGGTCTGGAGTTTCTAATGTCTCTCAAGTAACAGTATAGAAAGAAGTGTGTGTGTGTGTGTGTGTGTGTGTGTGTGTGTGTGTGTGTAGAGGCCAACCTCAAGTGTGTGCTCCTTAAGTGCCATCTACTCACTGATAAGACTAAGCTGACTAGCAAGAGAGCTCCAGGAATCCTTTACTTCTGCTTTCTCAATGTTGGGACTACAAACCACTTTACTGACTGAAACACCTACTCTGCCCAAGACATTAACCTAAGAGAAAAAATATTGTAAAGACCGTGATAAAGGAGCTGAAACTTTCCTTGGCCCCCTGAAACCATGAACGCGTGCTTTGAGTGCTCTATAGCTCTACATGAAATGTCTGTCTCTTTTAGCAACCCCGTAAACAATAAATCAGTAGGCCGTCTAGGTTTTATGTTGAAAGATTAAATTATAGATCTTTATGGATGATTGCAAGGGAAAGATGTAGACCATTAGAAAGTTCTCATTAGATTTCATGTAACTCAAAGTTGATGGGTACCCGGATTGTGACCTTTCAGTAAACACTGGAACATTACATCATGCCAATCAGTATCACTAGCAAGACTGGAATTTGCTTATTGTCAAGTGACAGATTAGCTGTTGTGTTTCCTTAAAAAAAAAAAAAAAAAGAGTGTGACCTTGAAAAGGGACCCAAGCTTCCTGTTGCTCATGTGTCTCATGCACCTGGTTACTCCACATGAAAATTTGCACAGGTGAAGGGATTTGTAGCCGCTAACAAGTTTAGGAAGCTTGATATAAATGATATTGCCAGGAAAGAGGAAGGGATTAAGGAAAAATTAATACACATGGAGCCTCTCAACTTGAAAACCCCGAATCTGAAACATTTTGAGCACTAACATGGAAATGCAAGTAGAAAGTTCTATAGGTCCCAGGAACTAGGGAATGACTTGATGAGCACATACACGTACATCTGCGGATTGGCTCCTTAGGGTAAGAAGACAGTGACAAATGGCATCAAGGAACTTTAAAGTTTGTCCTACACTGCCCTTTGCAGCTATCTCTTAATTTGGGGTATGGTAAGAAAAAATTCCATACCCAAATCTTCTAAATTGCTTTTTTAAATTCCCTCCCCTGCCCATCCCTTCTTTGTCCTCATTTCTCCTCTCCTCCCCTCTTCTCTCCTCCTCTTGACAGGACCTCATGTACCCAAGGCTGGCTTGAAACTTGTGTAACTGAGGACTGTCTTGAACTCCCAGATCCTCTTGCTTCAACCCCATGAATGTTGAGATTAGATGTGTTAGTCACTACGACCAGTTTCACGGTGCTAGGAATCGAACCCAAGGCTGCTGAATATACTCTAAATTGTACTAATTTGTAAACTCTATCAACCCACCCATGATCCCAGATTCTCATTTTTGACATTGTTATTATCGTTAGTATAATTGCTATTATTTAGTACACATTTTTATCATTAATAAATGGTAAACTTGTATAAATACCAAAGAAATATTTTAAAATAAAAAATTTTAAAGATAAATAACATTATACTGACTAAGTAGGTTATAGCAATATATGTAATAACAACTAATGCAAAAAGAAAGAGATCAATATGGGAGAGGAGGGAAGGGAGGGGAAAAGTATGTAATTTTATTGTAATCTCAAAAATAAAATAAATTGAAACAAGCAAACAAACAAAACCAATAGCTACCGAGACTTGTGAATGCATATACAACATAGAAAAAATAAATATTGTATCAGTAATGCAAAATGTATTGGAGGAAGCAAGAATGGAGAGATTTTATGTATGGTTAAGTTGTTATCAATTTAAAATAGACATAACTACTTTTTGCATATGTTAATACATCAAATGTGTCTTATGTTCTAAAAATAACTGTTTTTCATTGTCTATAGTCTTTGTAAGTGGATGGCATTGTGTTGCATGCATGCATGCATTTTCTCAGGAGTGCATATCTCTATTGAGCACAGTGCCCTCCCACACTCCCAACATTGCTACTTTATTTGTACTGGCTTATAGAGTATCACACAGAAATTAAATACAGGGATGTATTTTACAATGCTTAAACCAGAGCACTTAGAAATTATATGTTAACACAGAATAATTGTGTGTATTTTGAGGCACATTTGTGATGCTTTAGTGCATTGGCAAAATGAATATTGATCAGATTAAGAAACTGGGTTTTCATATCCATTGTTATCAAATTGTATTTGCAGTGCTTGGGTGAATCTCTTGTAGTTATTCAAAACTATATAATTGGTTACAATAAACTATAGTATAGGCCATATTACTACAATCCACTTGTACTTGAGTGCCTGCTATCTAAACTTCCAGTGTCTTCCCCATTTCTCATCTTTCTTAACCTTTAGTAATCATTAACACACATTTAATTTTTTCATTTCACACAATGACTTCTATTTCCATCTGTTTCACTGAAAATAATGGGATATTATTTTTTTGAAGATGGAGTACTACACATATAGATGTTAACCTACCATTTCCTGTATTGCTGGTTTCATATTTATCTCCTTTTTCACCTGCATTAATGTCTTGAAGAGCCTTCCCTATTTTCTTCCAGTTATGTAGTTCTAGATTATTAAATTTGGGTCTTTCATTCATTTTTGCTTTACGTGTGTGTGTGTGTGTGTGTGTGTGTGTGTGTGTGTGTGTGTGTGTGTGAGAGAGAGAGAGAGAGAGAGAGAGAGAGAGAGAGAGAGAGAGAGAGAGAGAGGTCAAATTTTAATCGTCTACTTGTGAATATCCAGTTTTTTCATGTCATTTACCAAAGAGGTTATCTTTTTTCCCCCTCTATGACTAATGAAATTAAAGAGAAAAATATCATAAAAGGAACCCAATTCACAATTAGTACAAAACTACAAAGGAGCTGGGCATGTTTTATGCTTCTAATCCCAACACTTGGGAGGCAGAGGAAGGCAGATCTGTATGAGTTTGAGTTCAGCTTGGTCTACATCATAAGTTTCAGACCAGCCAGGACCAAGGCTATGTAGAGAGCCCCAATTTCAAACAAACAAGCCAACAAACAAATAAAAAACAAAATAACACTCCCCCCGAAAACTAGAAAGGAATAAATTTAGCTAAAGAAGTAAAAGACTTCTTAATGAAAATTGTAAATTCTGCTGAAAGATAATAAGGAAGACTTCAAGCAAAGGGATAAGCCTCTGATGTTTACAGATAGGAAGAATTACTGTTACGTTGGACATAGTACCCTTAGTATTTATATATTTAATGCATGTTATTATTCAATCCATCCACATGCCAATCATATTATTCAACAAAAATGAGTGGGGAAGTCTTGAAATTCCTCTGGAAGTACAGAAGACTACAAATATACACAATAGGCTTGAACCAAACCAAACCAAAACAACCTTAAAGAAGTAAACAAACAAACAAACAAAAAAACCAAAGCTGGAAGTGATCTCATTACTGCAAGATATACTACAAAGCTATAGAAATCAAAACAGCACAGTACTGGCACAGAAACAGACACACGGACCAGTGGAATAGAATTCAGAACCCAGAAATAACTCAACCCAGTTGTAGCCAATTGACTCTTACTAAAGCTGTTTTCCATGTTCACCTGAGAAGTTGAAATTTGTGGTCTAAGTCACTAACATTACCCTTTGCAACCTCATATTTAAAACACTGATTATTTTTATGTGACAAACATGCACATGTTCATGGACATGTTGTGGCCAGAGGATGATACTATATGGATGTCTTTCTCACTTTCCATCTTATTTTGTGACATCAGAGTTCTCATGGAATGTGAGCTCAGTGACTAGACTGTCAGGCCAGATAGTCATCACACTTATCGGTCTGGCTTCATCCCACCACATAGTATCCTAGGTGTGCACCTGATTTTTATGTGGAATTTTGGGGTGGGGCATCCAAACTCAGCTCCTCATGCTTATGAGGCCAAACACTTCACTCACCGAGCCACCTCTCAGCCCTACCTGGCAGCTTTTAAATACGGAAGACATGTATCTGTATTGTATAAACTTACCTAGTATTTGACTATCAATTTTTATCACCAAGAGACTCTCATACATGACTTATCAGATTTTCTGCTAACTCCCAAGGACATTATTTTTGACTTGCTTCCACGATTGCATTTTGTGGAATCCAATCCAGCCTAGGAATCACAAGCACCACTTAGGGGGGCCTGAGCACCCCACCCCACCCCAACCTGTTGCACAGGTGCCCTGCCCCTTCTCTGCCTGTTGCAAATATGCATCACTCACTGAAAATTTCCATAGGCCGCCAACATCATCACTCCTCTCAAAGCATGTGGGCTCCAGCCCCTCCTCCAGACAGCTCCTGATGGCAGCCAAGCCACTGACACCAGCTCCAATGACGGCCACTTTTCTCTTCATGGGTGCCTGTGGAGAGGTGCAGAGATCACTTTTGGAATCATTTCTGAGAACTTAGTTTGGTATTTACTTTTGGTTTAATACGTAATTTTACTTTGGCATGCAAGAAACCATTTATAGAGTAGTTCACAATACCGGTTAGCCATGAAAACACATTTTGCACTTTTCTGCTTTTTGGCAAAAGAGCAGCTGAACAAAGTCATCTGGAACCTTGAGAATTGCGATCTGAATTACAAACACTACCATTTGCAAACTCATGTTTAAAAAGTTTGTGTTTTTTTTTTTTTGGTGTGTGTGTGTACGTGTGTGTCTGTGTCGGGGGGGCATGTCCACACATATGCAGGAGCATGTGAAAACAGAATGTATTAAGTATTTTGCTTTCATTCAGCGTCCCAAATTAAGGTGTGCACATACTAGGGTGGCCAAATACTCATCCACAGCACGCGTTCACAGCTAAGTTACACACACACACCTCCACACAGTTGTTTACATGTGAATAAAGCAAACCGAGCTATATGTATAGATGTGTGATGGTCTCTCTGTGTCAGAGAGTTGGTTTCATGATCATCCGCACACGTTCAAGTCCCTTCTATAAATGGTATAGTACTTTTGTCTGATGCATGGAATTTCCCTGTATCCTTCAATTCATCCCTGCATTATTTATTACTTGTAATTCATAATATTATCAATTCTGTACAAACAATTGTTTAGCTGTATCACTTAAAGAATAGTATCAAGAGGGGGTGGGGAAAGAAGCCTGTGTATAGTCAGTATAGATGCAGCCCTCATAGGCCTAACTACACCATTGGTTCTTAGGTACTTGAATTTTCATAGGTAATACACACACACATGTATATACATGCACATATGTGCATACACACACATATATATATGGCATGTATGTATACCTATATCCATGTTACTTGACACTGGTAACACCTATATCTCAGTATTTCAGGAGGCCACTCTTTTTCCTTTTTTAACAAAAGTCAAATCATTGCCTTCAAACAACTCCTTCCCACTCTTACCCATTCTCAACCTCCTTCTCTTCCAAGAGAATTATGTTCCTAATCTTTTCCTATCTTTATGCTTTACCACTACTTTTCTACACTTCCTTTTAGGTAAAATTCCTTAGCTCTGCAAAGAAAAGACTTAAATGATGTGAATCATGTTGTATGAGTCCCAGGAAAAAAGGAAAACCTGATGACTTTCTGACTGACATGATATATTCATTCCACTCACACTAAATGTAGATCCACCCAAGTCCATTCACCCACCTGGCCCTCCTCCATGTTGCTTTTCCATTCACCCATAAGACTCTCCCTTCCCTCAGCCCTTTGCAATAGATTTTTTTAGTTTACCTTTTCTTTGTCTTCCTTTCTTTTCAGTGTTTAAACCTCTAGTCTTCTGGGGAGTCTGAAAGAGAAAATGCTGGGCACCTTGTATATTTGTGTGTGCAGGTGTGTCATTGGAACAGGGAGGAGCTTCTCTTAAAAGGGTAATCCTTTATCCTGTAACCAGTGAGCACATACCGCAGCTTCTGTGATGTGCTGGTCTTTGGACCACCTCGCTGGCCACTCAGATCTGCTTTCCTGTTAGCAGTAGTTAGTAACCTCCAATTTCACTCCTTGGCCCTTGCTTTAGTGGTGGCACCCTCTCCAGGTTGCTAAGGTTCTAGATTCTATTTATGTGCAATCCTACAGTTTATTTTTTATTTTTTGCAGGTCTTTTGTGCCCTTCCACATCCTATTGAAAATTAATCACAATGTGAGATAAGCCAGTAGCAAAGATGGTATTTCTGTTCTATGAAAAAAACAAACAAACAAAATCAATCAACCAACCAGCCAAAAAAAAAAACCCAAAACAAAACAAAAGAAACAAACAACAACAACAAAAACAAAAACATGCTAAGCTTGCTAGTCACAGATATAGTTAGTAGGTTAAATCTGATCATAGGCTTACCCCTAATTTAGAAAAACTGTATTATTCAGATGAATCACACTGAGGGTGTTGCGGGTCTTCTGTGAGACCTTGTTCAGCCACTTTAAAGTGATAGCTTGCAACTGTACTTTAAAGGAATTTCACAGGGGAGAGTTTGGTGCCTCTTGCCAAAACAATTCACCCTCCAGGAGAAGAGGTGTCTACTGTACTCCCTCTGCTCAGAAGGTGAGAGACTGCCAGTCAGACTAGAGATCTGGCAGGAGACTGCACCCATTGTTCAGGACCATCACTAATCTTCTATCTCCACTGGTCAACCTCTCTGTCTAGTTATAGACATAGGTCTCAGCATCCAGAACTGCCTGACACTTGCTTAAAGCAGGATAGGGACATGTGGTTATAGCCACAGGAGAGTGTTCCACACAAGGAGTCAAGAAGCCAGCAGAGCCAAGCCCAGCTCTTCCTAAAGTAGTGGGAGAACAAACCAGCACTTGAAACCATTTAACCAAGGCCTTTTTAAAAGGTAACTTTACAAGCTTTGTTTTCTGGTAGTAATCTAATGCACACATCATTGTCTGTTTTACTCAAATATTTATATCTCTGAAAAATTGAGACTTAGTGTGTTGAATATGTACTTTCCAAAAGAGCCACTCCAGTGTGAGCACAGTCACAGACTACTTCACAGTCCAGGATAGGAGGAAGAGCCTGGACTTTGAGCAGAAAATTTATACAATGGTTGGCATGGGTAGAAAAAATGGACACACGGGCAGTGTTGGGTCATGTTAAAAAAAATTAGCCAAATGCAGAATAATGACCATTTGTGAATGTGCTAGATTTTTAGAGAAAGCACTCATTTCCAAAGGGAGATTAATTGCATGGGAAAGTAGAGATGCAAACGTCTCATTTCAGTTGAAATAGTTTGTTATAATGTGTTTTAAAATGTGTGCCGTGCTCGTGACTCGAAGGCTAGCTGTTATTTTTCCTACCAAGTGATGCTAAATGCTGTGCTGCTGTGTAGGTGATGGTGACACAGTATCTTGCTTGAAGACAAATTGATTTGTGTTCATGCAACAACATGTGGAGCTGGACATTGGAAAAAAATATAGGTGAGATGCTTGGCTCATCTCTTGAATTATCCTGCAGGCCATCAGGGATACTGAAACCAGTGTCCACATTATTGGACTAGAAACATTGTCAAGTTGGCCTCTGTTGACAGGTCATGATGGTGCCATATCCAGTCCTGTCAATATCTTTATACTTCCTAAGAGAGAAGCACAGACTTCAAACTTTATTGAGACCTAACAAGTTAATGTTGCACATCTTTAAAATGTATTTGTGTATGCGTGCATGTATGTGTGTGTGTGTGTGTGTGTCTGTCTGTCTGTCTGTCTGTCTGTCTCTGTATGCATGTGTGTACCAAGGGGACAACCTTGGGTGCCATCCTTAGAAACACTATCCATCTCTTTCTGAGGAAGGGTCTTTCAGTAGCCTGGAGCTCACTGAATAGACTATGCTATAGCCAGCAAGTCCTGAGCATCTTCCTGTCTCCATTATCCCAGTGCTGGAATTATAAAGGTGCAGCACCATGCTTGGATTCTAGGGATTCTCAAGTTCTCAGGCTCCCAAGCAAGCAATTTACCAACTGAGCTGTCTCCTAAGCCATGCTTTAAAATCTATACTAGAATTAGAAGATGCCTGTCTACTGTTCCATTATTAGGGCGGCCTATTTTTCTACTTACTCACATTTAACAATGTTTTATAATTCTGTACTGTTTCTGAGCTTTTAATTTGAACTGGAAGTTGAAACTGCATTTTTTATTAGATAGGTCTAGTGATAAGCTCTCTCAGGTTTTGTTAGCTTTGAAAATGTCTTTATCTCTATTTCTTTGGGACAGTTGTAGTACTTGTAATGTTGTTGCTGGTGTTGCTTTGTTTTCCTGGAGGTTTTCCCCCTTTGAGCATGTTGAAAAGTGCCAACCTGCATTCCCTGATGATAAATCCACTGAAATCTTGTGGTGGTTGAATTACATGTCATGAGTCTCATCTACATTGATGTTTTTGAAACCACATGTCTGTTTTTGGTAAATGCTTATTGATGGAGAAATGAACATATTATTTAATTCCCTGAGAGATACTCTGTGGGTATTCAAAAGTGATAATGTAGAATGTATTACAGCTGCAATAGAAGGCTCAGAGAGATTTTTGTAGCATGGAAAGCAGACACAGTGTGAACAAATTGCTATTACAATTTAATTAGAAAATAAATAATGATTAAAAATTCTTTCTTTCTTTCTTTTTTTT
>NW_022196891.1:60407746-60428117 GCF_008632895.1 Mastomys coucha
TTTCAAGACAGGGTTTCTCTGTACAGCTCTGGCTGTCCTGGAATTCACTCTGTAGACCAGAACTCACTCCACCTGCCTCTGCCTCCCAAGTGCTGGAATTAAAGGCGTGCACCACCACTGCCCAGCTTAAAAATTCTTTCAAACGTGTACTCAAGCACACATAGGCACACTTACTTATACAGGGTATAATAAACTTTTATGAAGGAGAACAATTTGGATGCATACATTCACCAAGTTGTCAATATGCATTGCCCTGTTGAGTAGGGGACCTACCTGTATGTGAATGAATGAAAGAACCAAGAAGGAATGACAGTCAAATAAACAAACAGAGCGTAAAACAAGAGCAAAAAATATTCTCAATGGGAAAAATAAAACAGAATGTTCTAGATCTTAGATGATAAGACTAATGGAATGGAAGCCTTTCATTTCAGAGCTAAGACGCCAGTGGAATTCTAGACATGTGTCTCAGACAAGGTCTGGCTGTGAGTCACTGAGTTTACACTGCTGAGCAATACTGTGTTGTCACTGGGATCCAACCATGGCATCTGTTGGCTTCCTTCACTCAACATTCTTTGCCAAGAGGAATGGACAGGAATGGCCACTGGTTCTTTCACACTGCAAATGTTACCCCTCAGACAAGAACCAAATGGGAATGTTTAACTCGTGAGTTCTCACCTAAAGCTTCCACAACTGTTCCTGAGCTGACACCAGGGTGGCAGACGTCACCAGAGCAGTCCTGAGCAGGGGCCCAATGGAATGAGAAGGCTTCCATTGTGACTTAGATTTCTTGCCTTGGTTGGCAGTAGGGACCAAGATAAACTATTGGGTTCCATTCCATTTCCAAGACCATCTGAGCTGGAACTGGTATTAGGATCAGGGACATAGTTCAGAGTTCAGCCCAGAAAACTTGGGTGCTCTGTTCCTACATTCTACACATGGGACCCAACAGTGAAGCCAGGGACATTCCTTAAGGCTAACAGGAAGCAAAGCTGGACCCTTTTAGCTAATGTTAGCTTGAGAGTTACAACTGACAATTAAAAAGTTACTTTTCGTCCTGATACATATAATTGTAGAATTAAAAGTTAATATTAAATTTCTAATTAACACTACTAGATAAGTTGGGCTGGGAAGCTTTTTGTTTTATTGGCCCTTTCTTGGACCTTATAGATATTTATCCTTGCTAGAATACAGTTGTTGATTAATGCCAATTTTCCTTGCCTGGCATTAAGAAAAATAACAATCCACCTATGCCTACTGATTTCCAAATATTCTAGTGAAGAAGGCATGCTGTCTCTAAGAACTATTTCTAGGTCAACTATATTTTTATATTTAGACAAAAAAAATGGACCTTAATTGATTTACTCAATTTGTGGCCTGTTAGTTCAATAGATATTTCATGAACATGTGTTATGTGTCTGACAATAATATTTCATGTTTCAAACATACAGCTGAGTTGTTAGTCCATTTTTCTATCTTTCCCAACCCCAGGCTGCCATCAAAGGGAGGAGGTATATCATTTATTGACCCAGAAGCAGTTTCAAAACCATGTAGACAGGCTATCACCTAAAAGATGAAGCAGTTTGAAAACTACCTTAAAAAGTTCAGAATTCGCAAAAATGCTGTGTGCTGGAATAAAAATGTTCTGCTAGCTGCTATTGCGTGCTTCGCTACTGATTAATCAAGTTGACTTGAGGAACAGAGTGCAATGATTTATGTCAGTCCTGTTACATTGTATATTTGTGAACTCGATTTTCTGGCTTAGCTTCTAAAGGTACTGGAAGATACTCAACTGTTCTTTGATCTTTTCATCTGAGAGCAAAGAGCACCATGTTTAGGCCATGACTCAGCTCCTTCTGATGATTGAAGCTGTGATATTATCTCCAGTTTGCAGTAAAATGAGTTTTTCCATGCCTGAGAAGTAAGACCTAACTTACTTTGACATCTGAGTTTTCCATCTATCCATTATCAACACTTTAGTTATTGTTAAGCCGGGATTAAACAACCCTAAAAATAGACAATAGGTTTTTGAAGAGTGGAGGAGTCACATCTTATATCTTCACTTAGGTTTATCTTCAGCACTCGGCCTGCCACTCTGTAGTTCTTGCTGAGTGACTTGTTTTATGGTCAGTAGTCAGCGACCCTGTGCTTTATAAGAGGCACATTTTTAGCTCTTTGCCCTCAGTCAAGCCCACTTACATTTAAGAAACGTCATCAAATACCATTGTTCTGTTTCCCATTCTCTCTCAATTCTTTTGTTGAGATAAATGACCACAGCATCTTAACTCAGGTAATAACCGAGCTTGGGAAATGACTCTAACAGAGCACAGATTGTTTCTAATAGGAACCTTTATATCCCAGCTTGCTAATAAGTGACAGGCATGGACTTAAAGAATGAGATGAACAGGCAGATGTATGTGAAATTTATGCAGGAAACTGGAAGTTACCAGAAACCATCGTGTTAGTTTTGTCTGCAGGCACCTCGGTGATGGATTTTCCAAAAACTCCATATATGCACACAACTTTCCGGAACCTGCTTAGTCCTAAGACTGACAGCTTCCTCATGACAAAGGATCATGAGATGAAGATCTGCTTGCGTTTAGAATAAGGGATTCTTCCCGCGGGGCTCTTGGAGTTATCCTTCCAGAAGGAAGCCCACCCCTTGTGCTCCTCTGCACAGTAGTTTAAAAGCCCAATCCACATTGAATTTATTATAATAATAAACACCCTGGTAAAATTATACCACTAAAAGTCCCCAATTACATTGAATTACAATTTATATTATCGTTTTATTAACGGTATTTTAATTAAGTAATTTATTTACTTTACATCCTGATCACAGCTTCTCCTCTCTTCTCCCAGTCCCTTCCTCTCACTTTGCCTTCTCCCTCATCTACCCCTTCCCTTCTCCTCAGAAGAGGGGAGACCTCCAGTGGATATTCATCAGCCTTAGCATATTAAGTTACAATAAGATGCTAGGAGCATCTTCTCCTACTGAGGCTAGACAAGGCAACCCACTTAGGGGGAAGGGATCCAAAGGTAGGCAACGAAGTCAGAAGACAGCCTCTACTCCCACGTTAGGAGTCCCACAGGAAGTCCCAGCTGCACAACTGTTACATATTCGCAGAGGGCCTAGGTCTGTCCCATGCATAGTCTATGGTTGGCAGTTCAGCCTCTAGGCGCCCCTATGGGCCCAAGTTAGTTGATTCTGTATGTTTTCTTGTGGCGTCCTTGACCAGACTTGAGGGGGAAGGGAAGCGGCTTCTCTGGGATGAGCTAGAAACCTAGGAGAGTAGAAAGTCCCAGGAACCTATGAGAGTAACCCTAGCTAAGACTCCTAGCAATGGGGATGTGGAGCCTGAACCAGCCATCTCCTGTAACCACTAAAGACTGCCAATGGAAGGATTGGGACACTAACCCACCCATGAAACTTTAGAGCCACAATTTGTCCTCCCTACAGGATGCGGAGAGTTAACAGATGGAGCAGAATTTGAGGGAAGGGCTGCTAACCAATGACTAGCCAAATTTGAGACCCATACCATGAGAGGGAGCCCACCTCTGACATTATTAATGATATTCTGCTCTACTTACAGACAGGAGCCTAGCATCATTGTTAACAGAGAGGCTTCACTCAGCAATGCAGTGATGGATGTAAATGCAGAGACTCAGAGCCAAACATGAAGTGGAGACTGGGCAATGCACCAGGGTACAGGAAATGCTTAGATGAGGCTGTTTCTACCTTGGCCCTAGGTGCTCATTTTTTAAACTTATTTCTGGCTACATTATGTATCCAGAGGGTAGACTTGTAGGTGCTTAATATTTATGCTTATTCCCTGTTGATACTGTTCCAGAGTATCAAAGCAAAAACTCTTATGGTTTCTGACTTTCTGCCTTACACGAATAATAGAACCAATAATGATCATCCATTAGAAATCCAGAATGTAGTAATACTCTGTTGCTCTTTATCCAGCAATCAGACTGGTGAAGATAGGAGGCCAGACAAAATCAACAATTGCTAAATGTCAAATGGGAGGTGCAATGGCTTAGTGGATTGCAGTCAAAGATTTAACTCTGTTAGCTAGCTACAATTCCCGTGCAAGCCACTTCAGTTGGATAGATGTCAGGCTCATATCTGCTAGCAAGGTAGAACACAATGGCTGGGCGAGCACCGCGAGGCAAGGACAGGAACGGAACTGGTCCCTGTGTTTGGTGGCTTACCTGAGTTGTGGGAAGTGCACCTGGAACTCGGTTCTCACAAAATCAGGGTTAGGGTTAGGGTTAGGGTTAGGGTTAGGGTTAGGGTTAGGGTTAGGGTTAGGGTTAGGGTTAGGTTAGACACACAGACTTTTAAAAACAGTGCTCTAAACCTGGTTAGTTAGTATATAGGAAATACAAATAAAAGAATAAATACCAAGTAGCAGATAGAGAGCAACATCAATCAGGTGTTTACAACTGCTAGAAGAGATCGCCCTCATTCAGTCAGCAGCTTAATACTATCAGCAGAGAGGAACCTTGTTAGGGAGTGTGTGGTTGGATTAAGGAAGTCAGCTGTTTTCTTTTTTTCTCTTTTTTATTAATTAATTAATTTTTTATACTCCATATTTTATCCTCCCCCTACATCCACCTTCCGACTTTTCTACATCCTGTACCTCCTCCCCATTCCCCTGTCTTCACATGGATGTTCCCATCCCCATCCCACCTGACCTCTAAACTCCTTGGGGCCTCCAGTCTCTTGAGGGTTAGGTGCATCATCTCTGAATGAAAACAGACCCAGAAGTCCTCTACTGTATGTGTGTTGGGGGCCTCATATCAGCTGATGTATGCTGTCTGTTTGGTGGTCCAGTGTTTGAGAGATCTTGGGGGTCCAGATTAATTGAGACTGCTGGTCCTCCTACAGCGTTGCCCTTCTCCTCAGCTTCTTTCAGCCTTCCCTAATTCAACAACAGGAGTTAGCTGCTTCTGTCCATTGGTTGGGTGCAAATATCTGCATCTGATTCTTTCAGTTGCTTGTTGGGTCTTCCAGAGTGCGGTCATGCTAGGTCCCTTTTTGTGAGAGCTCCATAGCTTCAGTAATAGTGTCAGGACTTGGAACCTCCCCTTGAGCTGGGTCCCACTTTGGGCCTGTTGCTGGACCTTCTTTTCCTCAGGCTCCTCTCCATTCCCATCCCTGTAATTCTTTCAGACAGGAACAATTATGGGTCAGAGATGTGACTGTGGAATGGCAACCCCATCTCTTACTTGATGTCCTGTCTTCCTGGTGGAGGTGGGCTCTATAAGTTCCCTCTCCCTACTGTCAGGCATTTCATCTAAGGTCCCTCCCTTTGAGTACTGATAGTCTCTCATCTCTCAGGTCTTTGGTGCACTCTAGAGGGTCCCCCCCCAACCTCCTATCTCCCGAGGTTGCCTGTTTCCATTCTTTCTGCTAGCCCTCAGGGTTTCAGTCTTTTTCCCTCACCCAATACCAGATCAGGTTCTCCTCTCCACCTTCACAGTCCACTTTCCCACCCAGATCCCTCCTTCCCCACTGTCAATTCCCCACTTTCAATTGAGCTTTCTCTCTGTGGTGGTTTAATATGCCTAGCCCATGGGAAGTGGCACTATTTGTAGGTGTGGCCTTGTTGGAGTAGGTGTGGCCTTGTTGGAGTAGGTGTGGCCTTGTTGGAGGAAGTTCATCCCTGTGGGGTTGGGCTTTAGAGTTAATGCTCAAGCCCCACCCAGTATGGAAGACAGCCTCCTCCAGACTGCCTGGTGTCTTCTTCTCCTGCCTGTGGGTCAAGATGTTGAACTCTGGACTCTTCCAGCACCATGTTTGCCTGCACACTGCCATGCTTCTCACCATGATAATAATGGACTAAACCTATTAAACTGTAAGGCAGCTCCAGTTAAACATTGTCCTTTATAAGAGTCGGCTTGGTCATGCTGTCTCTTCATAGCAATGAAACCTTAACTAAGACACCTTCCACGGGTGAAGCTGACCTTGGCTGAGCTTCTGGCTTTTTGTTTCTACCATAGGTCTTTTTATATCGTGATCCCACAATATAACAGTAGTAACCTCTGATGGTAATAGTACACTCTGTAATTGTTCTCAAGTACACAAGGTTTCACTCTTCAGCTGTTCTCTGTTCTCTTCCTGCTCCACCACAGCATCAGAGCAGCCAGCCTGACCCTGAACAAAGGCTCTTGAAAGACACCTGACATAATAAACATTTTGGAGACTGAAGTTGGAGGGCCACTTTCTTGCTAGAGCCAGCTTCTCAGTGAGTTTAAAGAGCACACAACAGCTCATCAAAATAATGTGTATTAGACCAAGCAACATTTCCGTTTCCTTAAATGAATTCTGTGACTGTGGCCTTTATTGGAGGGGTGGCCTAGGTGAAAGATTAAAGATCTGGAAAGAAGAAATGAACATATGAGGAAAGGGGAGCGAGTCCCAGTCATGTGAAAGATGAGGTGTGATGGAAAGGAAGTGCTTATGAACGAAATCCTCTCCCACCTCAATACTTACCAACCCCCAGGAGCACAAACTGTAAGTATATTTACAGATAAGTTCTTTCAAGAGTTGATTAAGGTTAAATGACATCATTAGGATGCAGCCAATCCTGTACAGGTCCATATGAGAAGAGAGATTAAGACATAGATCCTCTCAGAGGATGGGAACCACCTAGAAGCCAAGGATAGAAACCTCAGAGAGAAACTAGATAGTAACAGATTTATTTTAGACTCTGTTTCCAGAACTGTGAGAAAACCAATGTCTGATGTTTACACGGGATTGTGTGAAGATCTGTGTAAGTTTTATTGTTGACTATGTCTGTGGTGTGGTATGAGACCGAGGCTGAGGTACTAAGGAAGGGGATGAAGGTCATTAACAGGGACAGTAAAGCCCACAGTATAAAGCTAGGGAACTTGTAACATTCTTGTAGCATTCTAAACAGAAGTTTGACGGTGCCAGTAGCAATTAAAGGTCAGTTTTCAGCTTACTGTGTTGATATCTTTGTAACAAAACCTGTCACATGAGATAATAAATGAGAAATTTCAAACCATAAAATAAACTTCCTTATCTTGAGGTGCAGGAATATAGGCCTATTAAGAACTAAGCGATCCGTGAACTGTGACAGGCTTATCTGCTCACAAAATGCTATCGTCTTGTGACTTTCCCTTGGTTTGATGTAGCCATAAAATTACATGGGTAGAGAGTTCCCAAGCATAGTACAGAGCCTGCCATATGATGTTTGCTACACAGGCAAGCAACTCTAGACAGGGTGCCCATGCAAATCTTCCTCGCAGGAGGATGGTTGGCATATAACTGGATCCCCTAAGCCAGTGGTTCCCAATCTGTGGGTCATGACTCCCTTTGGAGGTAGCATATCAGATGTCCTGCATATTTACATTATTCTGCATATTTCACAGTAAGATTCATAACAGTAGCAAAATTATAGTTATGAAGTAGCAACAAAATAATTTATGGTTGGGGTTACCACAATGTGAGAAGCTGTATTAAAGGGTAGCAGCATTGGGAAGGCTTGAGATCCACTGCCCTAAGCAAGGAATCTGAGCAAGCTCTACACCCATGCTGGAAAATCTTATAGCCTACCAGTTTTCTGTTGTTCCTGGACATCACTGCATTCCTTAAAGCAGATAGTAAAGATCTTCAGCCAGGCAACATTTTTCTGGGTAGAAGCCAAGAAACCCATGTTCCAAAAATACAAATTTTGTTTTTTTATCATGGCCTCCTGGGGGTACTGAAGGGTTTCCTGGACTGAGAAGAAAACCAGCCTTTCTGCTGTGCATCCAACACTAAGATGACCCCTTTTGCAATTATGGCTTAGATTCACGCAGGGAAGGGACTACATTGACATAAACCAATCCCGTTTGTATTTCCTTTCCTCTTTTCTTGCTTTGTTCTCCATGGTTCCTGCTTACCATCAGCCACCATGACCACCTGCTTAGTTAATTGTTGTTTTCTGTTACTTCTCTATCTTCTGCCAGGATCACATGGGCAATGAGTGTTTAAGAATTATATTCACTTCAGTGTCTTCAGTTGATAATGCTTGACAGGTGACAGACACTTGATAGTATTGTGAGTTGAAAACCTTCATGAAATGTGCCTCTTTGCTCCTGAATCTGAGAGTCCAGTTTTGATTCATCCATGAAAACTTGGGTTGGGAACTGAGGTTTGAGTCTCCCAAGGACCCAAGGGAAGGTGAAACCAGGTGAGGATTCTTTGGAGGTTTAATTGAACTGACAAGATACAAGCTTGTACTAAGAGAGAATCTAGAGACCTTCTCTGGAATCTTTTTTATTTATGTAGCAGGTATTTGGTTGGTTGAGGAAATCACAGACCATAGACAGCAAAAGCATAAAGAACTGGTCTATGATCTTGTGGATCTGCAATAGTGGGTGGGATATTCACTTAGAATCTAAGATTTTTTATTCAAAATAATGACCTTGATTCTCTCATCACATCATTGTCCTTGGAGTAAATGACTATATGTAGCATTACTTGGGATTCTGTACTCCTTGTAGAGTAACACTTGGAGTCCCTATTATATTACTGGTTACCATTTTAGGTGGTATTTACATAATACCTCTAGTCCTCAGTACATTCCTACAAAATTGATATCTTTTCTGGTTTACTAAAGCTAACTGTAGCTCATAGGAGGCTGATTTCAAAGCAACACAATATTAATAACACCCTTAGCACAGATAATTTACACTAACTGAACTGCTGTTCATTAGCAAATTAGATAGTACTTAATGCTAATAACTGACATTGGATCACAAACTTTACCAAAGTATTCATTAGTTAATGTATAGATTCTACAATCACCTGTGCAATCTACTTTTTCTAAGTATAGTGTTCCCTTATCTTCCCCACTAAAACATAGCTATGTTGGAATTTTTTTCCAGTAAAATAAAAACTTTAGAAAAATATTTCTTTGCATTTTACAGAATCTTATTATTTTTAGCATAAACCCCTGATTAAGCATAATCCTGTATCTCTGCCCCTCCCAGGCATAGCCCACGATCAAGCTAGTGTCTGCAATTACACACTATGAACCTTGGAAAGCTATCAGGGCCATTTGTTCATTTTCAGTTTGCTTATGTGTCTGTCTTCCCCTAGGAGATGGTGAAGACCATGAATCCAGAGCTATATCCCAACATCCAGTGAAGGATCTTATGTAAGTAGACACTGAGGATACACTTAGTAAAACTTGAATGTATGAGGGACTATATTTTATCAAATCATTGTAAATATATATCCTATATTTGACTCTGATGATTAAGAATAGACATTTAGTATGATTGTATGGATCAAAACTCATTTTCCTTTAGGATGGACAAAGTGCTTTGCCTTGCCCACTCCTTATAGACCAACTTCCAGGTTTAGCAACGGAACCCAGCAATATACTAGGAGAAGTGCATAGCTACATCGCAACCATAGCAGCTAACACTAACATTGCATTTACTATATGTGTTCTGGGATAGTTCACATTGTTTCATCTTATTGAATACAAAAGAGACACTGGGAAGAAGGAAATGTACTGTCAGCCTGATGATGCTGATGGGGAAACTGAGACACAGAACATATAACTACTTTCCCAAGATTATAGAGTTTGAAGTAATGAAGCTTCCGTTTGAACCCAACTTAGCTGTCTTCAGAACCTAAATGCTTGATCACTACTTCCTAAGACTTCTTTGTATTAACGAACCTAGCGGGTTAAGGTAGCCTATAAGGACAACTATATACTGGGACAATAATTTGATACATTATGTGATTTTTTTTGTATTTAGTGTTTCCTGTAACATTCATATTTCCTATCAAATTGCTATGACTTAGTAACCTTAGGGAAGGAACAACAGGATAAGCGTAGAAAACTGGTTAAAATTTGACCTTTAAGCACAAACAATAGGTACAGAAGACTAGACTCTTATTTTGTCACTCATGACAATCAGGCTTATTCACCCATAGAGGAGGGAGAAACAAGATTTGGGTTCAGGCTGCTGCACTGCAATGTTTGCTTAAAGGACAGCTGCACCCTAAGGATCTGCAGATTTTGTTGCAGAGAGAACAGTCCCGCTGCCATTTTTCTTCCTCTGATGATTTAATTTACATTCCAGTTGTTGCTTCCCCCACAGTTCCCTCTCCCACAATCCTCATTCCATTCCTCCTTCCAATTGCCTCTAAGAGGGTGGTCCTCCCCAACAAACCTCTTTCTTCCCTAGGGCCTCAAGTCTCTCAGAATTGAACTCTTCTTCTCCCACTAAAGCTTGACCAGTCAGACCTCTGCTATATTTGTGCCAGGAGCTTCCTACTGGCCTGTGTATGCTGCTGCTGATGGCTCACTCTCTGGGACCTCCCTCAGATCTGAGTAAGTTGAGACTGCTGGTCTTCCTATGGGGTCACTCTCCCCTTCAACATAGTCGATCCTTCTCCTGATTCAACACAGGAATCCCTGACTTCAGTTCAATGGTTGAGTGTAAGTATCTGTGTGTGTCTCAGCTGCTGGAAGGGTCTCTCAGAGGACAGCCATGCTAGGTTCTCATCTGTACACACATCAGAGCATTAGTAATAGTGCCAGGCCTTGGTGCTCTCCCATGAAATGGATCCCAAGTTGGGTCCATCATTAGACTACCATTCCTTCAGTCTCTTCTCCATTTTTGTCCCTGTAGTTCTTTTAGATAGGAACAGTTCTGAGTCAGAAATTTTGACTGTGTGTTAGTAACTCTGTCCCTCCACTTGAGGCCCTGTCTATCTACTGGAGGTTGACTCTTCAAGTTCCCTCTCCCCAATGTTGGACATTTTGGCTAAGGTCACCCCCCTTGAGTCCTTAGAGTCTCTCACCTCCTGGGTCCCTGGTACTTTCTAAAGAGTCTCCCTATCTCCTACCCCTAAAAGCTGCTTATTTCTGTACCACATTTTTTAACTAGGTTATTTGGGTTTTTAGAGGTTAACTTCTTGAATTCTTTATATATTTTGGATATTAGCCTTCTATCAGAATTAGGGTTAATGAAGTTTTTTTCCCAATCTGTAGGTTGCTGATGTATCCTATTGATGGTTCCTTTTGCCTTACAGAAGCTTTTCAGTTTCATGAGGTCTCATTTATTGATTGTTGATCTTAGAACCTGAGTCATTGATGTTCTGTTCAGGAAATTTCCCACCATGCCAATGAGTTTGTGGCTCTTTCCCATTTTCTCTTCTATTAGATTCAGTGTATCTTGGACTTGAGCTTTGTGCAGGGTAATAACTATGGATCTATTTTCATTCTCCTACATACAGACTGCTAGTTAGATTAGAACCATTTATTGAAGATGCTTTCTTTTTTCCACTGTATGTTTTTGGCTTCTTTTCCAAAGATCAAGTGTACATAGGTGTGTGGATTTACTTCTGGATCTTCAATTCTATTCCATTGATTGACCTGCCTATTTCTCTACCAATACCATTTGTTTTTCATCACTCTTGCCTTGTAGTACAGTTTGAGGTCAGGGATGGTGATTTCCCCAGAAGTTCTTTTATTGTTGAGAATTGTTTTGCCTATCCTGAATTTTTTTGCTTCTTCATATGAAGTTGGGAATTGCTCTTCCCATGTCTGTGAAGAATTGTGTTGGAATCTTGATGTGGATTGAATTGAATCTGTAGATTGCTTTTAGTAAGATGGCTGTTTTCACTATATTAATCCTACCAGTCCATGAACATGGTAGATATTTCCATCTTCGGAGGTCTTTGATTTATTTTTTTCAGGGATTTGAAGTTTTTGTTATATAGGTATTTCACTTGCTTGGTAAGTTACACCAAGACATTTTATACTATTTGTGGCTACCATGAAGGGTGTTATTTTCCTAATTTCATACATATCCTGTTTGCCATTTATATAAAGGAAGGGTGCTGATTTGTTTGAGTTAATTTTATATCCAGTCACTTTGCTGAAGTTATTTACCAGCTATAGTAGTTCTTTGTTGGAATTTTGGGGGTCGCTTATGTTTATTACCATACCATCTGCAAATAGTGACACTTTGATTTCTTCCTTTCTAATTTATATCCCCTTGATCTCCTTTTGTTGTCTAATTGCTCTGGCTAGAACTTCAAGTACTATATTGAATAGATAGGGAAAGAGTGGGCAACCTTGTGTTGTCTCAGATTTTAGTGGGATTGCTCCTAGTTTCTCTCCATTTAATTTGATGTTGGCTGTCAGTTTGCTGTATATTGATTTTATTATGTGTAGGTATGTGCCATGAATTCCTGATATCTTCAAGACTTTTAACATGAAGGGGTGTTATATTTTGGAGGATTTTTCAGTTTCTAATAAGATGATCATGTGGCTCTTTTCTTTGAGTTTGTTTCTATAGTGTATTCTGATGATGAATTTTCATATATTGAACCGTCCCTGCATCCCTAGGGTGAAGCCTATTTGGTCATTGTGAGTGATGCTTTTGGTATGTTCTTGGAATCAGTTTGAGAGAATTTTATTGAGTATTTTTGCATCAATATTCACAAGTGAGATTGGTCTGAAGTTCTCTTTCTTTGTTGTGTCTTTGTGTGGTTTAGGTATCAGAGTAACTTTGGCTTTATAGAATGAATTAGGTAGTGTTCCTCCTGTACTTCATGGAATTGTTTGAGGAGTATTGATATTAGCTCTTCTGTGAAGATCTAGTAGAGCTTTTTTTTTCAGAACAAGAAAGCACATAGAGGCTAGTAAGCTGCTGGAAGTTTCCTCAGTAGCATCGTGGAGTAAAAAAATAACAATACGGAGGATATAGCACCATAGATAAATAATACTGCTTAGTTCCCAAAGTTTCATGCTTAACAGAAAAAAAAGGTTTATCATGGATCAGAGAAGTTGGTTGGCTGAGAGCTAAGAGTGGTCATACCTTGATATGGATGTAAATGGGATGACATGGGTAAATGGGGTCCCCTGTGACCTGGGGGTAAGTAGGGCCTCATGCAACATGGGGTAAATAAAGTCTACTGATACATGGGGCAAATGGTGTCCCCTGTGAGCTGGGGGTAAGTAGGGTCTCTTGTAGCATGCAGTAAATGGGGTCCTATATGGTAAATGGAGTCCCCTGTGACTTGGGGTAAATAGGTTCCCCTGCGACGTGAAGTAAGTGTGGTCTCCTGTGACATGGGGTAAGTGAAGTCCCTGTGGCCTTATGGGTTGATGATGACAGGCTTGAGTTGGGCTCAATAAATGTCACTGTGGATCCTTGATGATGAAGATGAGTTCCATTAGACTTATACCTTTCTTCCTCTCATTTGGAAGACTGGCATCACTTGAGCCTCTTAGGATATTGTTTATAGGATGGAGCTAGGGCAACGACCTGAAATGACTGAGAAATTTCTGTCACCAGGCAGAAAATGAACTACGATAAAAAGTTATAAAAAGGATATAGCAAACAAAGTGAAATATCTTTCATATTACATATGAAAAGAGTCCAGCCTGGCAGGTAACATTTATTGCTTAATAGACTTTAAAGACTATGCTAATTTATCTAATCTTAGGTATTTAGACAGGGTTTCTATTCCCTACCCTTGAGTTAAATGAATAATTTATATAACAGCTAGGTTACATAAGGATTAATTTCCATCTCACTGAGGCCAAAATTCCTGTTCCTAAACATTTCACCAGTTTGTCAGGTTTTATCTCTTGGCAGTGTAATAAAACACTACAACTGGAACCAGTCTCAGTTTCCTTTATCCATTCTATTCAATGTTTAAGTCATAGGAAATCTATGTCCAAAATACAAGACATTTGCTTTTCATTCTTGGCTGGCTTCACAACAGTTTAAGTTATTATAAAAGGGCATTAAAAGAAGTTATAGACCATGTAGAGCTGGGTGAGTGCCTGGCATAGATTCTGGTTTCTCAGTTTGAAGGAAAGGAAAGGAATGTGTACAAGTTTGGACTGGGTTACCAAAGGATGGTTAAGCCAAAGCAAAGAGAGCATGGTATTAGACAGACTTTTAAATGTGGAAGGAATTGTTAGTTTTTCCTTGCAAACATAAGCATCTGTGTGTTGACTGACACATCCGTTATTCATGGGCTTATGGAGCAGATGAACCATCTACCATTAGGTCTCATTGAGCTTAGTTTGGACTGTCCATCATGGTCGGTGTGGTTTGTCTGTCTTGCAAACTAGAGTGTAGTTCCCTACCACCTCTTCATTTTTGGTCCTGTACACAGCCTGTCTAGTATCCCTGTTTACATGCTTTCTTTCTTCTGACCCTTTCTGGACTGGGAAATCAAAGCAATATTACTTCAAATCTCAATTTGGATGTTATTTTCCCACCCAATGTTCCTCAGTGCTTCCTCATGGGACATGAAATAAACCCTCATTCTCCAAACATCCTATGCCACTGTCCACAACTCAAGAGCCATTCTACATTTCTGCCCCCAATACACTATGCCTATCCACCCTGGCTTATGTTGGGTCTTGAAAATACCAGTTACTGCATCTCAATCTCCCTCACATAGGATCTTTCTCAGCTCTTCATGGTTTTCTTCAATTATTCTGATGATAAAGCTCTAGGTAATGTTTCCTTTTCTGCTAGTGAACACATTCAAATCCTCATTTTGCATTACTTTTCTTTAGGGCAAGATGAGCACACTATATTTGCTTTCATTGCATACATAACTATACACAATTATAACATAATTATACACTTGTATGCTTATTTGTTTGAAATTGCATCTCTAGTAGATAGTGAAGTCTATGTATAAGGAGACTTGTGATAATCTTGCTTGATTCTGTATTCCTGGCACTGCCAGCTAGGATAATACTGCTTGCTTGATAATTACTGACTCAGTGACAAATTAACATATTTCACAGAAAATACCTGGAGGCTGGTGTAGAGAAAGCCTGCATGTCCTCAGATGCCCTTAGTTTGTGATCAAATAAAATTAATGAATCTAAAAATTTCCCTTTCATTTAAAATTGAGAAATATGAGGCCAAGGAAATGACTTGATGGGTAAGGGTACCTGCAGTTCAACCATGAAAACTTGAACTCAAATCCCCATCATCCATACAAAACAGACAAACAAACCAATCAAGAACACCTTGAGCATGACTATGCATCCCTCAGCTAGGAAAGAGAGATGGGAAAATCCTTGGAGACAGCTGTCTTCCCAGGAAACTGAGCTTCAGGTTTAGTTAGAATCCCTGTCTCAAGGGAATAGAGTGGATCATGGTAGAGCAGGCTATGTAATGCCCTCCATACGTGCATAACTGGATGTGTGCAACTGCATACACATGTGCACACAGGAGCATGCACTACACACACACACACACACACACACACACACACACACACACACACACACACCACATGCATGCACAGACACACCAAAGAGCTCATAGATGAATATTGAGAAAGCAGATGACTTTTTAAGACTGATTTTTATTTTTAAGGCTATAATATAATTACAACACTTCTCCTTTCCCTCGCCCCAAACCTTCCCATTACCCCCCTCTGCAGGCTTTACATTTCTTCAAGGACTGTGACTTGTTTCAAACTGATCCTTTTGATCAATATGTATCTGTGTGCTTCTCAGATGATAGTCTCTGCTGTAGGATGTGGGATTCCAGTGGTCAAGAAGTTCAGTGTCCACTCTTACAGTATTTATATTCTGAGGTAGAATATTTCACAGAAAACTAATATATACAAATAAAGTTTAAAAGCAAAATGTAAAAATAAAAAGGTGTTTGTCTGTAAAGTTCATTTATTCTGCTCAGATTTTGAAACTTATTCATAATCTTTTGGTGTATATTTCTAAATGTATATGTTCAATAACACTGGACATGCACTGACATTTTAAAAATAGGTGCATTAAGCTCTTAGTATAGTTAACTGGATCATACTCTAACTTGTCTTAAATAAAGACATGTCTTGTAACAATGCCATTTCATAGTTTTTGTTGGCGATCTCTTACTTGGCAGTGCATAAAAAATGTTGTGGAATTTAAGAAGGAGCCAAAGAATACAGCATCATATTCATAGAGGACTGGCTATGAGAACAAAAACAAAAACAGAACTAGGAATCCCATTAGGCTGAGAATAATAAAAATGATAACCAATAGCATAAAACAGAGTTGAGGAGTTTGGAATGCAGCTCTAACGTGGTGTTAGTGATATTGAACTGTGGGTTCATTCAGTGGATGGCAGGAAGCTATCCATGACTAAGGAGTATGCATGGCAGGAGAGCCCACAGAACTGAAGCTGCAGTTACAGGATGCCAGGGAAGAGGGATGGTCTGGCAATGTGGGGCAAACTATTGTATGTTCTTCAATCTCTTCCAGAGAGGTTCCATACTGGGAGTCCCTAGGGCTGATAGAATGAATATTTATTCATTCATAAAGATTTATTTATTCAGTCCAACAGTGGCTGAAGTCACACTGGAGAGGCTATGAACACAGTAAGTGTTCAAGTCATGAGGGCAGATTCGTTAGTGGTCCTAAAAACATAGAGGCTTCCTGAAGAATCTCTTGTCTTCAGTTCATGTTGGAAAGCCAGGGACATTGGGATATAATGTCAGCAAAGAGTGGTAGCAACAGTGGCAGCAAAATAACCATAGGGCAGATGAGCTTTCCATCACAATGTGAAGGCTACAAGGCAAAAATCAAAGCTGTTCTTCCTTGGGCTTGCCTTTATCTGAACTACCACTGGAAGGTGCTATCCCTCTTTAGAGTTGGTATTCCAACTTTAGTTAAAATGATGAAGAAAATCTCTCATACGGATGCCCTTCTGATTTCCTTTCAGTTGGTTCTAGATTCAGCCAAGGTGATAACTAAGATTAATTGTGGCATGCTCCCTGAGGTAAGGTTTTTTTTTTTTTAATTTTTTAATTTTTTTTGCATTTTGATAGAGATGTTTCATAGGCAAAAGTCAAGCTTTAATAGTGTATTTTCATGCTTTAAGGAGGTATATGTTTTTGAAGGAGGAACAGGATACATATGTGGAGACTATTTGATTCCATGAGGTCTTTATACACAAACAAGACAGTTGACTCTTTCATGTACCAGACCTTGATAGGTGTGGACTGAAGCCATGCCATGCAGATGTCCATGCTGGCAATGGGATAGGAGAGCTCTGCCATGCTCCAGGGGCCCTCTGTCTGCTTTGGTAGGCTGAGTTCACCAGAAGGAATCAAGCCTGTGGGGTGGGGCACTAGATTTCTTTTCAGTTAAGAGATGATGAAGTTGGAGTATTCTCCCCTGCATCCACTGTTGAAATTTTGGTCACATCTAGTCCTAAGGATATCAAGCATTTGTGGCCTTGAGGGGTGTGGGCAACTAATGGCCTCCATGGTGGGGATTTTGCTTTAAACTCTCTTCACAAGTACTTCCTTAATACTAAATATAGAAGCCTTAGTTCGTTTTGCTTTTTGAATATATATACTTATATATATGTATATATACATATATATATATGTATACACACACACACACACACACACACACACACACACACACACACAGTCTGTGTTTTGAGCTCAAGTGGTTAACTGCCCACAGCCTGAGAAAGGAGCTGTTTGTGGATTTGGGCTCTCCCATTCTCACTAGCCTTCATACTGATCCCATTTCACACACATATATCTACAGACTGGTCTTCCTGGAACATTGTAAGGACACTATGAGCAGAGAAGACCTGACTATAAGTGTTTTCCCTTTTGTCTAAGGTCACATAAGGTCACATATCAGGAGCTTCAGGGAGAGTTCTTCTGAACCACGACCACCCCCGGGAGGAAGGGAATGGAGCATATTCCAGAAGAGGCTGAAATGACTCTCACCCAATTCAGGCTTAGTCAGGAAGACACATAGGGTCAGGGTTCCTATGACTCAGGAAGAGTGGGCCTGTGTTCTATCACTCTTTAAAAAGTTGATGTTGAGATTCATATAACACAAAGTTAATCATTTTGAAATCTATCTGGCAGGATTTAGTGCATTTAGAATGTTTTATGATGACTTTCTTAGTTCCTGGACAAAACATGGTCAAGAAAGAAGTTGGGGAGGAAAGGGTTTATTCAGCTTACACTTCCAATTTTCTGTTCATCACCAGAGGAGGTCAGGACTGGAACTCAAGCAGGTCAGGAAGCAGGACCTGACGCAGAGGCCATGGAGGGATGTTCCTTACTGACTTGCTTCCCCTGGCTTGCTCAGCCTGCTCTCTTATAGAACCCAAGACTACCAGCCCAGGGATGGTACCACCCACAATGGGCCCTCCCTGCTTGATTAGTAATTGAGAAAATGCCTTATAGCTGGATCTCATGGAGGCACTTCCTCACCTGAAGCTCCTTTCTCTGTGATAACTCGAGCTTGTGTCAAGTTGACACAAAACCAGCCAGTACAATGACCATCTCCATCTAGTTACAGGATGTTTTCATCTCCCCAAAAGGAAATCTCTCATCAAGCTCTTATTTCTATTTTCCTCCTTGCATAGTTCCTTCCAAAATTCCTGGCCCCCATCAAACATACTTTCTGCTGGTATTTTACAGGGGTATATTACAAGTTTAAATGTTAAGGATATTTCCTGTACAAGGAATCATACACTGTGTGATCTCATCACTTACTGATATAGTATTTTCAGGCTGATGTGTTAGTATTTCACTTGTTTTTAAAAGTATTTAACAATATCCCTCTATAGATAATTTCATGTTTAGTTTATCATTCATCTGTTGATACCCATTTAAATTCAATTTTATTTATTTATTTATTTATTTTTGTCTTCAGATGCACTAGAAGAGGGCGTCCGATCTCATTATGGGTGGTTGTGAGCCACCATGTGGTTGCTGGGATCCGAACTCAGGACCTTTGGAAGAGCAGTCAGTGCTCTTACCCGCTGAGCCATCTCGCTGGCTAAATTCAATTTTATAACAATTTAAAAAAAAACTCTCAAGAAGCATGTCGCTATGTAAGTCTTTAGAGTTAGATAACATAGACCTGGCTGTCAAACATATCAATCATTTCTGCAGTTCAGACTTTTGGATGAGATATGTCACAGACATGGAATAGGAAGAAGTCTGGCAAATTCCAGCTATGTTTGGGAAGAGACAACTCTGTGGAGTTTAGCAGGACTGCTTGTCAGTACACGTTGCCTGGCTCAAGCTCTCGGCTCTTTATCAAATCTTACAGGGATTTTGTCTCTGTAATTCTGGAACAATACGGTTTGTTGTAAAATATCACCATGAGCATTAGAGAGGGCTACAGGCATGTGAAATACCTCAGATGTGATTAGCACACACTGTGTCTGTCAGTTCTCTCTTATATAACCAGCTGTTTCTTACTTCTGCTAAGTAGAACAAGTATGTGGAGAATTCACCAAAATAAGAAGGTAAATACTGGCTGGTGAGATAGCTCAGTGGATAAGAGCACTGTTTGCCCTTCTGAAGGTCATGAGTTCAAATCCCAGCAACCACATGGTGGCTCATAACCACCCACAATGAAATTAAAACAAAACAAGAATGTAAATACTTTTGATTGGCATTTAACTCGTCTGGCAAATGTTGTCCAGGTTTTTGTACATCAGGTGCCAGGCACTGTGAGTCCTAGAGCACACATCAAAATATCAAAATGTTTTTTATCCTAGCCATTCTGACTGGTGTGAGGTAGAACCTCAGGGTTGTTTGGATTTGCATTTCCCTGATGACTAAGGATGCTGCACATTTCTTTTTCTTTCTTTTTTTTATATATATATATTTTTAAGTTTTATTGCATTATGAGAAAAGCTACATGACTTCAATTTATCTGAATTTGTTAACATTTAAAAACATTTTAAGTAATAGAATTAAATCACATTCTTGTTTTCCTTTTGTACCCCAACTCCTCCCAGAGATGCCCCTTTCAATACCTACAATATCTCTTTTTGTCATATTCTTTAAAATTTATAAAATATTATAACATAAAAGTTCATAGTATCATAAAAGTTGTTTGATATAAAACAACAATCAATTTAATAGTCTTATGTAGATGCTTGTCTACGGCATGTCTATGAAAATACTTATGTTTTTCTCAATATAAATTTTAAATAGCTACAAATGTATTAACTATATATTTCAAAATAATCCATAACTATTAATATTTTCTTAAATGAACATAAATATATAAAGTGTTTTTGTTTGTTTGTTTTGAATTTAGTAGAGCTTAAAATCTTGGCTCTTACTGTGATAACCTGATACAAGAGTTACAAACGTCAAGCAAAGCATTCAGTCTTACTCTTTGTTGTTCTCTTACAAACCCCCTCCCAATTTAATTGTCTATATTTCTTTTGGGTATATAAATACTTTTAAAATATGTAAGCTGTCCTGGAAACCATATTATAGTGTAAAAACATGAAATAAACAATACTACATATAGAGAGGCTGAGATAGGAGAAGCAAGATCTC
>NW_022196891.1:60428659-60436059 GCF_008632895.1 Mastomys coucha
CTGCCCAGGATCTTCTAGCTTTCATAGTCTCTGGTGAGAAGTCTGGTGTAATTCTGATAGGTCTGCCTGTATATGTTACTTGACCTTTTCCCATTACTGCTTTTAAAATTCTTTCTTTGTTTAGTGCAGTTGGTGTTTTATTATTATGTGACAGGAGGAATTTTTTTCTGGTCCAGTCTATTTGGAGTTCTGTGGGTTTCTTTTATGTTCATGGGCATCTCTTTCTTTAGGCCAGGGAAGTTTTCTTCTATAATTTTGTTGAAGATATTTACTAGCCCATTACATTGGGAATCTTCACTCTCTTCTGTACCTATCACCCTTAGGTTTCATCTTCTCATTATGTCCTGGATTTCCTGGATGTTTTGGGTTAGGAGCTTTTTCTTTTTGCATTTTCTTTGACTGCTGTGTCAATGTTTTCTATGGTATCTTCTGCACCTGAGATTCTCTCTTCTATCTCTTGTATTCTGTTTGTGATGCTTGTGTCTATGGCTCCTGATTTCTTTCCTAGGTTTTGTATCTCTAGGGTTGTCTCTCTTTCTGATTTCTTTATTGTTTCCATTTCCATTTTTAGATCCTGGATGGTTTTGTTCAATTCTTTCACCTGTTTGGTTGTGTTTTCTGTCATTCTTTAAGGGATTTTTGTGTTTCCTCTTTAAGGACTTCTACTTGTTTACCTGAGTTCTCCTGTACTTCTTTAAGGGAGTTATTTATGTCCTTTTAAAATTCTTCTATCATCATCATGAGATGTGATTTTTAAATCAGAGTCTTGCTTTTCTGGTGTGTTGGTGTATCCAGGACTCGCTGTGGTTGTTAGAACTGGGTTCTGATAATGCCAAGTAGCCTTGCTTTCTGTTACTTATGTTCTTGCCCTTTCCTCTTAATATCTGATTATCTCTGGTGTTAGCTGTTCTTGCTGTCTCAGACTGTGGCTTGTTCCCTCCTGCAAGCCTGTGTGTCAGTACTCCTTGGAGATCAACTCTCTCCTGGTGGTATTTGGGTATGGAGAACTGTGGTCATGTAAGTTGCACAGATAGAAACCAGAATCTTTCCTAGTTTTTGTTTATGAGGATTACTTGCTTCCTCTTTAAAGGTATCTGTCATCTTGTATTGCCTAGCATAACTATCCTCAGAGAGGCTTCAGCCAGCAGTTGACCAAACAGAGGCAAAGACCTACAACCAAACATTAGACAGAGCTTGGGAAGTCTTGTGGAAGGGTTGGGGGAAGAGTTTAGGATCCCAGAGAGAATAGGGACTCCCCAAGACCAACAGAATCAACTAACCTGGATCCTTGGGGCTCCCAGAGACTGAACTACCAATGAAATAGCATACAAAGCCTGGACCTAGCCCCTGCCCCGCACACATGTAGCAGATGCACAGCTTAGTTTTCATAGGGGTCCTCCAACAAATGTAGTGGGGACTTACCCTGACTGTGTTACCTGCCTGTGGCTCCTGCTCCTTTAACTAGATGTCTTCTATGTCCTCAGTGGAGAGGATATGCCTAGTCCCGCAGTGATTTGAGGAGCCTGGGTCCATTTCCAATAAAAACAATAACAGATGCCTCTTAAATTCTTGCCAAAACAATGGGATTGTTGTCTTTCCATAAGACAACAATTTGTTGCTTAGCACAGCCAAGATTTGGATAAAGACTGTGAAGATATAAAAGGATCTTGCTTCTTTAGTCCTTTCCAAGGAATTGCCACTTGTATGAATATCCCAGAAGAAAGACCTGTGCCAATGACCTCCTGGGTACAATGGACTGACCTGTGAAACTGCCACTAATTCTTGTGGAGGGAACACCTGATAACATGGAGGCACCTGACACAAAGACCCTGAACACCCTATTTATATCTTCCCTGCTGTATACGCTGGAAAGTTCTGTGAGACAGATTGCAAAGCATGTGCTTCTAAGTCCTTGCCAAAATAGGGCTATGTACCAGGGTAGAATCAAAGGCTACTTCTGCTTCTGTGTGCTCAGATGCCAAGGCAGACATTGTGACTTGGAAGTGGATGAATGTGTTTCTGATCCCTGCATGAATAAGGCTGTATGCCCACGAGCTAGACAGATACATGTGTGTTTGTCCTCAAGTGTATTCCGGTGTGAACTATGAGTTAGAAATTGATGAATGTGGATCCCAGTCATGTCTATATGGTGCCACATGTCAGGATGCTCTTGGGGCTCACCTCTGTGACTATGCACCTGGATTCCTTGGAGACTATTGTGAACTCAGATTTGATGAGTGTGCCAGTCAGCCATGTCCCCATGGATGTTTTATGTGTGGATGGAGGAAACAATTCCCACTGTGTCTGCACAGGTAGTTGATTCACAGGGCTACATTGTGAGACACTGATGCTTCATTGTTGGTCAAAGCAACCTTGTCACATGATGCAACATTTTAAGACACTGTTGATAGCTACATCTGTTACTGCTAGCCTGGATACACAGATGCTATGGGTGAGATGAATATGAATAAATGCAGTGGCAATCTCTGCCAATTGGGGTGGGTGGGAGCAAATGTGCTGTGCTGTCCTGTCCTCAGAAGATCTATATGGTAACTGCCTTCCTCTTTCAACTACCTTGGAGTCTCAGGCTATGTTTATATCTGTAAGCCTGGAGTCAAAGACAGGAGAATAACTTCTCTGAGAGGCTCCAGTCAGCAGCTGACCAATACAGGCACAAAGACCCACAGCCAAACATTAGACAGAGCTTAGGAAATCTTGTGGAAGAGTCAGGGGAAAGAGTTGAGGAACCTGGAGAGGATAGAAACTCCAGAAAACCAACAGAGTCAACTAACCTGGGCCCCTGGGGGCTCCATAAGACTGAACCACCAACTGAAGAACATACAAGGACTGGAATTACATTATCCACATATATGTAGCAGATATGAAGTTTGGTCTTCATGCATGTGTTCTCCCAACAACTGTAGTGGGGACTTACCCTGACTGTGTTGCCTGCCTGTGGATCTTGCTCCCCTAACTGGACTGTCTTGTCTATCCTCAGTGGGAAAGGATATACCTAGAGAATGGTAATACAGTGAGAATGGATATACCTAAGGGAATGGTACTGAGAGATATTTTCAATCAGGATGTTAGGACAAAACAGCCGCAGTGCCCACCCACTTTGAATAAGAAAGCATAAAAATGTACCTCAGGTTTACCAGTGTTGTATGATATAGGGTTTTGCTCATTGCCAGACAGGTAGTAGAATGTTCAGATTTATATATTTTAATAGAAAAGCAAAAGGATTTGTGATAAATTTTAATATTCCTCAGAAAAGGATTTAAGCACAGACTGAGGTTAAGAGGCAAGGGACACGTGCTTCTTTTTAAAAACAATATTCAAATTTCTTTACAGTGGGCTTCATTGAAATCTCTTCATTATCGACTTTGTCTTCAGATTGCTCTGAATTGTGCTCTATCAGACTACATTCTTTAATGCTTTCTGTTTCATTTCCTTCGAGGGTTATAATGTTGGCCACATCATAAATGAGCTTCAGTTTTTTGGTTCGGAACATCTTAGCCCATTTTCGGAAGGTTTGTTTGATGGCTGAAGAGGACATTCGTTTGGCCATTTCCTTAAAAAGTTTATGGGTTTTTCCTACCAACTCCTTGATCAGAGGGTCTTGTACCTGAGTCAACCGCTCAATAACTGCAACAGTAGAGGGAGGGGTCCTTAGTTCAAGGTCTAGCTGACTTCAAGCAACAGTAAGTCTAAGCGGTCACATTTTAGCAAGTCACTTTCCCCTGTATTCTCCCCCCATAACTCTTCCTTACCATGCTCTTTACTTGACCAATATTAACTATTAAAGAAGAACAAAAATAGTTACCAAATTTATGCCAAAGATATGTGCCAAGCATTCTGTTCAGTATTATAAGGAAAGACTCATTGTATTGTCATGGAAAACATTGGAATAAGTCCAAGTGATTATTAATTAATGGGAAATGATTAAAATTAAGGAGGTCATGGCATAGTCATTGGAATGAAAATATAATTATGGTAAACATCCTTGAGCTTGTAACAATCCTTCTGCTTCAACCTTCCAAGTGCTGAAACTACATGGTGAGCAATATTATTTTATCTTCCAGATAAAAGAAATAGGAGAGGAGAAGATGAAAGGAAAAAGACAAAGATCTGAACAAGAGTTAAGGGAGAAGTGTAGTGCTTGGCATTGAGCAGGTGGTCAGAAGTTTTAAATGAATGAAAGTGACTGAATGGATGAAGGAGAGATAATGATGTGCCAAGTGGAAACAGTACAGCAACTGAACCCTGGGTAGGAAACATTGACAAGGGAGGAAACTGCATGCAGTGTTGTTGAAATTACTGAGTAGATTTCAGAAAGGGATAGATATACATGCACATGCACACACATGCAAACATGTACACACACACACACACACACACAGAGAGAGAGAGAGAGAGAGAGAGAGAGAGAGAGAGAGAGAAGCAGAAAACTACCCTAGCTATTTTCTTTATTTTTTTGTCTTAGATTTATTTATTTTATTTTATTCTATATTTATGTCTATGAATGGTTTGCCCAAGTATATGTATGCAGCACATGTGTGCCTGGTGCCTGAGACGGTCAGAATGGGGTGTTGAGTGCCCTGGAAATGGTATTGTGGATGGTTATGAGCCATTATATTGGTTTAGGTAGTTGAACTTTGGTTCTCTGCAAGAAAATGTGCTTCCAACTGCTGATGGATCATCTCTTCAGTCTCCCTGCTACTAGCTATTTTCTAATAAGGCAGTAGAGAGATGCTAAAAGAGAGCCATGCCCAGGATCCAAGTCATTTGAAGGAATAACATTACTGTTCCTCTTTTCCTCCCTCTCTGAATGCAATGTATGTTAGGATCCACTAGAACCTAAAAATTCATGAAGAAACAGCCTACTTTACTTACTAGAGTAACCCAACAACTACGTGGTGCTATTACACAGGACATGTTGAAAAAAAAAAAGATTCAGGGTGTATAAGTGAATGACTCCTGAACTTTCAATAACTTCTCAAGGCTCTAACATGATCATTAGATTTCAGATAATAAATGTCATAAATTTGGAGAGTGAAATAGAGACATAGAGATAGAATAGGAAGAGAGAGAAAAAATATAAAATGTCCCATTAACCTAGACCCTCTATTGATTTTTCCTAATTATAAACTGTACTGGCTGGTTTTGTGTGTCAACTTGACACAGGCTGGAGTTATCACAGAGAAGGGAGCTTCAGTTGGGGAAGTGCCTCCATGAGATTCAGCTGTGGGGCATTTTCTCAATTAGTGATCAAGGGGGTGGGGCCTCTTGTGGGTGATGCCATCCCTGGGCTGGAAGTCTTGGGTTCTATAAGAGAGCAGGCTGAGCAAGTCAGGGGAGGCAAGCCAGCAAGGAACATCACTCCATGGCCTCTGCATCAGCTCCTGCTTCCTGACCTGCTTGAGTTCCAGTCCCGACTTCCTTTGTGATAAACAGCAATGTGGAAGTAAGCCAAATAAACCCTTTCCTCCCCAACTTGCTTCTTGGTCATGATATTGTGCAGGAATAGAAACCCTGACTAAGAAATAAACCCACTGCCAACTAATTTCCATTCTGTAACCTCTTATTTAACTAGAATCAAAATAGTGAATGTTTTGGATCTATACACGAAAACTCCAATCTTACCTTCAATCATGATGTCAATTTCTTCTCTGAGTAGTAAATGTTCTCCTGATTTCCCCAAGTACCCTATATTGTAAGATATAAGCAAAATTAAACCAAATTAAACTATCAAGTACATTTCTCTTGTTATCTTGCTACATCCTAGAGTCTCATTAAACTGTATTTCAGTGATTTTACACAATTATTATTTAATGAGAAATTAAAGTATGTGTATGAAGAAGAACCACAAAGTGAACACACCTTAGTTATCATGCAGGTTCATGCTCCACAAGCATACCACAAGCCTTTTGCAAGTTCCTTCACATTTGTAAACAAATGTGTATGTTCCTTCACACAGAATGTATTTTGAGGCTATATTATCTTCATTAGCATATTTTTGTGAAATGTATTCATGTTCTTTCCTGTTGCAATAGCACATGTATTTCCAGTATTGCATGCAGAGTAGATCTTAAAACAGCCTGGCTATTGGCTCATTTTGTTTATATATTATCTATTATCGACTTCTCTAGTTGGTGGTGGGACCTGGGAGAATGGAGTCAAGGACCAAAGTCTCATGCAATAGCCAACAGACAAGTTACATTCTGAGAGTTAAAAAGAATCATATACAATGGAGTATTACTCAGCTGTCCAAAAAGCTAACATCATAAAATTTCGATGGAATGTGAAAAAATAATCCCAAGTGAGGTAACCCAGACCCAGAAAGACAAACATGTTATGTTCTTACTTATAAGTGAACATTAGCTGTAAAGTAATCATGCTACAATCCACAGAGCCAGAGAGGCTAAGTGACAAGGTAGACTCAGAGGTGATGTGTAGATCTCCATGGGAAGCTGGAAAGAGAATAGCTTTTGTTGGTTGCCTGGGGGATGATGGGGATTAGAACAGGTGGGATCAGGTTGGACCTGGAAGGGAGAGAGTACTGGGACAGATGACTGGCACTGGGGTGTATGTGTGCATTTCAGGGCAAGGTAGGAAACCTAGTGCAATGCAAACTCTTAGGAATCCATACGGGTTATCCTAGAGAAGACTCATAATAATGGGGTATACAGAACCCAAACTGGGAATCTCTTGTAAATAGGCAAGCCTTCCAATGGAAGGACTGGGATACCAGTCCAATCACAAAACCTTTGACCTACAATTTGTCCTGCCTGAAAGATGTGCAGGGGTAAAGTAAAGGTGGTATAGAACTTGTGGCCAACCAATGACTAGTCCAACTAGAGGTCCATGCTACGAGAGGAAGCCCATGTCTGTCACTGACTGGTAGTCCAGGAATGAGTGTCTGGATAGCCCAGAGACCTAAGATAGAACCAGTTATGACCAGAGAAAAAGTCAGTGAAATGATTCCTAGGTAGACCAGGGACTAGCATAATCATTCTGAAGGAGAGGCTTCATTCAGCAACCGATGTGAGCAGATGCAGAGAACCACAGCCAAACATTAGATGGAGCTCAGGCAATCCCATAAAGGAGGATAAAAGAGGATTGTAGGGGCCAGAGGGGTCAAGAACAACAGAAGAAAATGGCCCATAGAACCATCTAACCAGAGATCATAATGGCTCACAGAGACTGAAGCAACAATTAAGGAGCCTGTATGGGTCTAACCTAGGTCCTCTGCACATATATTTGTGTGGCTTGGTATTCTTGTGGGACTACTAATAGTAGAAGTGAGGTGGGTTGTCTCTGACTCTTTTGTTTGCTTTTAGAGCCCTTTTACTCCTACTGGGAAACCTCATCCAGTCTTTTTTTTTTTTTTTTTTTTTTTT
>NW_022196891.1:60454337-60484361 GCF_008632895.1 Mastomys coucha
TTAGGAGCTCTCTGGTGGAGAGTCAAGCTTTCTCTGGGATCCTGTGGTTCTGGGATCCTGGGATCCTGGGCTTGTTAGATCACCTGACAGTGTGGCTTTCTCTGTGTGTTGTGGGAGTGGCTGCAGAACTTGTGCCCAAGGTCTGCTAAGAACATTAACCCAGACAGACCAGAAGGAACCCAAGTCACTGGGCTGGCAGAGTTCCTGTGTGCCTGGTCCCGCTGGTCCCAGTTATTCCAAGTGTTGGGACAGATGTTGGTTCCTGTTCACCTCTGATCCTGGGTGTGTCAGAGCACCTGGGAGTGGAGCTTCCTCTGGGTGTTGTGGGACTGGCTACGGAGCATGCGCCCAAGGTCTGCTCTGGACCCCAGCCCAGACAGACCGGCTTATTCTTCATTTTGATGGGTGTTATCAAATCGACCCTTTTAGGGAAGGTAATTCAGAGCATCACTATGGTGAAAAAATTCATTTCCATTTTCCTATGACAGGGTCAGAACTATACAGCACAGCACAGTAAAACAATTGGGCCTTCAACTTCTTGGATGCCTATCAACTTATGAACAGACAACAAAAATGTGGTATATGTATACACTTGGGTTTTATTTGGATGCTAAGAAAAATAAACTTGTAAAATTTGCAAGTAAGTGGATAGGGCTAGTGGCAACCATCCTGAGTGAGGTAACTTACACCCAGAAAGACAAACATTGCATACTTTCTCCTATATGTGGATGTTAGGCCTGTGCTTTAGATAAGTGTGTTTTATTTAAGTGTCCTTAGAGGATAGAAAGTAATAATAGCATACAGGTGTGGAGGGGGTCCTCCAAGGAAGTGGAAATAAAGTACAGTCCTACATTCCTTTTTCATTCCTTTTTTTAAAAAAATGAAGTTGTGAAAACATAATGCTTAATTGCCAATTTTAAATGTTTACATGTCATATTTTGCCACCAAATTGTTTTCTATAGTTTTTAATCTGGATTTTAGAATTGAGACTTCATCTTGGTGAATTTTTCCATGAGTATGAAGTGTCTTTCCCCATCTCTTCTGATTACTTTTGGTTGAAAAGTCTATTTTATTGGATGTTAGAATGGTGGCTCTAGCTTCTGCCTTGGGACCATTTGCTTAGAAAACTTTTTTTCTAGCCTTTTACTCTGAGGTAGTGTCTGCCTTTGTAACTGAAGTGTGTTTCTTGTATGCAGCAAAATGATGGATCCTACTTGTGTATCCAGTCTTTTAGTCTGTGTTTTTTTATTGGGGAATTGAGTCCATTGATGTTGAGGGATAGTAAAAATTGTTAGTTCCTATTATTTTTATTGTTGGAGGTGCTATTGTATATTTGTGTGTGTGTGTGTGTGTGTGTGTGTGTGTGCATGCACGTACGCGTGCATGTGTGTAATTCCATTCTTTTGGGTTTGTTGTGAGATGATTAATTTCTTGTGTTTTCTTGGGTGTAGTTATCCTCCTTGTATAGGAGTTTTCCTTCTAATGCCATCTATAGGGCTGGATTAGTAGGGAGATATTGTTTAAATTTAGTTTTGTCACGGAATATCTTGGTTTCTTCATCTTTGGTGATTGATAGTTTTGCTGGACATAGTAACCTGGGCTGGCATCTATGATCTATTAGGGTCTGCATGAAATCTGTTCAGGATCTTCTGGCTTTTCTTGAGTAGTGTGGTGTAATTTTGATAAGTCTGCCTTCATATGTTACCTGGCCTTTTCCCCTTACACCTTTTAATATACTTTCTTCATTCTGTGCATTTAGTGTTTTGACTATTATATGGTGGGAAGATTTTCTTTTCTGGTCCAATCTATTTGGTGTTTTGTAGTCTTCTTATATATTTATGCCCATCTCTTTCTGTAGGTTAGGGAAGATTTCTTTTAAGATTTTGTTGAAAATGTTTTCTGGCTCTTTGAACTGGGAATCTTCACCCTCTTTTATAGAGTTTTTTCATTGCAAAATGTTTTGTTTTTACAGATTTGGCAGTCCTTTCTTATGGCTTAAATTGTGAATTTCACATAGAAAGCTCATTTAACCTGAGATTATCAAGTACATTTTCCATGTAAGTCAAATATTTTTAAATTATGGGTTCAGCATTAGTGTTGACTCTGAATATTTTACCATCTGGAATTTGCATAATGCCAGAGCAAACAATATATTCATATGACTTATCATACATTTAAATAATATTCCCTATATTCCATATTTTTATTAATTAAAGTTTGTGGCTCATCCTTTAAAATATTATATAATTTGGAGGATATTTCTGAATATTATTTTGTTCAATTTTTCCATCTGTTCACTGTATGCAAACTTTCATTACTGTAGCTAAGCTGACATCTCGCATGACTGCTAGTCTCTTAGGCTGCTTTGGCTTAGAATCTTCACTGTTCTTGCATACAACTTCTTTATATTAACTATGAAATCAATTTATAAACTTTGAAAACAAACTGTTGATATATGGATAAAGTTTAAAAAAATCATCATGACTTTAAATTTTATCCCTTTGCTTTCAAAATAGAATTTATACTCTACTTATTGTTCAATTTTCACTTTCTTTGGCAATGTTCATATGTAGTTTTCATGTGTGCTGTGTATGTATTTCAAAGTTTGTTTTTATTCCCTCTATCAGCCCACCATGCTTCTTTCCTTCCCCTTTCTTTCTTTCTTTTCCAGCTCCTCCTTCTAACCTTGCCTCCTTTTTTTGCTCTCTCCTTCCTTCCCATTTCTTCTTCCTTCATTTCCTTCTTTCTTTCCTTTCTTACACATTATACATGGGATCATTTCTTCTTGTATATTTCCTATTGGGTTACTTGTTTGTCTATTAATATATAGAATGACAATTGCTGTATAAGAGTTCTGAGATTTAAATTACACACACACACATACACACACACATAAAATACACACACACTCAATGTACATTCTAAGATATCACAGCAGTCTGGACACTGATCCCTTCTGTATGACCTTTGTTGTTGTTGATGATTGCCTAACCTCTCTGTATGACTTTCATTCTTGCTGCTGATTGGATTATCACTACTGACTGAAGATCCACTCATTCGCTGGTTATAATTGTTTTCTTTTTCTGTGATGCTTATGTGTCTTTCCTCACACTTTTCTCCTGTGCTACAAAGTCTTACTTCCACGGGCTTTGTCTTTTTCTATCAGATGTACCCTGTATATTTCTAGATACACCCAATCTTTATTTTAAGGTTTTAGATTTGCAGAATAATTTACTGTGAGTCCCATCTGTTTGGTAAAAATACCTTCTATTTTTTCACTTTCTGCCCCCTTGAATTACCTCTACAGAAAAATAATGCTGCCTTTTTATGAAAAAGGTATTTAATGGGGGTTCTCCGGTTATAACACACAGAAATGGAAGGTTTCAGGTTATTCAGGAAATTGCATTGGATTGAAACAAATTTATAGAATCTGTCTGTCTGTCTGTCTGTTCTGGCATGTGTCTCTGTCTCTCTCCTCCTCCTTTTTCTTCCTTTTCTCTCCCTCCCTGACCCTCTTTCTCCCCTCTCTCCTCCTTTCTTCTCTGGGAGCAGCACAGATCAGAATCCCTAATGCTTATTATCATGGCTCACCTATCACCAAAACTGGGAACCCTGAACTACAGGATTATTAATTTTATCTTCAGTGAGAGAGTCATGAGCAAAACCACAACTAGTGTTGGTCAGATTTGTGCAAGGTCTGAAGCTTCAGTTGTCTTCTCCTCTCTTAAGTTGTTCTTGTTCTTTAGATAGTGATTTAAGGCAGTAGAGAGGAATGACATTACATTATAAAATTTTATTATCCATCTTGTTGTATACATTTTATGTAATTGTTAGTAATACAGATATACTTACTTTGAATTGTAAAACATAACTAAGTTAATCACACATATTAACCTCTATTCATCCTATTTATCATGACAGGTATTGTCAATCATAAAAATTTGTAAATGTTTTAATGAATATTTCTGACTTGGATACTATTTTGTACATTCAAAGATAAATTAAGACATGATTAAATTTATTTACCTACTAATATAATGGCTCCTTTCTTCAGAAAGGCTCGAGAGCTCCCCAGGAATCCTAAGGTATCAGATATTAAGTCTGTAATGTAACTTTCATAAGAAGAAAGCTGAGAATAAAAAAGGAAAATAAACTCTTAATTTGATAAAACATATTTGCTTCCTCTAGAGAAGTGTCAAAGCAAGAAACTTTAATTACTTAATTGCTAGTATGAAAGTAAGACCAATTTATAACTTGAAGATTTTTTGTATGAATTATACTGTTCTGGTTGCTAATTAAGATTAGTCTGTTTGTGATATTATTCTGAAACCAGTCTTGTGTTTCTAACCCATGTTTGTGCTTCTAACCTGTGTTATCATCCTCTCATCTCCATGTTTTTACCCTTGTTCATGCTGTGTTTCAAAGGACCAGATCATGAAGCCAGGACAAAATAATTTCAGTTTCCCTTTTGGTGATGCAAAGTGTTCTATTCTAGTTTATATATATTCATGGTTCAAAATGGGAAGAAAATAGAACGAATGATCAATGTTGAAGGTGTGAACAATTTTTTCTTTCCTCTAAAACAGTAGTTCCTACCCTGTGACTTGAGACCCCAAAGAGACTAACACAAAACACTATGATTCATAACAGTAGCAAAATTACAATTATAAAGTAGCAATGAAAATAATTTTATGGTTGGGTGTCACCACAACATGAAGAACTGTATTAAAGGGGTGACACATTAGGAAGGTTGAGAACCACTGATATAAAGCTCCTACTGTAATTATAAGTATTATTATCTTTTATTCAAATTTTTTCTACAAGATCCTCCTTTTCAGGACTACATCTCCCATCGTTTGTGTAACTTTAAAGTTGTGCTGACACCCCTGATGACAGTTAAAATGGAGGGCCACTTACAAGGTTGTTGCAGACATCGAGAACTACTGACTCAAAATTGTAAATTTCCTCTCTGAGCAGATATGCCGTTGACCACTTCAGTTGTGTGACACAGATAGTCAATGTATATCTACAAGCCTGAGAGATAGAAAAGATCAGTGATCCTTGATTTGCTGCTCATAAAACACTATGGTTCTTTTAATTAAGAGAAATAATATCAAGGTTTTTACATTCACAATTCTTCTTTCTTTAGACTCCAAAAACAGGATCAGGGGCACAAGGCTTCCTAGGACTATATGCTGCAGCATCCAGTTGTACTGATCCATATCCATAAGTAACTCACCAAAGTGCCTAATGGCCATGCACTGAATGCCACCATTAACCTGCAACATGCATGCAAGAAAAGGTCAAGGTCTCAGTTGAGCATATCAGTGCTACTTTCTTTATTGCTGGTATATATTCATGGTATATGTAAATAATATATACCAAGTGTTTTATGATACACACACACACACATATATATATAATATATATATATATATATACACATATATAATTTTTAGTAAAGATTGTTCTTCTTAGTGCTTCTTGTAATTTAAAAGCAAGATTTGACAATCATTTTTCACTATCGCCAAGATATAAGTGCCTATTAATAGATGAATGAACACATGCATAATTTAAGACATAATAAAAATATAAAGATTATCACTGTAACAATATAGCTAAACCAGGAGAACATTACACTGAGTAGACTTAGCCAGGTATACAGAGAATGCTTCTTGATCTCACTTGTATGCTTCATCTTTTGAACTCATAGAAACAGAGGCTGGGCATTGCTTGTGGTGACACAGAGTAAAGGGTTTGTAAATTCCATGTATAGCATAGTGACTATACTTAATAATTTATTTTCTCCATGAAAATTGCTGAGGACATATAAAGGTGTTCATTATTCAAATATATGTTATGTGGTAGATATGCATTGTTAATATGCAAAGTTTTATTTGTTTAAGATACCTTAAAGTGTTACCTTAATAAAATATTGAAGCTGAACTTAAAAAGGAATTATAAAACAAAATCCATATTTCCTGGTCTCTTTGTTTCATTTTGTTTGTTTTGGTATTTTTTGTCTTATTGGCTTTTTATTACTTTGTTTTGATTTTGAGAGGAGAGAGAGAGAGAGAGAGAGAGAGAGAGAGAGAGAGAGAGAGCTAGATAGCTAGATGGTAGATAGAATAAGAAGCTGGGTAAGTAGGGAGATGGGGAAGATCTAGAAGAAATTGGGAGAAAGTAAAATATGAACAAAATATATTGTATGAAAATATTTTGTTGTTGTTGTTTTTTTTTAAGACAAGGTTTCTCTGTATAGGCCTGGCTGTCCTGGAACTCATTCTGTAGACCAGGCTGGCCTCGAACTCAGAAATCCACCTGCTTCTGCCTCCCAAGTGCTGGGATTAAAGGCGTGTGCCACTACTGCCCAGGGTATGAAAATATTTTAAATAAAAGTATATGATTCAGATTGAGTATTCTATTTAGAAATAGAAACCCAATAAGACAAAAAAAAAATACCAAAGTGAGTTTCTTACATTTAGGAAAGTAGTAGTTGACAACACTTAGAAAGTATAAACTAGGATAATATGTGTAAGGTGGGGGTCATTCTTTAAGAGCACTCAGAATCATGTGAGCATGCTGTACTCAGTGCTAGAGTCCTGTGTCCCAATGGGAGTTCTGCACCCTGGCACACAATTTGGTTTCCAAGGAGCATTTGGTGTGCTAAGTTGGGAAACAGGGTGGGGTTGTACCATTGCAACTCAGAGAAATTTTAAATTCTAATTTTAGAATTTTAAATTAATTGTAAAATGACATCAACTCATGTTAAGGAAGAATTTATAATTTTATCTTGAATATATTTTAAAAATCTACCAACTACTTTATCAGCCATATGATCTCCTGTGAATATTATACTCTCTTTTCTACATGGAAAGGAATAAAATGAGAAGTCTCAAGACACACAACTTTCTGGTAAGGTTTTGTTTATAGTTTTACCTGTTTTCATTTGCATTTTCTAAATGGCTAGGTTGTTGAATATTTTTAAAGAAATGTTTCTCAACTATGTGTATTTTATTTTTCGAGAAATCTATTTAGTCCCATACCTCAATTTTTAAAAAAATGTTTATTTTCTTTATAATTTTTGAGCTCTTTATTATGTATTCTAGATACTAACCCTTTATTAAATATATAGGCATGCTCTTCTGGTCCACATTTCCACTGGGACAGATCAGTGTATCTGCCCCTCTCAACATGTTACAGTCTGTAGGTCTCCTAGGAGAATTGTAGCAGCCAGGGCCCTAGGTAAGACACCTGTCCAAATAACCATAGCAGCTGGGACTCCAAAGGAGACCATCAAATGGGGGACACCTCCACACACAAACCCTATCTCCCTTCTGGTCTGCACTTCCTCCTCCAGGGCAGATCTATCTGTATGCCCCTTTCAATATCCCAAAGTCTGTAGGTCTCCCAGGAGATCTGTTGCAGCTAGGGACATAAAGGGCAGGCTACAGACAGAGACACCTAGGTCATTTAATACCAGAGAGAACAAGATGGCAAAAGGCAAATGCAAGAACATAAACAACAGAAGCCAATATACTTTGGCACAATCTGAACCCAATTCTCCCACTACAGCAAGCCCTGGATACCCCAACATACCTGAAAAGCACGATGCTGAACTAAAATCCCATCTCATGAAAATAATAGAGACCTTTAAGGAGGATATAAATAACTGAGAGAAATACAGTAAAACATGTAGAAGCCCTTAAATAGGAAAAGAATAAACACTTAAAGAAATATAGAAAAACACAATCAAACCGGTAAAGTGTTGGGTCCCTCCCTTCTGCCTCAACTTTGAGACATCAGAACTTACACAACTAGAGACTCAACTCATGCCTGCTGTGCCTAAAACAAAGGCCCACTACTCTGAGTTCTGCCTGCGAGGATTCCAGAGAAAAGTATGCCTGCTGGCTGGCACATCTTCAGGCTGAGGACATTGTTGAGTGTAAACAAACTGACCACCTGAGGACATCTGCTGTTGACCTCCTCCCCCAGCATGGGCCGAGCTCCAACCTCTCCCCAGAGCTGAGATCTGCAGGACACCCTGAGCCACAGCCCTCAAGAGCGGGCACGCCCAGCAGCCTGGCTTCCCTTTGACTTCCCCCTTTGACTCTGTATGGACTCTTCCTAACTTCTCCCACATTGCTTATGTTATGCAAATATCATTATAACCTAGAGATCCAGTTTGGCTTTCATATATAAATGCTGAAACCCAAAAGTAAAGTTGCAAGCCTTGATTGGAACCCCTCAACTTGGCTTCATGTCCTTTTGTTCTCGAACTCTGTATTTCAGGACTTTTACTCCCTTCGAGACAGAACCCGGTTTATGAAACTGCAGGACAGTTTCAGTAAAGGAACTGAACAAAGTGGTCCAAGACCTAAAAATGGAAGTAGAAACAATAAAGAAGTCACAAATGGAGGCAACCCTGGAAATGGAAAAACCTAAGAAAGAGATCAAGAGCTACAGATGGAAGCATTACCAACAGAATACAAGAGATAGAAGAGAGAATCTCAGGCATAGAAGATATCATGGAAAATATTGTCACAATGGTCAAGGAAAATACAAAGCATAAAAAGCTTCTAACCCAAAACATCCAGGAAATCCAAGAAACAATGAAAAGGGCAAATCTAAGAATAATAGGAATTGAAGAGAGCAAAGATTCCTAACTCAAAGAACCATAAAATGTCTTCAACAAAATTGTAGAAGAAAACTTCCTCAATCTAAATAAAGAGATAGCCATAAATGTATAAGAAACCTACAGAACATCAATTAGATTGGACCAGAAAAGAAAATACTTCCATCATATAATAATCAAAACACTAAATGCACAGAACAAAGAAAGAATATTAAAATATGTAAAGGAAAAGGGCCAAGTAACATATAAAGGCAGACATACAGAATTATACCAACAGAGACTCTAAAAGTCAGAAGATCCTGGACAGATGTCATGCTGACCCTAAGATAACACAAATGCCAGCCCAGGTTATTATACCTCTCAAAATTCTCAATCATCATAGATGGAGAAACCAAAATATTCCATGACACAACCAAATTTAAACAATATCTTTCTACTAATCCCACCCTATAGAGGATTCTAGAAGGAAAACACCAGTACAAGGAGGGTTTCTACACCAAAGTAAAAACAAGAAAATAATCATTTTGCAACAAAGCCAAAAGGAGTGAACCACACATACGTAATACTACCACCAACAACAAACATAAGAGGAACATAATAGCAATCATCTTGTTTTTAATGTCTCTCAACATCAACAGACTCAATTCCCTAATAAAAGACATAAACTAACCTACGGGGTACTCAAGCAGGATTCAGCATTTTGCTGCATACAATAAACATACCTCAGTGACAAAGACAGACACTGCCTCAGAGTAAAAAGCTGGAAAAAAAAATTTTCTAAGCAAATGATCCCAAGAAACAAACTGGAGTTGCCATTCTAATATCTAATACAATAGACTTACAACCAAAAGTTATCAAACAAGACAGGGAAGGACACTTTATATTCATCAGAGGAAAAATCCAACAAGGCAGAGTCTCAATTCTGAACGTCTATACCCCAAATGCAAGGGCACCCACATTCATAAAAGAATCTTTACTAAAGCTCAAAACAAACATTGAACCTCTCACACAATAATAGTAGGGGGCTTCAACATCCCACTCTCATCAATGGACAGATCATTGAAACAAACTAAATGGAGACACAGTGAAACTAATAGAAGTTATGAACCAAATGCCTTTAAATATCTACAGAACATTTCACTCTAAAAAAGACTATACTTTCTTATGAGCACCTCATGGTACCTTCTCCAAAATTGACCATATAATTGGTCACAAAACAGTCCTCAACACATACAAGAAGATTGAAATAACCCCATGTATTCTATCAGATCTCCATGGACTAAGGCTAGGCTTCAATAACAACAAAAACAACAGAAAGCCCACATACCCATGGAAACAGAACAACACTCTACTCAGTGATAACTTAGTGACAAGGAAGAAATAAAGAAATTAAAGACTTTCCAGAATTCAATGAAGACAAAGACACAGCATTCAAACTTTTGTGACACAACGAAAGCAGTGCTAAGAGGAAGATTCATTGCAACTTAACAGCACACCTGAAAGCTTTGTTGGAGTATGTGTGGGAATGGGCTTTCCAACCCTCCTCCTAAGCATGTGGTAACCAGTCTTTTCCAAGCAGCCTTCAGATGAAGAGGTAGAACTCTCAGATCCTCCTGCACCATGCCTGCCTGGACTCTGCCATACTCCTGCCTTGATGATAATTGACTGAACCTTTGGACCTGTAAGCTAGTCCCAGTTAAATGTCCTTATAGGATTTGCCTTGTTTGTTGTGCCTGTTAACAATAGTAAAACACTAACTAAGACACTCTCCCATGTGATATTCTCTAAGACTTGGAGTGGTGAGCATATAAGTTCTTAACATTATAATAAATATAACACTTAAATAATATATAATATTATTTATATAATAAACAAATACTTTTGTGTCTGTTTAACAGAAAGGAAAACTGATTTGCCAAGACTCTATATCACCATGATATCAGAGATAGAAGCATTTACACCCACCTAGCCCAGATTCAGTGTTAATCAATGTATCTACTAAGCTGAAATTTATCCAGGGGCAGAGATCTGTTTTATGCTGGCTTATTGTAGGATACAAGATCATCCTGCCATCTGGTGCTTAACTGAACCACAAAAACTAATAACTTTACACATTTAATCACATCTGTCACTCACATGATCCATCAGAGGACAGTAGCTGGAAGCAATCCTGATACACACTGTGGAGTAGATTTTCTTGTCCAGTTTGCTCAAAATATTTCGAAGGGTAAGCATGGCCCGGATGATGACAGTGTGCTCTTTTGAGAGGAAAGCATCTAGGACTGGGAGTAGAAGGTTGCAGACACACTCTATCTGTGTGTAAAAGAAAGAAAATGGTAGAACATTGAGACTAAGAGTCTTGGATTGGTAATTGGTATGCACATTTCTGAGTTTAGCATGTCAACTTACAAGTCTCCTCTAAATCTCTTAAAGGTTTTGTAAACTAAGTGTTCCAAAAAGTCATTGTTACAAGTTAGTTACATAAATTTATAGTTAAATAAGACCAAAAGTAGTATGAAAAGTGATAAATTCTAAAATCTTTTGCTGATATACATTTTATTTTCTGTATCCTTAAGGCCGTTTATGTACTGTGTATGAATAGTTAAAATATTAAATCAAGTTACACTATACAATTCTGCACAGTTATGTTTTTAATAATATGCATTTTACATCTTAAAGTTTTCCATGGTGAAAATATTCATCCCAGAAAATTTTTATCTTGTGTTTTAGAGAGTTGAGACTAAATATTTACTAACAAATCTGGTAGCATGGTCTCGAAACATGAGTATGAACTGTTTAAATAGAAACAGACCCCGAGAGGAAGATCAGAGTGGTGCATTAACTGTTTCAGGATTGTGCAAAATACTTTGAAGTTTGGAGTGTTAAGACATTGGGGCCTGATTAAATTTACTTGACCTGGAAATACTCACATGAGCTCATGGGGAATGACTTAGTGATTCTCACTGTTGCCTAGGAACCTAACAAGATGGACCAGTGGACTCCAAGTCAGAATTTCTGGTTCTGCAGGCTTGAAGCAGGCATAACAATTTGCATTCATAACAAATTTCTAGGTGACTTTGATGGTGGTGGCTTGAGGATCATACTTTGATCATCAATATTGTAGACTGTTACATATGTGCTCCTCTATTGGGGGGAGGGGTTTGGCTTTCAGAAGGAGGAGTCTTCTAGAGATTAGAATTCTCAATGAAGTCTACTTGAGGTGATCATCAAAAAGGGCAAAAAATCCAAACACCTTTGAGTGATGGGGGAAGTGTTATAAGTGGAAAGAAGAGATTCAGGGCGTACCCCAAGAAAGAAGTCAAGGAGTACAGAGATTTGGAGAGGGAATGGACTGGTGTTGATGATTTAAACTACAGAAAAAGTATTCAATCTGAGCAATGATGATGAATAAATTCTGAGCATGGCATGTTTTTTTGGAGAGATTATGCATAAGGTGATAAAACACTAAGTTGATTCATATTCTCTCTATTCTATTGAGTTTCAGATGTTGTTAGTTTTAGCTTTACAGAAACTGAAAAAGCACCAAGGTTTCACTGTAAGATGCTGAGCAGTATCAAAACACCCAGCCATGGCACACAATGTCATACTTTACACACACATACTTCACTGAAAACTGGCGCCATGCTGGCAATTTTCTGAAGACTCATTTTGCCAACTGAAGGATTGGAGTCATTAATCCAGTTTCTGAAGAGGACCAAAAATTCTTCTGGTAATGATTCCTTGGAGAAGTTGTTCAGAAGCTTAAAACAAACCATACAGTTAATAAATTAACGAGTAGAGCCAGGACTCCTCCCTGCCTCCCCATTTGATCTCGTATATCTTTTACTTTCTTAAATTTTTATAAGAAAAGTACTTAGGGAAATTAGATGCTGAAGTTTTAAGTTTATTCTAGGAATGAGAAGGAGAACTCAATTGGTTACAATCTACTATTAAAACTCACTTCAGCAAAAAATATTATGGTGACGATACTGTCTTCTGACCTTCTAGGACCTTCTACTGCGACCTTGTAGACATAATGTAGGGTCTCTGGAAACTGTGGAAAGTTATATTCACTGAGAGTTCTGTAAAGAAGTACAAGGCACCAACTTAGCCAAGTAGAAAAATATTCCTCATTACCAAGTAAGGAGTGAGTCATTATCTGCCTACTATTGACTACCCAGACTAGAAGGAAAGTTATTCTAAAATATTTGCTTGTGTAAGGCAACCTGCAGCATCACTAGTGTCTTCTTTGACTCTGAGGAATTATGCAATCCTGGATCGCTACAATACTTCTCTCCTTATCATCACTTCTTTTCTTTTCTCTCTTATTTTTTCCATGTTAAGAGAAACCCTATTTTTGCATAAACTTCCATCAGTCCTTGACCAAAGAGAGAAGAAATATATGTCTAAACAGCAATTCAAGGTATAGGCTGTAGGTCACTTTATGTGTTCGGATCACACTCTTCCGATCACACACAAAGTCACATAGTGACTTTGGGTTACTCCAGAGAAGAGATGATAAGATCCGGTTTACTAAAGCACTTTCCAGAGACACTTGGGTAATAGCCAGGCTTAGATTAGTCTTCATAAACTGTCCTGAATCTAATCAGTAGAGATAGGATAGTGGAGGAGCATATGATAACTTTCCGTTTCAAACTTCAGGTCCTTTTGCTAAAGCTGTAACTGTCCTTTCAAACCACAGAGCTCACACAAAGCTTTGCCTCCCAAGTGATGTTCTTGCTGGTCTGTGGGCTATGTTTTGAGTAGTACTAAGAACAGGGTGATGATTGGTGAGTGGATCCTTAATCTCACTTTTGGTACAATGTGGGAGGGTACTGTTTGTTCAGCTGTCAATGGTTGCCAGACTGCCAGAAAGGTGATGGGACTCATTTTATAGTCTTATGGAAAAATTGGAAAACCTGAAAAACATCTGCACCTGTACTGGATCATGTTTTAATGGACTCTGTGTTTTTCTTGTGTTCCCCTCCTGTGAAAATGGCTGGTTTTGAAGTCACAAAGGTTTAGTTTTCCAGAATCTGTATGGATAGAAATTTATTTCCCTACACTGTCATGTTTTAGCTGCTCATGTGGCTGTGGGACTTTTCTTAGCATCTTTTTTCCCCCCAGACATCCCTATAGTCAAAAATGATGAAAAGCAAAATAAAATTATAAGATTTACTTGTTATATCCATTAATTAATGCTATGTATTTGGAGATGATCTAACTCATATGATGTGGCTTCTTTTATCCTCTGGGTTTTGCCAATTTACAAAGATCTAAATAAGTGTAGTTTTCATTTTAAAAGATATACTTCCAAGGTTCATATGCCAACATGGCACTCATTTTTAAGCATCTAAAGCCCATGGACTACATAAAAATTATTCTCTGAACTGACCATTGTCCTCCGTGTCACCATGGCCCTGATTTGTTGTCCAGAAAACCTGATCTCTGTAATCAGAAAAATTAAATAAAAACAAAATAAACAATCTCAAAACATTTCTGGTGCAGGAATTTTTCTTTTTTAAAAAAAATCTCTTCCATTATATTTTTCAGAACATGTTTGGCTGATTGAGAACATACTTTTACTAGACCTCTTTAAAGCTAGAGAGCATCTGGCACTTTTGAATGTCTTCATAACAGGGAACAACTAGCACCAGAGAGGAAAACATCACATTCACTTTCAGTTCTTTGTATGTGAAAAAGAACACTTTTATCTGTGGGTGGGTTTGGGTGTGCCGTTAAGCAGAGTGATGTTGGGTGTCTCTGTATCATTGAATGAGAGGAAAAGAAGAGGAGGCTATCTCAAGATAAATCTTTAAATCATCAAAAAAATCAGAAATCAAGTTGTGTTGTAGACTATTAGGAAAGCTGTAGAAAATTTGTTCCCATACAAGAGCCCCAAAGGACAATGGAGATGACGAGATGGAGAACAAGAGCTCTATCCAAAATCCCCTGTTCTTACTTCGCAATGAGGTGAATCCCATACTGGTGATCCATGACTTGAGAAAACTGGGTCCAGAAATTCTTTCTCTCCAGAGCTTTATCCACTTCCTCTAGTCCAGAACAATTCAGCAGAGCCTTCAGGGCATCTCTTACATAGCTGAGGCCCAGAAAAAGAGCAGATATTACAGGACAGTGACTAACTATATGCAACATGCTATTTTGAGAAGCATGCAGTTTTAGAGAGAGGAATACTTTAGAGAAAGGTAACTGTTAAATGATTTTTATCTTTCCTGATGAACAGTGCATGGACTGCACAAGTTAAAATAAAAAGGTAGCGATATAAAATATAGGTTGAATCATATTAACAGTTTATTATCCTACCCAGAAATTTAATAACTTAGTAGAGCTATCAATTTCCTTTGGTGGATGTTCTAAGTAATCAGAAGAGGTTCCTATCTTCTTGGGAGTGGTTTGGTATGTCTTTTTAAAGAACAATGAATATATTAATTTTGTTCAACTTTTTATAGGTTCTTCACAAATTTCACATCATGCACCCCAATTACACTCATCTCCTCCTTTCCCCCCAACACCCTTGCAACCTCCCAAACCCAACAGAGGAAAAAAAATCACTGGGGAAGCTGTAGTGTGTCACAGTGTGTCCCATGGTATACTCTTTTGTCCACATTTTAAATTTTTTTCTTTTTATTTATTTATTTTAAACTCCAGATTTTATTCCTCTCCTGGTCAATCCCCATACCACATCCTTGATAATGTTCATTGCAATGACACATTGGTCTGATATGAGGCCTTTGGCTTCTGCTATTCTACCAATACTGGATTCTTACCTGGAACTCCTTTTTTATATCTTGCTGTTGCCCTGTTTTGTGGAGATCCTGTAGTTTTGGATCTGTAGGATGGGCCACTTCATGTACTCTAGCAATTCATTGATGGTGTAGATATTGGGGCGGGCCAACTCAAAGCCCTGGATCCGGGCCTGAGAAATATCTGAGCTGGTCAGCCATCTGCCTTTCCCAGTCTCCCAGGGTACCCTGCTGCCCAGGCAAAGTAAAGATCCAGCTTTCCTAAGTGTGGCAGCTGGTGAGGGACAGGGACAGTTCTCCCACTCTCATGACTCCAGGGCTAGCTCTCATGTTTGCCATAGGTCATGAGGACCAAGGGAGAAGAAGAGGGCATCTCTTCCTCATCTGAACCATTGAATAGCAGAGAAGAGGCAGAGCCAGCCCTCCTATGCTCATGCCTGCAGGTTGGCTTACCCTCAACACCCACATCCAGAGCCAACTCTACAATGTTGCATAGCTGAGGTACAGGACCTGCTCTCCTGAGTATACAGATCATGAGGAGCAGGACTGGCTCTCCTTTTCTCATGATACCAGGGCCAGGTCTCCCACCTGCTGCAGGTGACAAGGGACAAAAGAGGTAGAGGGTATCTCTCCCTCATCCTTGCTACCACAAGGGAGACAAGTGGCAGAGTCAGCTCTCTTGCACTCATGCCCTCTGGGCAGGCTTACCTGCAACTTCTGCAGTATGCAGGGGACACTCAAGTACTGTAGCTGGCTAGGGACAGGGTTGTCTCTCCTGCTCTCTTGCCCAAGTGCCAGCTCTCCCACAATGCCTAGGTGAGGGGTGGGGCCAGTTCTGTATAGACCTCAACCATCAATATGTCCCCAGGGACATCTGCCTGGCCTTTGGTGGTAACAGATCCCTGCCCAGACATGGCCCTGGGTGATAGCCCAGGCTAGGACCCCACCATGGTCTCAGGTGGCATCACTGGCTGTTCTTCACTATCAAAATATTCCTCACTATCCTCAAGTCTCCAGTTCTGTCTCTCTTCATTGTGCCCACATCCTGTTTCTCTTTCTCTTCCATTTCTCCATCACTTACCTGTTCCTCTCACTGGCACCTGGAATCTCTGAGTGTCCAGGGTTGTCTCAGGAGTACAATGTCACTTGTGTGTTATGACATCTGGCAAGGGTCACCTCGAGCATGGTCTGTACCCCCAGGCCTATTCAATGCCAGACTGGTGGTCATCTCAGGCTTACTCTCTGACTGGGCCCCATGGTATCAGTCTAGTGGTCATTTCAGGCTCATTCCTTCTCAGGCCTACCTGAGTGTCAAGGGCCAACTCTCTTGGGCTCACTCACACCTTGTGATTGCAGTCCTAGACAAAGTTCTTCTATCCTCCAACTAGCTCCCTGTCCTGAGAACTCATCTGGGCCAGCACAATGAGGGACATGTGGCTGGGTGTCTCAGACTTGCTATTTTCAGAGAATGTGAGGATACTAAGCAATCAGATATTCACAGGTTAGAACACACTGAGCAGAAACAGCTTCTCTTTTCCTGCCACCTACCGACACAGAAGACACAAGCAGTCACAACCGTGACACCTCTAGCGGCAGGATTAAATACTTTAAATGAGACCAATGGTGCTCTGTTTAACTTAGATGTTCATACCAGACAAGGTGAATTGCTGACAGTTGTACTGGGACTTCCCCCCTCAGGGCAGGACAAACTAACTCTCTTGTCCAAAAGAAAACTGTGAACCTTGACATGAAACAGAGGAGTGATGTCATACTGCCCTCTCCCACATCGTATCCATATCAAATTGTGAGATAGCTTCCTGTTTACAGTGACTATTTGCACACACTATTCTGCTTATTGTTTGCATACGCACTAACTCTGAGAAGTTACTATCAGGGACTATCTGAATGGCAGAGCTTGACTGTATCGAGCTGCTGCTGCTGCTTCTCACTGATCTGACCGCAAGGGAAATGGGAACGAACAACACTCTGTGCTATTAACTCTTTCTATATAGTCCACATATGAAGGGGAGAGCCTAATAAATGCTCATGGCCTCGGGAGAATTACTCTTCTGAAAACACTCTATCCTTCAAGGACAGAAGACTGAAATAAATGAGAACAGAATCTCTCACTGGCTTATAGCTAGTCCCATATAAACCCAAGGGAACCTCTGGATGCCTAGCTCTCACTGAATCGGAACTCGCATTCTCTTACAGAGGTCTGTCCTGTGCTGGATCTTTTAAATGCTGACCACAGTAGAAGAATTGAAGCAAGAGGGCCATCAGGAACTCAGGGAATAACTTGACCACCACTTTCCTATAAGAAGTCACAGGTAGAAATGTGCACAGGGCCTGAGATGCCTACAAAGGAAGGAAAAGTGGAGTTAAAATAGGTAGCCGTCTCCCTCTAAAGATTGTCAGTTATACAAAGGGCAAGAATGGCTGCAAGCCTTCCCAGTCTCCTTCAGCATGCATGTGTATTCACTCAACCACACTCACTAAGTCTGTTGTGAAGCAGGAACTGAGCCAAGCTTTTTTTGTAATGAGATTCCAAGGCACTGGGATTGGTTTCCTTCCAGCTGTCAGATTTGTGGAGAAAAATCTGGTCCTTACCTAGAGCATATAGCCCAAGGTCCACTTCCTATGTGGCCATAATAGTCTAGCAAGAAAAGTCTTAGGCTTGTTAAAAACCCAGGGAAGTGATAAAGTCAACAGGAGATGCAGACGCAGCAAGTCATCCTTGAATCTCTTGACCCCTGTATAGTGACACCCCTTAGTTCCCACTATCATCCATTCATACCTCATATTAATAAGAAACGGCACCCTTTACATTGCATTTCTCTCAGTTGTCTCTCAGGCTTGATGATGTTGGCCCATGGTAGAAACATGGTGGACACAGGTGATATCAGCCCCTCATGTGGTTAGTGAAGACTTAGCTGGCAGCGGCTATCTCTCTACAGTCACATACAATTTTGCCATTGGGCAGCTCCCTCTGATTCTTTGGCCTTCTTGCTACTTCAGCCACACTTCCATTATGACAGGATTTTGCTCCACTCTCCATCTTTTGCCAAGATGCATAAAAGTATTGCCCTGCATCAGCCCAGGATTCTGATTTTAAGTCCTTTCAATATGGAGGTGTGCCATCTTCAACTCACCTTAAATCATCTCTGTTGCCTTCTTTCCCCTGCATGTACAGCTTTACATGTCCTTTGATATCAAATGTACATATTTGTTCTCTGTCTCTGTATCTTAGCAGAATGCATGCTCTGATCAAGATGTGGCACACAATGAATATGTGTTGGATGGATGGATGGATGCACACATGCATAATTGGAGGGGGCTGGGTCAAGGAGGTGGGGCTTAATCTATGCAGACAGGAGTGTCATGATCAGGAAGAGAACACAGAATAGAAGTGCTCATGATGTCACTTACCGCCACAGGCATCATGTTGGTGGCGTCGAGGGAGAAGCGTCTTTTCTCTCCCAGGGTTTCCTCCATCTCCCCAGGCTTTCCTTTTAAGATTAACAAGATTGTTTTCAGCACTTCAGACGCAACACTTGACTCCATACTCGCTGCTTGCCACATCAGTAGCAGAGTTCTGCAAACACAAGGCGTCAAGAATCATGTTTACCATTTGCAATTCTAAGTCTGTGACAGCCAGCAGAAGGGAGGTGAAGCCTTCGCCTCCCCCAGCATATGAACTATAGAAATAGAACCATGTGATTTCTCTAATCTCTCCTAATGCACCTGTTAGTTGTACGGTTTTGTTGTTTAATATTTCCTGTGGTCCTAGGTCATGAATTTCAGATGAACATTAGTGGGCATGAGTTGCAGGTATGCATTAATAGGTAGACAATTCTCAATTGGTTTCAGTAATTTTTTTTTTAAAAAGATGAATTTTGTTTTTGTATGTGCACATGCATGTGGGTACCTATGAAAGGCAGAAGAGGGCATTGAATCCCCTGGATCCAGAGTTAGTTGTAAGTCACCTAATCTATGAGTGCTAGGAATTTAACTCTGTCCCTCTGTAAGAGCAGCACATAACCACTGAGCCATATCTCTGGCCCTTATTTTGGTGCTTATATCTATCCTTTATAAATAAGAAAAACCCTGGCTGGTGAGATGGCCCAGTGATTAAGAACACTGGCTGCTCTTCCAGAGGTCCCAAGTTCAATTTGCAGCAGCAACATGGTGGCTTGCCAGCATCTATAAAGGAATCTGATGCCCTCTTCTGGCATTCAGGTGTACATGCAGACTGAGAGCTTGTACATTAAAATAAAATTCATAAATAAATAAGAAAAACTATGTTTGAGGTTTTTCTCAAAAAAAAAATGAGTAAGTTAACAATAGACAAAAAAAAAATGCATTATCTTTTGAAAAAAAAGTTTGGGTAAGATTTGTAACAGAACACAATTTAACCCCTCCTCCTGATAGTGGCATTAATAAAATCTTGAGATCCTACTGTGTGCTAACCATTGCAGAAAGTTACATGTAACATATAATCCTGTTTGAAACTTGCCTAGACAGCCTAGATGATGCAAAAATAAATTTCTTTTCAGAAAAAAGAAGTTGGGCCTGACTAGAATAAACAATCAAGCTTGGGCCTCATGACTGTGGAGCTTGTGGACCAGTATGTACAGTGGGACAGCCTGGGGTGGGGAGGCCTTACTTGTCTGCAGGGACTGGGAACTCCATGAGCTGAAAGATGACCTTCTTAGGAGACGCACGTGTCAACAGGCTGATAACATGCAGCATGACACCTTTCACCATTTTGGAAGAATTCCCACAGAGCTGTTCATAAATGTCACCCACAATCTTAGACACCTGGAAGAAGAATTTCCTCAATCAACAAAGATGTCAAGTTCCTTATTCACCTTTAAAAGGGACCATTTCTCTGTTATAGGAATTCAGCTTTTATTGGAATGACCAACATAGCAATTAACATACAAATAAGCAGTAACAGAGAGTATACTTACATGATTGCTATGAAATACCTATTAATGGTCAGGAATAACGTCATGTATTTGTGGATATTTGGACGAAAAGCTCTGAAAGGGTAACTTGGTTGAGGTGATAAATTGCTGAACCCCATTTCGGTTCAGTTTCTCTTTGGCTACTGATTTGCTGTAGTAGAAGCTACTTTCACATCTCCAGTTTTCTATTTGACCCCCATTCCTCCCTCCAGTGATGTGCTATGGCTTCTTCTAGGTGGCTCTCCGAGGGCTTCCTATTGTGTTGGGAACTCTGTTTGGTTAGGGAGATGACCATGGACCTCCCATGTTCCCCCAGGTTGTGTTTGACCTGTGGAATGAATGCTCTTGCCCATAGCAACAATGAGAACTCTCTATGTGGTAGACTTTGCCTTGCCTGCTTTCTATGTCTGAATGGCTTCCCTTTGCCTACCTTCTTTCACAGTGCACAGTTGTGTCAGGAGAGGGAACTATGAATCCTGTATGTCTATCACCAACAAGACTGTAATATGGCAACAAGACTATAATATGGGCCTATGACCCAAGGATCTGCATGGGTCACCTATCCAGAAGGTCCCCTCACTCTTGTCTAAATTTAGCTTGGATTTGTCAGCTTGAAGTTGTCAATCTTTGAGGCTGAGTTTTTAATTCGCTCCCCAACAGTACCATGGAACACAGGAAATCCTTGTGATATAGGAGGCTTGCATGAATCCTGCCGCCCCAGTTACATGTAATATTTACAGTGCTGCATGTGTATAGGACTGCCATGATGTTTAAGAGGCTCAGTGGGAAAACAAGCTGAATATGAGAGGGATCAAATTGAAACTTCAACCACTCAGCTGGAAAATGAAACAGAAGGGAAGATAAAAGGAGGTGTTATGGTCTAAGTATGTCTCCCAAATGTCATGTTAGAAACCCAGCTCTCAAATGCAACTCTGTGTGAGTGTGTGTGTGTGTGTGTGTGTGTGTGTGTGTGTGTGTGTGTCTGTCTGTGTGTATGTTTGCTTGTGCAGGTGAATGTGGAAGCCAGAAACACCATTTCTTTATATCTTATGTGTTTGATTTAGGGTGTGTTTGAGGTTTGCTCTTTGACCTAAGCAAAGGAGTCCCAGGAATCCACCTGCCTCAGCCCCACCAGTGCTAGAGTTACAGACACACTCCACTGGGCTTTGCTTTTATATGGGTTCTAGATATCAAACTCATGTCTCCAAGATTGCTCAGCAAACATTTTACCCACAGAGTCATTTCACCAGTCTCAGATATAAAGCCTTCAAGAGATGACTAGGTCCTGATGGGGGAGGTCACTGCTCATGAGTGGTTAGTAGAGTTGTCCCTGAGAGTGTTATTATTGTGGGGGAAAGTTTGTGATAAGAGAATGAGTTTGGCCCCTTCCATTTTTTTTGCATTGCAAGTATTCTCCTACAAGATGATACAGTGAGGAGGCCCTTGCTAGATACAAGCCTTGGGCTTCCCATAATTAAGCACTGTAAGAAATGAACATTTACTGTAAATTACCCATTCTAAAGGCATTCTGTTATAGTGATACCATGGCAAAAAATTAATTCCTTTCAATCTTTCCTTATTTGTCAGTGCATTGAAGGCAGAAAATATTAGTAAGATATGTGAATAATAAGAAATGAATTAAAAACAGTTGAGTTAGTTTTGTCTAACTCCTGGTAAGACTTACATACATATTTGTGTATGAACTACACAATACACATTTCATTATTTTGTTGATCCTGTATTTAACTTAATTCTTATATTCACAATTCTGCCACTATACAATGTATATATGGACAAAATATGCTGATAATAAAAATAAGTTTTCTTTTCACTTAGACATCTAATAGCAAATGAAAATGACATAAGGAATTGAGAGAGGGAAGCTATAAAGTAAATGGAATAGCAAATGGAACCTCATATTTTCAAAACCTGAATGAGACATAGTTCTATACTTCATGTTCTATTGGGCTGCACAAATGTCTTAGTGCAACTTCAAGCTGAGAGTCCTTGAAAATGTTCCTTAAATGCTACATGTGGGAGACTTTAATTACAGAGGCTTTTTTCCCCTAATATATTTTTCTTTTAAAAAGCCAACAAAGTAAACATGGCAGAGTGTTCTAATTTAACGTGATTAATAAGTGAATATTCATAAGAACAGTCTCTACAATTTTCTCCATTTGAAATATTTCACAAAAGCCTTATCTGATTAAAGTGACTCAGGGAATAAGAGCAAGGGGCAGGGAGTTAAAGAAACAGATAATGAAGCTGAAAAGGGGACTTTTGAGAGCACACTCTGCTCTTCTTAGCTCACTGCTGAGCGCGTTACCCTGGTGATCTTCTGGGCGTGAAACTCCAAAGTCAGCTGCAGTAAGGATGCCGCTTCAACTGCCATATTTTTGTTAGGAGAGGAGAGTTTTTTCAGGAGAGTCCACACAAAGTCAGTCAGCAGTTGGGGAAGTAATAGTTGCCCCACACTCTGAAACCAAAGGAATGTTTGTGACCGCCATTGTAAGCAAGACAGCAAAGCTTAGATACTTCAGGGGATGCTCCGGACAAGGCAGGAGCACAAGATGAACTATGGAAGCTACTTTCTCTATTAAAAAATGATTTTAAAAAAGTGTATTTGTGGTGGTGTGCAATGATGATCGAAGCCCTGGGTATTATTATACAAAATTTAGCCTCTGCTTTTAAGAAAATGTTGTTGCCCAAATATTACCATGAACATCTCCAACATTGTGAAAAACAAATGTGGTTCAGAGGAGGTGCTGCTGGAGAAGCTGGCGTAAAGGATACATTTTCTCTTCAGAGAGAGAGAAAGAGAGAGAGAGGCAGGGAGAGAGAGAGAAAGGAGAAAGAGAGGTGGGAGAGAGAGAGAAAGGAGGGAAGAAGGTAAGGAGGGAGGGATAGGGAGAGGAGAGAGGCAGGGAGAGAGAGAGGAGAAAGAGGCAGGGAGAGAGAGATAAAGGAGAGAGGAGAGAGAGAGGCAGGGAGAGAGAGAGAGAGAGAGAGAGAGAGAGAGAGAGAGAGAGAGAGAGAGGAGAGGGAGAGGAGAGAGAGAGGCAGGGAGAGAGAAAGGAGAGAGAGAGACTTTTGCAAAATCCCACCACAAAGTGGGGTGGTTAGCAGGAAGTCCCACCCCCCCAGTTGAGGAACTATTGACATCTGATAGCCATTAGGAGAGGAATAGTCGGATAGTCAGCTCTATTGCCTGACATTGCACTGGAAGGGAGAGTTGGTGGATGAAGAAGTGTTTGCTTTCAAACTTACATAGAGTCACAGTTTCCTTATGGAAATAGATATGTTCATAATAAGACTTGTGAGGTTTTGTGTGTAGGAAAACCCCTTGTCTTTGTAAAGATGCACCATTGGCTGTTGAGCTGTTGGCTGGGTATGTGTGTCTGAAAAGTAATTCACTTGTCAGTCCAGCCTGGCCCCAGTGCTGGGGGGTCTCACAAGGCTCTAGGTAAAAAGTATGAACTGTGAAGAATGAAAGAAATATAGAATTATAGAATGTAATGGTTCCTCTAGATTAGATTAGGCTAAAAATTATTTGCTTAATGCTAAGGCTTAATAGCCCATTCTGTAAACAGGATTTTTTTGTTGTTGTTATTGTTTTCCTTTCACCTTGAAAACAGGATATCTGTATGCAACTCATGCTGCCCTTGAACTTGCTGGCCTTGAAATGAGTGCTGGAAATATAGGCCCATATAAGTATGTGAAGGCCTTTATGTAAAACTTCATAGCTATTTTAGAAACATAAAGTCTAACTTACAATGTCATTCTGTTATTCATGAGGGTGTGGGTGGTAATTGTCACATTTTAGAAAAGACTTATTTGTTGACTCCATTAATTTTGTCAAAAATTTGAAAGTTACCCACATTTAGAACTATAACTAAGAGATATCTATTAATTTACACTTTATAACAAGTACTATAGTTTAAATTGCTATATTTGAGGATAGGGAACATACTTCTTAAGTGGCAGAAAACATAGGGAACCACATGTATGAGTCATCTAGTCATTTGTCTTGCTGAATTAAGAAAAGAAAACTTCCTTATTGAAAACATTAACTTTGAGTAAATAAATTGCAAGTAAAGGAAATGATACATTTTGACAAACTACATAGAATGAAGCTGGAGCAAGAAACAGGGTACCTGGGCAATTTTGGTTTTCTCTCTTGGAGTCACCTTGAGTAGCGATTGAACATCAGGCGCTAGACACTTGATGTTGCTTTCTTCCTCATCCATCTTAGAAGATCTGAATTTTACAACCTTGGCTGTGTTTAAAAAAAAAATACATGCTTTTCATTTGACTACTGCTTTCACTGGAGACTCTGGTGCTTCCAGTTTCCCACCCAATTCTGGATGCCTACAATGCTCTGGTTACTCAACACTGTGCTCCCAGTCAATTCTCATAAAAGCTTAAGGGGGTAAGGATACAGAGCTTATAAAGTTCTTAAATGAAGCCATGTTTAACTGTTAATACGAGGTTTCTCTCTTTTTGTCTCCTTGATCACCCCAAAAGAACCTGTCATTCCTTCCTCCTTATATTTTATTTCTCTGAGTTCTGGTACCTTTTATTTCATTCTTATATTCATTGATTCCCCTTTTCTGCTTGCCTTGGCTTTATTTGTTGTTCTTTTTCTAGATGAAGGCTATTCAGGGGCTGAGACTTTTTCTCCAGTGCAAGACAGGTATATCAGTCTATGAATTTTTCCTTAGTACTCCTTTGTCAGCATGCCACACATTTTGACACATTAGATTTTTGTTCTCATTCCATTCAAAACACATTTCCTGTATCTTTTGTATTTGGGCTGCAGGTTATTTGGGAGTACGTTATTCTGCTTCCAACTGCTTTGGGGCTTCCATCTATTTGTTATTTTGATTTCTAATTTAGGATCATTTTGTCAGAAAGTAATTCCTCCTCCTCCTCCTGTTCCTCCTTCTTTGTAGCTTAAAAAACACTCTATTTCATGGTTTACTTTTCTGTTGTTGGTACAGGGTTCTGTAAATGTCAGCTAAGTCATGATGGTTCAAGTCTATATCCTTAATGATTTTCTGTGTGCTTACAAACTGCTGAATAAATGCTGTTGAAGTCTCTGACTATAATGGTGGAATTGTCTGTTTATTCTATACTTCTACTTTTGGTAAGCTTATTTCTATTTTTATGATAGAACATTTATTTTTTTGTTTTCAGGCTCCCAAGTGTTTAGAACTATTATATCTGCTAGCTAATCTTCATCATTACAAAATAGCTCTTTTCCCCCCAGAAATAGGATTTTTGGCTTTGAAATTTATCTTTTAATATTAACATGGCCCATAATTGATTTTCTTTTGAATACTATTAGTATGTTTTGTTATTTTTTAACAATTACTTGTGTTTTCCTATTTAAACAAGTTTCCTGTAGGCAGCATATAGTTGGGCCTTGCATTTTGTCTAATCCAACAATCTCTGCCTTTTATTCAGGGAAAGTTTGAACATTTTTATTTATTAGTTGGAGTTAATTGGAGGTCTCTGTCTTTCTCACTTAGTTTCTTTTTACTCTCCCTTTTTAGTTTGCTTTTTTTTCTGTTTTTCGAGAAAGAATTTCTCTGTGTAGCCCTGGATGTCCTGAATCTCGCTCTGTAGACCAGGCTGGCCTTGAACTCAGAAATCCGACTGCCTCTGCCTCCCAAGTGCTGGGATTAAAGGCATGCACCACCACTGCCCGGCTTTACTTTCCTTTGTATGGACTTTATTTGGATTAAGGATATCTTGTGAATTGATTTTCTCTCCACTCCTCTTAGTTATATATAACTCCATACATTATCTTAATTGCTATGTTAGTTTTATATGATACATTTTGGCATAATATAGTTTACTTCTATGGGATTTTTCCTGATTTGTGCAAATATTAATATGCTTATACCCTTCGAAATGTAATTCACTTCATCTTATTCACTTTGCTTTTATATTACATTTACCTTTGTCATAAATAATTGGGTATCATTCAAAGAGATTTAAAATAAGAGAAAAATATAATTTTGTGTTATGTTAACTGTTTATTTATATAGTTTCAGTTTTTAGTAGTTCATGCCTTTAGTCAGAGAAAAATCTAAATTTCTGCACCATGGCTTTGTTTTCTTGAGGAATTTTCTATAACATTTTTTGCAATGCAGATCTGCTGATAAAGAACATTTACATATCTGAAAGATATCTTTACTGAATTTGTTTTTGAAAGGCACTTTTGGTTAAAGAACAATAAGATGATAATTTTTCTTTCTCTATTTCATTGGCTCAGACTTTTATTGTTGTAATGAGAAATCTATTACAAGTAAATAATTCTAGTTTCTAATTTAAGACTTTCAAATCCTTATCTCTAGCGATAAATAATTTAACCAAGCTGTCTCTTTATTGAGCTTTCTTTATATTTTTGTACTTTATTAATTTAGGGGATATATGTTGTAGCTTTTATAGAATTCAAAAATTTAATCATTGTGCATTACTTAATCTTATTTCTGCACTTAACCATTGATAAGTACTATTGCAGTAAGTCACAGACCATATTTTTTCTGCAGTGTTTAATTGCTGTTAATTTTTGCCCAAATGTCTTTCATTTCAGATAGTGTATTGTCCTCTAAAAGTCCACTATGCGCTCATGGATACCTCTCTTACTCTTTTCCCTTCCCACCCTACCCTCTTCTTTCTCTCTTTTCTTATTTGGTTTATACAACCCAGCATGTATCAAACTCATGATCTTCCTGACTCAGCCTTCTGAGTAGTAGGATATTATACGTCTTTTCAAAATGTTTGTAATAATTGTTTTTAACATCCCTCTCTACCAGTTACATTATCTGTTGGATTTTTAAAATAAGTTTGGCTGCTTTCTATTCTCATAATGGGTTGCATTTTACTCTTTCTTTTCATGCAATATATATATATATCAATATATATATACATACATATATATATTTGTTATATATGTTTGTTTTTCCTTTTGTTTTGTTTTGTTTTTTATTAGATATTTTCTTTATTTACATGTAAATTTCTCCTTTCCCAGTTTCCCCTCCAAAAAACAAAGAAACAAAAACAACAAAAACAAACCCCTGTTGCCTCCCCCCTCCCCATGCCTGCCACCCCACCCTCTCCCACCTATTGGCCCTGGCATTCCCCTACACTGGGGCACAGAACCTTCACAGGGCCAAGGTCCTCTCCTCCTATTGATGATTAAATTTGCAATCCTCTACTATACACATGCTGCCAGGACAATCAGATCCATCCATGTGCAGTCCTTGGTAGGTGGCTGAGACCCTGGGAGCTCTGAGGGTACTAGTTAGTTCATACTGTTGTTCGTCCTAAGGGGCTGCAAACCCTTCAGCTCCATTGGTCCTTTCTCTAACTCCTTCATTGAGGACACTGTACTCAGTTCAATGGATAGCTGTGAGCTTCTACATCTGTATTAGTCAGGTACTGTCAGAGCCTCTCAGGAGATAGCTATATTTAGGCTGGCTTGCCCTTCCTTCAGTTTCTGCTCCATAGTTGAATGCTGGGGTGTTCTTATTCTTAGAGGCCATCTTCAGGTTTGCTTCAGTGTACAATTGAAGTATTTGTAAATAGTTCCCCCAGTTAGCTTGTGTCTTAAAATCTTAAATAGCAAATAACATTATCTAAGGATAGTTTTCCTTCCTAATAAGACAAAACCTTCCCGCATTACTTATGAGTTACTAAATTTTAGATACTGGCTTATAGTTGTATGGGCACTCTCTACAGCCTCTGTCAGCTCCTTGAATCTTTGTCTATAATTGCAATGAGGATGGAAACATGCCTCTCCTAAGAGCTTCATTTTCAAAATTTCTCCTTTCCCTCTCTTCCTGACACACCTGCCATTCTTATCCCCACCATTATTCAACAGTAACCAAAGAAGTGTAGACATATCTTGAAGCTGTAAAGATCTTGAAGTACCAACTATTTAATTACAAAATTTCCTTGACAATAAGTTAAGTAACATTTAAATCCATATTTTAGGAAATGAAGTCACAGATCTTGGAGTACAATTTACAAATAAATCATAGACACAGGCTTCTTCAGAAGCCAAATAATTGGAACAAGTTCTTAATAGCAGAAAAAGATGGAGATCTGTTCTTACAATTCTGACACATGGCGATGTAGAAGATATAATTCATCCCTGCTATTGCTTGTTCTGTGATTGCAGGGTCATCATGGTAACAGAATAGGGAGAGCTCTGCAGCCAGGAGACCTAAAGATGGAGCATCGATACTCGGCTAATTGGAAAACAAAGATCAAAGTGCATTAGCTTTGTATAATAAACATTAAAAGTTTGTACTGGGTCCTCTTTAGTAGGATATAACACTCCACAGCCTTTCTCAATCTGTGAGTCACCACCACTTTGGCTAACCTTTAGCTCCAAAAAATATTTGCATTACGATTCATAACAGCAGTAAAATCACAGTTAGGAAGTGGCAATGAAAATAACTTTGAGGTTGGAGGTCATCACAACGTGAGGTACTGTGTTAATAAAGAGTTGCCGTGTTAGGAACCACACTGACTTAAACGCTGTACACAGATCCTGGCTCTGCTGATGAGTCTCAACTTCCTGTCCTGTGGAATGAAAGTAAACAAACAATAATGTAGGGAGAAGTTCCTAGAAAACTGCTTGCAGTAATAGTAATTCAACCGTAGTTTATATTTCTGAATCCAGGTAGCAGCAGTGGGTAGAAAAGACCTCTGTGGAGGAGTGGGACACCAATGAATAAGAGACCTGTAGGGATCTCCTGCTGGTGTTCAACTCAGGACTGAAGCTTTAAAGATTTTCAAACTATTGTAAAGCTTACATGTAATGGGATCTGATGTCCTCTTCTGGTGTATCTGAAGAGTGACAGTGTACTCACATACAAAAATTAAATGATAAATCTTTTTTTTTTTTTTTAAAAAGGAACAAAACCCTCAAACCTGCCAATTCCCAAGCTACCATCACAGTTTATACATCTCTCCCCATACTTTCTTTAACACATCTGCTAATTGAATATTTAGACTTTTGTATTGAATAACGTATCTGACTGGACTAAATGCAACTACAGAAGTGGGTAGAGATATAAATGGATGTGGGTTTTTTGGTGAAGACATGAACACCCTTTATCACACTTATGTGATACAGTTTTTTAAGGCTAAACTGCTTCATCAACCTTTGTCTTGCAGAACTGGTAGATATTCCCTGTTACTAAGATGAGTGGTTATTAGCCTAGATTGGTGGTTTTGGTGTATTGGTCATCACTTTCTATTTAGTTTGCCTTGAGAAGTTCAGCAGGGAGAACCGTTCATCAATTCCTTGTATTGCTGTGTATACACACAATTGACTAGTGATCACACAGCCATCTTGTGAAGGCACTGGAAAGGAAGGAAGGTAAGTGTGAACAGTGTGACAATAGGAACTCAAAACCCTGACCCTAAGAAAGAGAAGTTTATTTCAGCTTATGGCTCCAGAGGGATAAAAATCCATGATGGCAGCCTTATAGAGAGGACTGAATCAGGAGGGATGGAGGCCTAGAAATGGCAAATTCAGTGAGCTGGACATTGGGTTCCCTTTAACCTCCATCAGCCTTTAGACTGAGAACTCAACTTCAATCCCTAACCCTAACCCTAACCCTAACCCTAACCC
>NW_022196891.1:60484371-60510882 GCF_008632895.1 Mastomys coucha
ACCCCTAACCCCTAACCCCTAACCCTAACCCCTACTACCAACTACATGCATCTAGTTATTATACTTGGACCCTTGACAACAGAAACTGCTGGATAAATATATCTGTTGTCTAAAACTGCTAATATTAAACTTGTTATATAGTTTATGGACAACACCCAGAATAGGATAATGTGTTAGATATCAATAAATAACAAATACACACAAATAACAAATAACAATTAGCCCAAATTCTTCCTTTGACTTTTCACTGATGGGTCATTGCCAGAGCAGTCTCTGCTCCACTTGAACTCCGTGGAGACTTGTTCTACTCATTGGCCATTTTGCACAGTGGAGTCTTATCTTTTGTTCTTTTGTTTTTGTCCTTTTAAGAGGCTGGTAGCAATGCATTCATCTTTCAAGGAACAAAGACAGGAGCAATCTTTCTATCACTGGCACAATGTGACAGTCCTAGCTGATCTAGGATGACATGTTTCTGCGTGCAGAAATCTGCTCCATTTAATTGAATGAGCAGGTATCCGTGGAGTATAGAATATTCTCTACATCATGTGAGGGTAATCACCATTTCAAAAAGTATTTTAGTAAGAGATAAATGGTAGTCAAGGTTCTTTAATAGGCCAAGAACCTCTGAAGCTTGGTATGACCTAGGCAAGGGTGTTTTATAAAATAAAGTGTCTGTCTAGTGTCTGGACAGCACTGCAACACAGAACTTGTAAGTTTCTTAATAACTTAACCAGAGGATAGAACAAATATTCTTTGTCTAGATTCTGAGACAGACATAGCAAACCTGTAAGGAAGCCCAGGTTTTAACTTAATTTAAATTTTTTAGTTTGGATTATGTAGTTACATATGTAGTACATATGATATGATTTATATTTTTTCACTGACTTAATCATTTTTCTATGACATTATTTTTAAAACAAAGCTGACTTAATGAAGTTTATGTCCTCATGATCAAGATAAGCAGCTGGATACTAGCGATGCTCTGAAAAGTGCTGATGGGCTGCCACCTGGTGGCCCGAGCAATCACTGCAAACCACCGAAGTGCTAGGTACTATTCAACGATAAATAGAACTATGTGGATTTTCCTCATGTGTTGAAACTAACAATGTATGACTCTCGGTTCACACCTGCATGTATGAGATTATGTTTTCACACCTGAAGTGTGTCCTGTGAACAAAGGAGCATGCCTTAGGCTGCAGTCAGAGAAAGAGAGAAGGAATTGGTCATGTAAGACAAAACTCCAAATGCCTGACCTGCTCCCTGGGTGTGACTTAGTGTACTATACCAACATATTCAGAGAGAAGTGTGTGATTAGACAGGGAGCAGAGAAATGGTGGGCATCAAATAATTGCTGGGTGGATGGCATATCTTAGGAGCTGCAGAGAAAATATGTTAGCGATGAACTATTCTTAATTGTAAGCCTCATTTAAGTAATTAAATAAATGATTAGTGGGGCACATTTGAAAGTTACTTAGAGGATTAATTTGGAGAAGCAACTCTTGCTGTAAGCATCCACGGAAGGGAAATGTTCAAAGTGTGGGTTCCTGAGAAAGAGAGCAATGATATATTCAAAGCAGAAAGCTTCTGCAAAGCCTGACAATTAGGACAGCTCTTCACGTTCCATAAGAAATGTAACAATCAGTGTAGTGATATCCTAGTATTTATGAGGCTGTCGAAAAATGGACACTCTAAGAATACAGACCATGTGTTTATGGACCTTAGCTATCCGTGCCTTTCTCCTAATAGTTACTCCTCTAAGCATGTCCTGATCACTTTGTGTTACATGAGGCAGAAAATTTAAAATCAACTGGAAAGCAGAAATGGTGATCATAACATAACGAAACCACGAGATATCAGTCTCTTTTCAGAGTGTAAAACAAAGCTACATGTGTCGAGACATCAATGGGACACAGTGTTTTAAAAGCCCAGGGAGGAACCCTAGGCAAACAGAATGCAATTTTAGTAAAGAGAAATGGGGTGATGAACATGTAGCTTAACAGGAAGCATATCCCACTGACAGGGACAGAGTGAAGTGGCTAGTGGTCTAGGTGACTTTTGTGTTATTTTGATGGCTAGAGGCTCCCTCAGGCTCCCACTAGTACAACCAGAGGGAGATACATAATAGAGTAGGTGACCATTGTGTTATCTGTATTGGCCAGGGGCTGCCACAAGCTCCCCAAATCAGGACCAGAGATGGCTAATAGCATGGATGGCCTCTACACTCTGTATGATCAGACCATACAGATTTTCCCCAGGCCCTTACATGATACATGTAGCTCATTTCTAGAATCTATCATACTGGAGGAAGTGATACATACTTTGAGAAGAGTTTCGATGTATTTATGCCTCCTGTGCATGTCAGACAATCAGGTAGAGATTATCTAGATAGTCCTATGTATTACACAGGAAAACTCTTTCCCAAATTATGCTGTGCTTAAATATGCTTACATTAAACTGCCCAGGGTCAGACTCTAGAAATTTGAACCAATCCTGGCTACTAAGTTGTGTTGAACCAGATTTCCTTCTTGCCCCATGAGGATTGTTATTCTGTAAGCCATAGCATTTGCTGAGAACCCCCACAATTAGTTATTATGCATTTAAAACAAAAAAAATATTTTAAGAGACAAGAAATAAAGTAAGAATGAAATATCTGTGATATTACAAAATAACACTGGGTCAGCAGAGAAGAGTCTAGATAGTCAGTAAAAATCTGTGTTTTGACATGCCCATTATATGTGTGTAAAATAGAATACAGTTTAGTCCATCACTGAAAAGAGCACTGCTTTCATTGATTCACTGTCATGGAGGCTGTTGACTCTCCGTAAAATCCTGCCTCCCTGTCCATTATTAGTATTAAGCCAGCATTAGTGACCTCAAGACCTAAGACACGGCAAGCAGTTCTCTAGAAATACAGTCTGGAGTTGGCAGCATTACTGAAGTCATGGACTTACATATTTCTTGACTCTCTTGGATGCAAAGGTTAACACCCTAGTGATAACCCTCATCGCTCGTTCTTGCTGGTACAGACTGTTCTCATTCATCCAACTGGTCATTTCCTGTTAGAAACATAACAGTTGTTTTAGAACGGCAATATTTTCACTTCTGAAAGACTCTTCTATGTAGTTTCAACTTTACCAGGACAGGCAATATTGTCTACTGATTAATCCGTACTTGATCTCATTTTATCTAAAATTATAACAAACCCCAACCTTCCAATGATTGCACAACTTCCACTTTTACACATATATTTATGTTTTATTAAATTTATTCAACAGTTACTGCTATTCACTATAATCAAAATTTCTGAGTATTATTGAATATTTTGGAATTTGTATTTCACCTTTAAGAGAGAACTGAAATTGAAAGAATTATTCTGCCTCTTGATTTATATACTCTGGAGACATCACCATGAAGTCCGTGTACCTACAGAACTGCCATCACTGTAGAGGACACTGCTAAGACTTATGGCTGTACCTTCCAAGTTGTCAGAGGAATGACACTTGGATCTGCTTGAGTCATAGCCAGGAGAGCCAAGGTATGGTTTGTTGGGATTTACAAGCAGAGTGTGGTGTCCAAAGGCTGCAGATCAGCCAACGCTGTGGTCCTTTCAGAACCTCTCCAGAAGCCATGCCTCAGACGACCTAGCTTGCCTCAGAAATCTCTGAAGTGACTTCAGGACCCTTCTCCCATTGTCCACTTGATGGACAGAACCTGGCTGTCTTCTATGCAGATCGGTCTGAGTATGCACAGATTGATCTCCAGTTCACTAGCATTCCATCTCAAGCACACTTTGCTATATTGTACATGTCCAGTGTGAGAGTTATCCATATATTTGCATTGTACAACACTTGTAATTAAAAGTTTACTATTTAAACTTTTTTCCCTTCTCTCATTTTACTATAACTGACCAAAAGAAGCAGTGTAGGGAAATGGAGACTTTGCAACTTAGAAACTTCTTCTGGATAACCTAGTTCCAAAATGGAAACAGACAAGATAGAGTTATTGACATCTTAACTTCTCCTTCCAGAAGAGAATCTTACATCCAAGTTCTGCCTTTCCTGATGTTCTAAACCACAGGCACATTTCTCAGATGTGTAATGAGATTATCCTTTATGTTAGACTCCAGCACCTTGTTCTTCTTTTCTGAGACTATCCATGTGGCCTTTGTTTACATCTTTCTACCAGTGTCCTGACTGGGTTCATGAAAGTAGTTCATAAGAAGACTTAGCTTTGAATCATTACAGGGGATCTTCATGTAGAGCTCATTGCTGTCGATCTGGCTTGGATCCCGCAGATCAAAGCAGCTCACATAACACTGTCTGTGGAAAACATGATGATGTTGCCCCCGAAGTCAAAGCCACAGGTCCGGACGGCCGAGTTGGTCTTGAGTAGAGCCAGCTGCTTCCCTGTTTCACAGTCCCAGAGACGACAGCTGTTGTCAGCTGAGCCAGTAAGGACATGCTTGGTGTCCCAGTCAGCATCCACACACCACACAGCTCCAGTGTGGCCCATGTAGGTGCCTAGCCGCTCGCCATTGACAGAGTACCACACGTTGACAATAGGGTCTTTGGCCACAGTGAAGAGGAGGTCTCCTTCGCGGTTATACTTGATCTGCGTGCTCTCTCTCCCAACTATGACCATGTGGTGCTGGGAGGAGGTCAAGAAGCCATGGACGTAACCACAACCTCCACCAGGATTGGCAAGTTTGAAGCCAGGTTCTTCCATTTGGCTTTTGAGGAAGAGTTTGGCAGAGTCAAGGGCCACTTCGGACCGGCGGTGAAGATGGTTATGTCCGCATCCACTACTTTGACCCACAGTACTTTGAGTTCGAGTTTGAGGCCTAAGCAGCTGGATCTCCATCCACAAAGGGAAAGCTGCTCACAGAAGGTTTTAGACTCTGAGAAATAAATTAGTTTGCTAAAAATAAAAAATAAAAAATAAAAAAAAAAAAGAAGACTTAGCTTTAGGCTTCTACTCTAGCTCACCTTCTGGCTCTTACAATGGCTATTAAACTTCTGTTCATAGCCAATGTCTCCAGACTCTTTCATCTTCATTACCTACTTTCCAAACTGATTTCATATATTTATGTGCTGTTATAAAAACAGTCCAATTTTTTGGTACCAATTTTCTTTTTACTTTTTTTTTGGAGTTTGTTTTTGTTTTATTAGATATTTTCTTTATTTACATTTCAAATGATATCTCCTTTCCCGGTTTCCCCTCCAGAATAAAAAAAAAAAAACAAACAAACAAACAAAAAAAAAACTGTTCCTTCCCCCTGCTCAACAACCCACCCTCTCCCACTTCCGGGCCCTAGCATTCTCCTACACTAGGGCATAAAGCCTTCACAGGAACAAGGGCCTCTCCTCCCATTGATGACCGCCTAGGCCATCCTCTGCTACATATGGAGCTGGAACCATCAGTCCCACCTTGTGTATTTGGTTGGTGGTTTAGTCCATGGGAGCTCTGAGGGTACTAATTAGTTCATATTGTTCCTCCTATGGGGCTGCAAACTCCTTCATCTCCTTGGATCCTTTCTCTAGCTCCTTCATTGGGGACCCTGTGCTCAGTCCAATGGATGGCTGTGAGCCTCTACTTCTCTGTATTAGTTGGGTACTGTCAGAGCCTCTCAGGAGACAGCTATATCAGGCTCCTGTCAGCCAGCACTTGCTGGCATCCACAATAGTGTATAGATTTGATGATTGAATATGGGAAGGATTCCCAGGTGGAGCAGTCTCTGGATTGTCCTTCCTTCAGTCTCTGCTCCATACTTTGTCTCTGCAACTCCTTCCATGGGTATTTTGTTCCCTCTTCTAAGAAGGATCAAAGTTCATTTCAAGTTATTGCAGAATATCTGAGACTAGATGATTTAAAAATAAAGTATTCTTAAGATATTCTAATCCTTGGGGCTATGGGGTAGTTCAGGGTCAAGGAGCCCTTCTTACCACACATCCCATGTGGAAATCAGAAGGGGAAAGAGTGTAAAGGAGAAAGAGAAGGAAGCAGGCAAGTCCCCATTTTTATCCAGAACTTAGTCTCATGATAATGGTATTAATTGCTGAGGGGGTACTTCTCATCGTCCATCCAACTCTTAAAGTCCCCAACACTATTGTGTCAGAGAACTGAGAGTCTAATATATGACTCTCATGTTGATGGATGTAGTAAAACATAGGAAGTGGTATGCATGAAGATAACCTGTACATGGACATGTGCGCTGGCTCCTGTTAAATGTCAACGTGGCAGAACCTTAAATCACCCAGAAAAGGGACCCAACTGAGAAATTTCCTAAGCCTCTAGCTCTATGTACAAGGAACTGATCTGATTGATGAGTGATATAGGAAGATCTAACCCATTGTGATAGCATCATTCCCTGAGTAACTGGTCCTTAACTATGTAAACGAAGAGAGCTAGCTGAGCACAAGCATCCTAGCAAGCCAGACACCAGAGTACATTTGTTTCTCTTTTCTCTTGTCCGCAAATATGGTGTGACCATCTGTCTGAGTTCCTGCCAGCAGGACTACCTTACAGTTATGGATTATAACCTTCGGTTATAGGCCAAGTAAACCCCTTTCTCTCCTGAGATGCTTTTGGTTAAGGTGTAACCATAACATAACAGAAATCAAGCTAGGACAGGGTCCTTAGCTTCAGCAGTTGTCAGCACAACACGAACAGGCATCATCGCAGAGTTGCTGTCATCATATAGACTGGAAGGAAGCTTACACCAATACTGTTCTTTACTGCACCCCCTCATAATTTCTGTAGACTTGACTTCTCAATGGATGCCTATTGGCTATCAATACTATCTCATAAAACTTATTCTTTTAACAACTTAAATAAAGGAAATGGTTAACTCTGTAATTTCACATCATTGGAAAGCTAGAAAAGAATTCCAACATTCCAGTACTAAATGAAGAGCTAAATGGCCAACCGGGAATAAGCAGAATGCTTTAAACTATTTATATTTTGTAATGAAACCATTTGCTTTGCTTTTACCTTTAAGATTTGTATCTTGTAGAAGTCTTTTGATACTAAAATAAAAAGAGTGTCTTCAAATACGTTGAAAATGTTTTGGTATAAATTCTGAAATACAAGACAGAAATGTTTAATCATCCAGACTTAAATAAAATTTTATCAAATGTATATATTCATCTATCTATCTATCTATCCATCTATCTATCTATCTATCTGTATGTATGTATGTATATCTATATATCATTGCATTTAAGTGTCCTAGTTTCTTCCTGTAAACTGAGTGTGAGAAAGGTGAGGGTCAGGCGGCTCTGCTGCTAAGACCTCACTAATTAGCACTTTCTATCACTCACTAGCATCTTCTACGGCTCACTAGCATTTTTCATCACTCATTAGCATCTTGTACCAGCTGCAGCTCCAGTTTATGGCTCACATGCATGATGTAGTAATGTAGACAAGGCAGAAACCACAAATGTTGCTGATCTGAGGATGCTCCTTACCTTCATTTTTCTGTCTGCCCCTCCTTGTTTTCAGTAGTTCCCAATAAGCTCCTTTCTCTTGCTAAACCAATTGACTCAAACTATCTTCACTCATTTGTTTCTATAAGCCTTGTGCTATCTGTTACATCCAGTGGCTATAGTCATGAAGATTTCAGAGACATAGATAAGTGAGAGGAACTATTACATGTTAGAACAATGAAGATATAGACAAATTCTAAGCACAGAGGTGCACCATGTTGGTTGCTGCAGTGTATGCCAAGATCTTGTCATTAGTAAAGGAAAAAGGAGCCTACCTCCAGGTCCTCAGTGTCCTCAGAGGTCTCCCCCATTGCTTTCACTGTGCTAAGACTTGGCATGGAAAACACCCTTTTGAAAGATAGCTCTATTATCCTCAATTGTGATTCAAACTGAATCAGAGGATCTACAAAACTGACAAGAAAAAGGAATAGAATATCCAAGTCAATGAGATTTCAAATTCAACCTAATCTGATTGGAGTTTTCTTAAAATGAAAATGCTAAGCATGAGGTGCAGTTTGGGACTTTATGTGGTACACAAGTTTCAATAATCTCTTAACAACAATGCTTTAAGTACAAAAGAATGAAGTTCTTTGAAAATATGGTAAGCTGTTGTTTAGAAATCAGAATATGTTTCCCTAGAAATACAGTTATAGACTGAATACTGTTTAGAAGTCAGAATATGTTTCCCTAGAAATACAGTTATAGACTGAGTACATGTCCAGGCAAATCTACAAATTCACAGAATGCCTCAGGTAATTGGGCAGTATTCTTACCACATTTCTCTAGCCAATGATACTATGTTTACACATGTCAATATTTCTGGTATTAATAAGCATCTTCAACTTGATGACAAAAAAAACCCTGACCATCATTGGCCAAAAATTATCTGATTATCCTTGCAACCCAGAAACTCTAATAGAGACCCTAAGAGAGAAACTGTGCTTGCTGAAACAAGCTGAAGGAATTGAGAATAATTAACCCCTTGCCATTATGTTCGAAACCTATCACATTTGCAAGATTATTTAGATAGTGAACCAGGGAACATTAGAGCTTACATACCTGGAGTTCATGGCCAAGATCATGGACTGTTCACTTAAAAGGCCTGAGTATGTATCCAATAGGACTTCAGCTTTAAACTCCTAAGAACCACAGAAAAACAAAACCCAAAGGAATCAACAATTACAGTTCAGTGATATTCACAACACCATGTGACAATCTCCCAAAACAGAGAATAAAGGAAGAATTAAAAAAAGAAAATTGGGTTGTAGTGGCAGAGCTCATAGTATTAAAACTAGAAGTTCCATGGTTCACCCACAGTGTCCATGACTTTCCAGCCAGCTATTATGCTTTTGAAGCATTTCAGACTAAAGCTGTCCAGATGTCCTTACCAGGTGTGTGTCTATATACCACTAAAAAGCTGAGTGCAATCTATAGGTGTGGACGAGGGCAATTTCAACCTAGGGAAATGTCAGCAGGGCAGTTGAAGTCAAGTCTTATCACAGAACACCTAAATTCACACTAGAGAATAAGGATCAAGTGCCATTTAATGCACAGCTATTGGACAGAGCCATGTAGTCCCTAATTGCGGCAATTAAAGAGTTCTAGATAGGAATAGGTAATGCTCCCCTGCCCAAAATGGAAAACTAGTCCCCAAGCAGCCAAATCAACGCAGAGAAAGATGAGTGGAGCATCACACACTGGAATGCGGTGAGAGGGAGGACTGAAAACAAACCCAAATGTCAGTGAAGTGCAAGGGAGGTTTCAGGAATAACTTTACCCAGAGATGGAACCCTGGTATGGTACCAAGAACATATAACAGCTGAAGAATGGAGTCCTCAACAAGTGATATATGATGTTGGATCCTTGTCTTGTGCCATATACAAAAATTAAATCATAATCCACGAAAAAAAAGACTTAGATGTAATATGAAAAGTGAAAAACTTGTAGGGGGAAAAGTCAGGAAAAAGGTCCTCCAAAATTGGCCCTGACATTGAAATTTTGGTTGTGGCATTAAAATATAAAAACCAAACCGGAAAATAAGTCAAATTTTAATTAGAACAAAAAGTTTCTTTATTAGAATTAGAGAAACTTCCTAATAATTAGGGTACTAACTAAGAAAGTGACATCACCTTCCAGGCCTAGCAGTCTGCCTCAGGCACGGCACATGGAATACTCTCTAGCCCCTCCTCTCTAGAGATCACTCAGACTGGATGACACAGAGAAGCCATTATCCTTTCTCTAAAATACATTTTCTTTCTCTTACCAAGTATGACTTTTATTTAACCTTTAAAGAGTGATTCTTGGTGATGCGTATTGTTAATATACCACAAACTTCTGGATGAACATCCTATCTACACTGTAGACAACCCTCACTATAATATGAAGCTGTTTTCCATTGGGCCAAACATTCATTGGCTCCTGTCCCTTTAGCATTGACTAGCCTAACAGTCGGTCTCTGAGCAATTCCTTTACGAGAAGAGTCCATAGCTTTTCTCATAAATCGGGTTCCAATTGGCCTTGTGCCCTTGGGAGCCAGTCAGTACTATTCACAATGTTCTGTAGTGCAATAAGAGGCTAAAAAGGTAGATTTTAACTGTTAAGCTACCCAAGTGCGATCACCAGTGTTTTTAAAAGTCTTCCAGGGTGAGTCTAAAGTACAACACGCTTCCCTACTGGATGGCTGTCTCCCTACTGAGTGTTTCAATTTCAAAAATTTACCTACCACTTTTGGTGATTAACAGTATCATGGATAACTCCCAGGAAACAATGGCTTCCAGACAAAATCGGATGGACGTGCATATGGAATCACAGAGTAGCAGACACAAGACCTGCACGGGTTCAAGCTAGATGGGGTCCCAGTAGTGAGAGGAGGATGTGGACACAGGGTCTCACCCCTAACCAAGGCGTCATGTGTAGCTGATAACTACTGGCAAGGGGAGAATCAGTTTTCTTCAATGGAGCATCCTTAGGTATATCAACTACACTCTAGAGCGGACCTCGTGCTCAGCAGTAGCTGGTCAATAGAAAACAAACTCCAGCATCTCTGTAGGGTGCTTTACTTTTCATTTCAGTGTATTTTTGTCTTCTTGGTTCTTTGCTTTGATATTCATCTTTGTGGGTTTTTTTTTTTTTAAAAAAAAGGAGAAAGAAACAGAGAGAGAGAGATAGAAAATGAGAACATGAAGTTAGGCAGGTAGGGGTAGGGAGGTGGGGGAGGATCATGAGAGCTAGGGGAGGGGAAAACAAGTATATATTGCATGAAAAACTTTATATATAAAAACCCAATGTCATCATTATTGTTAATTCTGAGTCCTTTTTATTTAAACATTTTAACATCATAATTTATTCATTCAATAACTTTCTTCAGTCCCCAGGGCAGGCAAGTGTTTGTTTTCAGTGCCAACAGCCATGGTGCTAGGCTACCAACTTTACTACCAGACTTGGAGTTTGCACACTGGCTCTGTCACTTAGATAATTATGTCACCACAGGCAACTCACCTCCTGCCAACATTTGCTTCTTTTCAAAGTGAGAATAGCAGGAGCACTTCCCCTAGAGGGTAGATATGGTGACTGGAATGATTATTATTTGTTTTAAGCACTTGGAGATGCTCAGTAATATGCCATGAGTGTTAAATATTAGCTGGAGTTGTCATTTGAACAGGGAAGTTTGCTGTTTCTCTCTGTCTCTGTCTGTAGTTATCTCCCTCTCCCTGTCCCCCCTCCCACTCCCTCTTCCTCTCCCCCTCTTGCTCTCTCTCTCCCCTGTCCTCCCCTGTCCCCCTCTCCCCTCTCTCTCACTTCCTCTCTCTCTCTCTCTCCTCTCTCTCTCTCTCTCTCTCTCTCTCTCTCTCTCTCCCTCTGATTATAGCTCTAGAACTGAGTTTTTCTTCCTTCCACCACCAGCCCTTCCTTCCCTCTTTCTTTTCTTTCTTTCTTTCTTTCTTTCTTTCTTTCTTTCTTCCTTCCTTCCTTCCTTCCTTCCTTTCTTTCTTTCCTTTCTTTTTCTTTCTTTCTTTTCTCTCTTTCTTTCTTTCTTCCTTTTCTTTCTTTCTTTCTTTCTTTCTTTCTTTCTTTCTTTCTTTCCTTCTTTCTTTCTTCCTTCCTTTCTCCGTTCATGACAAGATGCCTTATGTCTTATCTCTCTCCCATTGGTCATCACTTCTGCCCCTGTAGGTCAGGTGGTGGCCACAAAGCCCTGCTAACTAAGAACCCATTCCCTTAGAGGCATGTCACTTTCAAGATCCAGCTACAGATTGGAGTTGGTTTTCACCATCTGTTTTTATTGATAACTTCCAGTCAGATGTTTGCTATGACTTCTAATGAGTTTCTTTTCTGGTTTTTCCTTTTTTAGAGTTATCGTTCTTTTTAAAATTTTTTTTTAAATGTCTGTGTGTGTATTTGTGTGTCTGTTTGTATATGTGTGTGTGTGTACCTGTATATGTACCACATGTGTACAGGTGTACAGAGAGCATAAGAGAACATTAGATTTCCAGAAACTAGAGTTACAGGCAGCTAAGAGTCATCCAATGTGGGTGCTGGGAACTGAACCCAATCTCTTGCAAATGCAGCAAGTGTTTTTAACAAGTGAGCTGTCTCTCCTGCTCCTGAAATCTCTCATATTCTTTTAAGTCAATATAAGTCCCTTGATTCAGTGAGTCAACATTTGTAACTTGTTAGCACATCTCCAAGGAACACTGGCAATTGCTTGTTTAGGCAAGCTACTTTAGTCACAACTGGTTCCACTTCCAACCGTGAGTGTTCATTGCACATGCATCTATTGTCCTGGGTGGAGGCTGTGAAGCCCTTGTTGATCAACCCTCTTTGCCTCAGAGTTAAAACACATTCTCTTGGTTGCTGGTAGGATTGGCAGCTGAGAGCTCTCTACTAGTCTGAAATTTTCATTAGGCAGAGAGCTTCCTCTCATGGGAACATGTACCCCTCTAAGGACAACCTTCAACTAGTCCTTAGCTCAAGTCATTAGCTGCAAATGACTGGTTGGTGTAGAGCAAAAGGCTCATCTATCTGTTTGTCTCAAAGAAACTGAGTTCTGAAGAGCCATCTTGGTTCGAAACATGCCCCAATCCCACATCAGTGGCTGAGAATAGTTTTCCAACTCATAGCATTTCATCTCTCCCAGCTACCAATCCTGATACTCCAGTCATATCCAACCCTAATCCTCAGGAGTTTAACTGGAAAGTTCAAAAAAAAACCTGCTAGGTGTAAAAATCCAATTCAGATTTTGTGTCCTAGGAAACTGTGCCTAAAATACATAATTGCATGGCTTTCTTTCTTGCTTTATTTTCTTTCACACCTGTGCACTACCTTCTTCCTGGGATGAACTTCTCTTTCAAATGGATGTTTCACCCATCTTACAAAGTCTATGTAAGTCTTCTCTAACCACAGGTAAATTTGAAGGTGCCTTCAAGCATGTGCCTGTCTTATCCCACCTTCTGTACCTTCCTTATGAGTTATGGACATTTCTTAGCTCTAACTTAATTCACTTCTCCATTGGACTACAGGAAATTTGAAGCTAGTTTTTGAATTTCGTTGTTTTGCATCTCAAAACTACAGCATGATATTGGACATATCAGAGATACTCTAAAAGATACTTTTGAATAAATGAATGGATAAGTAAGTGAATAAAATACTAACTCTTTTCTTTTTTCTTTCTTCCCCTTTGAGTTACAGATGTTGGCAAATGATCTCATGTCCAGGCTGGAAAAATTCTACTTGTCCATCAATCTATGTTTTAATTTTAATGTTCAGTATTTTTTTATTCCTAGGACCACAGTAAAACTATCTGGAAATGTTTTAATAACTATTCTGACCCACTCTTGAAAGCTTACACACTTTATTGTGGTGCTATTTTTTTGTACCAATGTTGACTTAAATTAAATCTTGATAGTAAAATGGGGATAGAATTTGTTAAAAGTTCAATCTTTCAATCCATGTCTTTTTGTAACTGATGGTTGAATAACCACTGAAAACAATAGGTATTTTACACACTTTGAAAAGCAGAAAAGAAAAACAAAATCACTTCTCTGACCTCTAGTAGTGAAGGCCAAGAAAAGCCTGGGGGCGGAAATCATAGAAGTAGAAAAAGAGAGATGCGAAGCAGGATGGCTTCTGAACAGAGAAGTGATGTTGTCTGACGTGGAACTGAGGGAGAGGGGCTGCAGTTTAGTGATTTCTATGTTAACGGTATCAGAGTTCTGAGATGTGTGGCACCACCAGGTTGTAGCAGAGGTGGAGAATCTGTAGGACTGGGGTGGATCCTTTTAACTTGGTGCTGAAGGCCATTTCCAAATGAATGAGATCATAACGCTATAGGGGAGAATAAGGTAAAAAGTAGGTTCCCACTAGGTTGCCCCCCTGCTCTTTTTTACCCACACAAGTTAACTTTTAATTTTAATCTCAATAAGACTGTGAATGTAATGTTTCCTCCTGAGGAGATTTCAGATGCACTAATGAAAGCCCTTTTAGAATGTCACATACCACATGGTACCAAGTCATAGAGGACTGTAGAGTCTGGAGACGGGTCACTAGGCAGGAAGAGGAAAAAGAATATGTGAAGAACAATGAAAAGAGTTCTCTCGTTACCTTAGTTAGACATTATCTCTAAAACTCAGGTTGTACTGACTGAGATGGTAAAACCACACACACACACACACACACACACACACACATCCATTATGTATATTCCAGAGCAACACTTAACAGAAAATAGCAAATACTAGGTCATCTCATGCAAGAGCAATGTGCCAAAACTGAGTGGCATTCATTCTAAGCAGAGGGTGTTTGGGAGCCTATGATCCAACCTATGATTCAAATCTCAGCATTATTTTTTTTATAAAAAGAAAATGTTCATAGTCAGTTTTATTGTAGTAAAATTTCCTGATAGGGCATCAATGTATTCTTGTTGACTATCCTGAATATAACTAATAATAATGTAAACAGAAAAACTTTTCTGTGACAATATCATCTATCCAATATCATCAGAAAATTTAATATGTATATGTATTAAAGTTTTCCACTTCTATTTTTTTGCATATGATCATAGAAAATTTGTGTTATTTCTATTCGTATGGAATTTATGCAAAAAATTTATCATAATATATAGTGATATATAAGTGCTGTGAATGTCTTACTGGAAAACAATAGATCCCCTGTCTGTCTCTGTCTCTGTATTTGTCTCTCCCTCTTCCTCTCTCTTTCCCCCTCCCCCCTCTCTTCTCCCCCTCTTCCCTCCATCCCCCCATCTCACACACACACACACCCAAGTAAAGTCTTACTTGTATTTGAAGATGCTTGGGCCATACTGCCACGTGAGTTAGTTTTAATGATGCTACAAGGGAATACAGGGAATTAATACAAAATTAATTCCTCATCTTGGGTCCCCAAGTACTGCACATTCAATTTCCTATTGTCATTTTTCCTTTGTCACTTCAGTTTTTGTAGGTCTAAAGCTAAGCATAGGCTTTTTATACCCTCTGCTCAGGGTCTCTTTTCTCCAGCCACAGTCATGTGAGCCAGGATTGTTGTATATTACATGAAGCTAGGCATCCTCTTTCAGGATCACTTAGGTTATTGGTATAACACATCTTGAGCCCATGAGGCTTCTGCCTTGTTCTCTGTTGGTTTGGGCCAAGTCCACCCCTTACCTTCTAGAATCCGCCCACAGTTCCCCATCATAAAGACCCTGCTTGTGGGCTGATTACACTGTCTTGTTTCCAAGAGATTAGAGATGGAATTACAGGGCTCCTGAGGTTCAGTCAGGCCCACTCAGATAATCTCTCTTTAGATTAATTCAAAGACAACTTATCATTGCCCTTAATTATAGCTGAAATCCCTTTACCTTGAGGTGTAATAAAAACTAAAGCCAGCATGTTCAGAGGCTCAGTTCTTATTTTAACTTTATGAGGCAGGAACATTGGTGTCAAGAATATAGAGGCTTGTCTTCTAATTTTTTATTACAGGCAGGCTTTTCATAATTGTAGCCGTTGTGAATTGTACTTTTTCAGTATGCAATTCTTTGTAGAAAACAATAGTAAATTCATATACAATACTTTAAAGCTCAACTCAGCTTTTCTGTTCTGTCTTGTCCTTACTGCTGTTTTTATTTCCAAACTGTTTAATTTCAATCTTTTGAAAGATTTCATTTGTAAATGCTACTACTATAAACTGTGTTGCAGGCATTTTGTTATAATTTAACCAGATTCATGTCTTCTAATAGCTATCCAATTCACACCCATTTATTATATCTAACCCATACACATTTATTAATGCAGCAGAATGTCCCAACCGCTTAGGCTATGTCTTTTTGTTGTTGCCTTTAAATCTTTTATTATGCTTTTTTCCATCATGTGTGTGTGTGTGTGTGTGTGTGTGTGTGTGTGTGTGTGTAGAAAGGGAGACAGACAGACAGACAGACAGACAGACAGACAGACAGACAGACAGATGGAGAGACCATGTGCTCATTTAATAGGAAGGTGCCAGGTCCAGCATGGCTGTGTAGGGAAGGTGTGACACTGTTCCTGTTCTGGAGCAGAGCTAGTAGGGGGTGGGTCTTTTCCAGTCCTGACAATTGCTGTAGGCATAAGGCTTGTTTGTATAATAAATATATATTTTACTTTATGTTCCTTCTTTAGAGAATGTTCTCCCTACCTATGTTAATGACTCCATGATAATCAGAAACAGCATGATTCCAGAAATCGAGAAGGTGTTCATGTTCCTCAGCATAATGGAAATGCTGTGACCTTCAGGACAGCCTTTAAGGCTGTGGGAAAGAACTCTGAAAACATGAGTTCAGGAATATATAAATCAATGTAAGAACTGTTTTTTACAGGATTTCTCAACTATGCAAAATGTAAGGGTGCAATATGAATTGTATGAGTACCCGAAAGAACAGAAGCAGTTGCACTAATGAGCCAGCTTTGTTAGAAAGATATTAAGGAAGGAGATAAAGAGATTTAGGGAGTGGTGATCTAAGGGCAAAATCCCACCCAGTTAAGCTTATTGTTTGTGTTTGCAATTGAACAAGGAATAGTTTGGACTTTTAATCTGGAATGAACTGCAATCCAGAAATGGAGGGCACACCTCTGACCCAGATTTTGAGGCTGGAAGACACAGGCTTTTAATCCAGATCTTGAGGAATAATAGCCATGAAAAGGTTAGGCCCAGGCATGGTGGTACATTCCTTTAACCTCAGGAGATAAAGGCAAGAAGATTTCTGAGTTCAAGGCCAGTCTAGGACAGAGCAAGTTCTAGGTGAAGAAAAGCTAAGTAAGGTCCATGTGTGATGGTATATACCTTTAATTCCAGCATTCAGGAGACAGCCATAAAGATCTCTGAGTTCAAGATCTGTCTACAGAGCAAGTTTCAGGACAGCTAAGCTTAGGCAGTGAAGAAGTTGGAAAACAGAAAGCTGGTAATAATGTAATAGAATAATGGGACCATGTTCCATCTCCAGCAAGCAGAACTGGACGGCTTCAGACAGGCAGCTCTGCCTTTAGGGTCAAGGGGCTAATGTCATAAAATACTTATTTGTGGGGTAATCAGAAGGGAACTTGGGATAAATGATTGAATTGTTATGCAATTCCTAAGGGAGTAGTTTATCTAAAATAAAGACTGGGCTTTGGTCTGCAGGAGAGAGCCATCTTGAGCAGAAAGCTGTACACAGAGCTGTCAGCTTGCATCCATCACTGACTTGGAGTCATTCATCCACTGTTCCCAAACATCTGTTCATCTTATCCTCACTGTTTCTATCACTCAAGATTAAAGTAATCATTCACGGGCAGTAGCCATGGACCTCTTGTGTGGATAGAGTCTCATTTTAAACATGTCATATTTACTCTTAAATTCCCTTCTATCTCGTCTAACAGAAACAAATTCATTTCTTATTTCTAAATGTTCCATGTTTCAATAAAAGAAATTAGTGCTAGATCAAGACTTTGCTTCAATAACAATTTGTTTCCCAAAATTCTCACATGAAGAAATTCTAGTATAGGTCTAGATTTTTCTCCATGATATAATTTTTGCTATACTGTTTGTGTGTATAATTTACTTTTAATAATTAATGACTAATATGATCACTGATGTTTTTGAGAATGGGTCTCTGTCAGCTTACACTGATGTTAAACTTGGAACCCTTCCATCCCAGCCAGCCAAGGCTGAGATCACAGGCATGCACTGTCATAGCTAGCTCTTTTATTATTTGTACTATATAAACGTATGAGGTTTTCTCTACTTGATAAAATTTGTCTGTTCCCTGACTTATTAACATCTAGCTATATTGAGGAAAATGTTTTCTGAAGAGAAATACAATTTCAGAATTTAAGCTGTTTAGAGAAGCCATTTTTCTGGCAGGTACCTGCTGACATTAGTTAGAAATTAACACAAATGGCCCCACATGTTTGCAAGGCAGAAAATAAGTGATTGAAGCTGGAAAGAAGATAGATATTGTGGTGGTGGATTTATTGTGCTGATTTGACTGTTACTGGAGTTTGAGCTAAGTGTGCTGTGAGGAAGTCTCTGGGAGAGACTGCCATATCAGTTGGTAAACTGTACAGGAGAGCAGCTATCCCTAGTGTGGGTGGGCATCACCCAGTCTATCGAGGACAGGAAAGGACACAGCAAACCCAGAGTTTTCAATATGTTTTCAGCATAGCTATTTAGCCAGGACACTGGTATTCTCCTATGCTTAACATCTTTGGTGTTTAGAATTTGGCTGGAATGTATGGTGTCAGTTCTCTGGCTCCCAGGATCTCAAATATCAGTCTTGGCTGGGCCATCGATTTCCTGGATTGCCAGCATCCAGACTGCAGATTGTGTGACTTTCCCGTCACGAATCAATGGCAAAATTATTTCCTAATTCATCCATAGCTGTTTTTTTTCTTTTAATAAAGGAACAGCAGTAAGTAAAAACTAAGAGAAGAAATAGGAAAAGCAGACCTTTAGTGGCATACAGAGATAATAAAACAACCACTTACTTGTTTACAATTTTTCTGTAGTTTCTGATGACATGAAATAGTGAAGAGAAACTCTGTCACGCAAAGGCCCTTCTGAATGGTTTTCAACCATAGAATTCCTTGGAAATGTTGACACCTGTCATGGCAACCGCATGTTTCAAAGATTCCATTCTAGAATGGATGTGGCACCTGGCTACATTGTACTAACATATGCACAGGGTTGCTGATTCGCACAGTCCTACTGAGGAGGGGAGCTTTCTGATTCCTAAAAAGGAAATTCTTTACACAGTTCAATAGAAGTTGGGTAGATTTTGATAGAAGATTCACTAAACTTCTTATGATGAAAAACTGAATGATGAATAAGTATATGGAATAAGAATTAATCATACTTGAAATACAAACCAATTAATTATTAATTTCCAGCTAAAGTTAAAAAAAAAACAAGTAACATTAAAATAGTTCATTTTAAGTATTGGCAAGGGCTAAAAAACAAAAACAACAGTCAAAAAAGAAAACTGTATTTCTTACTTAATTTTTAGGAGTGAAATAGATATAAATAAGCTATGAGGTAGTTTATGGCAAAATTAGAGCCTACTCTAGTAAGAATATTTTAATAAATCCCCACACAGGGTTTCTTCCCACCTTAGACAATTTATGTTCCCAGATGAAAGATATACACACAGCCTTTATATTCTAATATGCTTTGAGCAACACAATAGCTGGGCAACTGCCTACCCTCTATGCTGTTAGAATCTACTTTCTATCCATAACCCCATTACTACTTAGTAATGTCTGTGTTCCATCGTGGCTGCTCTTGACCTAATTGAGCAGTCCTCTGGGCCTCATTCTCTTGGCCCTTTTACATGGCAGCTCTGGTTCTCCTCCCTGTATATTCTTCCTTCATGGCCGCTCTCTTCTCTCCTCTCCTGCACACTCTCCCTCTCTCCTTCTTCCTCAAGGTCCCAAGCCAGCGAATCTTAACCCCTCCTCTCTTCTCCCAGCCCTGGACTGCTGGCATCTTTATTTACCAAGCAGAATTAATTGGGGGAAGGTTCCCAGAAGCTATGGTGCAGATTGGGAGACCCAAGTTAGAATTAGAATACAAGTAACATTAGGCCAACATACTTCAGCCTACACCTAGAGTTCCCAATTGCATGTCCATTGACCACAGAACACTTAGAAAATTCACACACAGAGTGCTGAGGGGCAGGGCAATGTTCATTTCAGGATTCCCTGGTTAGCAAGGCTGATACTAAATTGGCCTGTATTTGTACCTCATAGCTAGTGGGATCTCCACATTCTCTGAGGTTATGTCACAGGTCCACTCAATAGTTGCTGTCAATGCAAGCTGACTTAAGAATGTCTTGCTGGGACATAGCCCATGGTTGGTATTAGCAGGCTCAGAAATTATGGCCATAGGCCTTGGCTAAGGGCTACTGGACACTGTCTGGTGTTGGGGTTCACTGTGGTTGACCCAATGCTGGGTTCCCAAAGTCCTGTATTCATTTCTGCATTATACTCAGCTCCTGCTTGGGATCCTCCTCTGCAATATAGGACAACAGCTGAGCTTGCAGGACGGGTGCTGAAAATATCCCTTGGGTGTCAGACTAACTTGGGTATAAATGGTTCCCCATATAGGCCACAAAGCAGGAGCTATAAAATCTGCACCATGTCAGGCCTCAGAGTAGCTTCTTTCATACTAGGTTCCAAGGCCTGCTGTTCATTCTTGCTCCTTCTTCTATGTATCTCTCCATATGCATTTTTGGAATTGTGGGAAATATTACATGGACAGTTCTTTCTTTCTTGTCATCTTTAGTGCATTTATTGGCATATGCTAAAAAGCAGGTACTGTGATCTCTCACTTGGTTGTTTTTACTGTTGTGAGTATAGTTTGGTGTATGATGGTATCTTAGGGTTTCTATTCCTGCACAAACGTCATGACCAAGAAGCAAATTGGAGAGGAAAGGGTTTATTCAGCTTACACTTCCACATTGCTGTTTATCACCAAAGGAAGTCAGGACTGGAGCTCAAGCAGGTCAGGAAGCAGGAGCTGATGCAGAGGCCATGGAGAGAAGTTACTTACTGGCTTGATTCCCCTGGCTTGCTCAGTTTGCTCTCTTATAGAACCCAAGACAACCAGCTCAGGGATGGCACCACCCACAGTGGGCCCTTCCCACTCGATCACCAACTGAGAAAATGCCCCACAGCTGGATCTCATGAAGGCTCTTTCCCAAACGAAGCTCCTTTCTCTGTGATAACTCCAGGCTGTGTCATGTTGACACCTGAAACCAGCCAGTACAGAAGGGTGTTCAAATTTTTGGAAAGATACTCACTGGAGGGTCTTCCTCAGCTATCATCTTGTCTGTCTTAGTTAGGATTTTACTGCTGTGAACAGACACTATGACCAAGGCAACTCTTATAAGGACAACATTTAATTAGGGCTGGCTTACAGGTTCAGAGGTTCAGTCCAACAAGGCAGAAGCATGGCAGCATCAAGGCAGGCATGGTGCAGGAGGAGCTGAGAGTTCTACATCTTATTCTAAAGGCAAACAGGAGAACACTGGCTAGGCTGATGGTTTTAAAGCCCACACCCACAGTGACACACCTCCTAATAGTGCCTGGGCCAAGCATATACAAACCATCACATTGCCCAATCTCCTTCTCTTTCTGATTTTCAACAATGAAAGTTAAAATTTAAATTTTTAAATTCAATCTATTAATCTGTCTATTGTATCTATCATCTATCTTATCTATCCTATCTATCATCTATCTATCTATCTATCTATCTATCTATCTATCTATCTATCTATCTATCTAATCTAATCTATATAGCTGTCATCCATTTATCATATATCTACATCCCTACTTATATATCTACCTTCTGTGGACAGAGATTTCCCTAAATTTCTCAGGCTTGCCTTGAACTTATGACACACACACCCCCTTAATATCCTGAGTAGCTTGGCATGCAGGTCAGCACCAACCAATCAGCTACCTTCTTTGTTGATAACTGCATTGGCTGTTACAAATTTTAGCTCTGCACTCTATGTACTTGGCATGTTACTGAGTTACTGGATACTATCCCTTCACATTTTATCTATTGTAATTATTTTATTATAAGAAGTTCTCCTACCAAGTCAAGCATTTTGTCCAAATGTCTTCAATACTCCAGTTTCAGGGAGTGATTTTGCTATATTTAGAAATGCTGGTTGTTTTTTTTTTTCTGGTGCTTTGAAAATGGCACCCCACTGCCTTTGGCCCCCCATGGTTTCTGATCATAGAACAGGTTACCTTGATTGATGACGTCCTGTTCTAATATGGCGGCTTTTACTTGTTTCTTTCGGAGATCCTTTAGAACTCATCAGAGATTCCCTTTGAAGTTTGCTGAGCTTCTTAGAATTGATGGTTTTCATTAGATTTGGGGAGTATTGGGCCATCATCCTTACAGATATTTTTCCTATCCTTCATTCTCTTCTCCCTCTGAGTTTTGTGTTATGCATAAGTCAGTGTGCTTCATGGTGTCCCAAAGTAATAAGCTTCTATTCGTTTCTCTCTATTTCTGTTCTTTAGGTTGACTGGCAATAAACATGCCATGGAGCTTACTGATTTTTTTCCCCTCCTCTTATTCAAATCTGCTGTTAGGACCTCAGCACATTTCATTTATGTTATCTTGCCTCTCTGCTTTATGATTTCCATTTGATTGCCATAGACAGGATCTCATGTAGCATTTGATTATCTTATAGTTTTTGTGGGACATTGTTTCTGTACTTTCAGTTCTCTGCACATCCTTTTGAGTTGACTATTTTTGTAATAATTTACTAAAAGTCTTCCTTAGGGGCATGCAAAATTAGAGACCCAGGTTTGAATTTCTGGCACCCACATAAAATGCTGGTCGAGATGACACATGCCTGTTTTCTTAGTGCTAGAGAGGCAAAGGTGAAAAGGTCCTTGGGGCCTGGTGGGAGCCAGCCTGGCCAGTCCGTGAGCACTAGGTTCAGTGAGAGACAAGGAAAGAGCAATAGAGGAAGACTTTGACTTTCACACATACACAAACATGTATACAAGCATACAACACCACACACACACACACACACACACACACACACACACACACACACACACACAGAGTTAATCAGTTCTTCTCTGTGTATGAATGACTTTTTCCCTGTCAGACACAGGAAATTTTTAGCGAAACCTGGATGTTTTAAAGACTATAATGCAGTGTCTGCATTTGTTATTATTCTTCTTGCTGTTATTGTAGATGGATTTTTATTTTATAAATGCAGCAAAATCCTTCACTTTATTCTGCTGATTCAAAAGTATTTGTCATATGTGACTACTGAATTCTCCCTTCACTTAAGTAGACCTGTATAGATATTAGACAGACTTCCTAAAAAGGTTTGTAATAACTAGTCTTCCGGCCTTCATCAAGGTGCTGAGTGTGCATGTATGTATGTGTGTGTGTGTGTTTGTGTGTGTATGTATGTGTGTACATGTGTGAGTGTGTATATGTATGTGTGTCTGTGGGTGTTTGTATGTGTGTGTGTGTGTCTGTCTGTCTATGATGTTCAAATGTCTTTAAGATTTCCAGCAGTTCATAGCTCTGCTTTGACTTTTCCTCATTAGTTGTTAGTCTCAAGATCAGAATGTAGTGAGAGCCTGGGCTTTCTCAGGTATAGCATAACGCTGTACCTGTATGTAGCCTGGGGATATCCAAGAGTTATCAGTTTCACAGCCCCCTATGGACAGTCATTTGTATTTGGTGAGTTGCTCACTCGATGCATTTGGTCATGTCTTCCAAAGCCATTGCTGAATCAAAGAGTTCTCATGGCCTGCTTTAACAAATGCTATGGCAACAGAGCTGTTGCATGAATGAGCTCTGAGTCAGAGCAGATACAGACAAAGGCTGTGAATGTTGCTTCCTCAGGGGAAGTGCTGGCTAGGGCGTCATTTTCTCAGTTGCTTTGCTTGTGAAGTTCTTAGTGGTTAAGTCTTTTGCTAGGCAAGACAGAACAAGATGGTAATAGGCCAAATAAGTCACCAAGGACTCAGTGTTTTCACTCAATTCCAATGGTTTTTCTTGAGCTGTTAAGTGGAAAGAATAACACTTATTTTAGCCCTTGATTGCTACATTGAGTCCTGGTTTGTTCTCACTGTTTTTCTTTTCTTTTCTTTTTCCTTTTTTTTTTTTAATAAAGGAGCTTATTACTTTTTAGAGTCTCTTTTCAAAATTCTACCTTTTCTATAACACTGTATATTTTTTGTTTTCTTGCATTTTTGGGCTTTCTTGGGCATTTCTTTGTACTTGTTATTTATTTCTACCCTGTAGGATGATTACACGTTGCTATGTTATAAAAGGCTCAAAATGTTGCATATTCTTTCCATTATGAATATAGTCCAAATCTTCCAGCCCTTCCCATGTAGGGAGTGTTGCACGCCATGGCCCCCTCTGTCTTTAGCCTCCTCAGGCTTCCTTGGCTTCTAATGTTCATCCTCAGAAGCTCTAGCTTTCTCATTGTTTTCTAACATGGTGTTTGCACAAACATCTTGGGGATTAGCCAATGTCACCACCACCACCAGAAATGAAAAAAGAAGGAAAGTGACAAAGGAAAGTAGCATGCATGGATATGGATCTTACAAATATTTGCTCTGGTATACCAGGGACCAGAATGTAGAGGGATCAAATATCTGTTCTGAATAAATGCAAAACATCCCTGTAACCATGAGAGTGGGTCTGCACAAAGCCAGGGAGCCACTGGGAGCCATAGTTCCAAACAAAGACAGAACTAGAATAATTATCCACTGGGAGGTGGGGATAACGTTGTTTTTGATTGGAAAACATTACTGGAAAAAATGATGTACAAGAGACAAACAGATCTCTTTCTGTAGTGGAACATAGCAGGCAAAAGAAAGAGACTCACATATAGCTAAGTACAGATAGCTATTAAGCCAAAAGATGAATCAGAGTATATAATAATATATAACATATAATTAAAATACATCCTAAATATTATGGGTGCAAAATCATACATTTCGTATGGAATAAATTATTTTGTCAAAAATGAAGTGGGAAGTAAACAATATGAATATCAGTGATGCTAATGGGGCTGTATTGAGAGACAAAGACAAAAACAAAACGGGATCAACTTTGAACACAATATTTTCATTCTTTTAGTGAAGGAAATCTTGACACATGATGCTATATTATTTGTTCTATTATTTTAGGTATGTAAAATTTAAGAAGAAAGTTTTATTGGACCGAAGCCCTCAGTTCTCTGGGAATTCTTTTGACTTTGTCCAAATTTTTTATGATCTATGAGTGGAAAGAAAACAAGAGACAGGAATAAGACACATGGCTGCTGAGCCACACTGGGTCTGCTAAGCGAAGGTTTTGAAACGGCTTTGCAGTACGGAATGCCACATTCTGGGTTTCATTCTGCTTTTTTATAAAAAATAACCATAAATTAAAACAGAAGAGAGAAATGTGAATTGTTGGCATACTCCTCTGAAACCTCCACAGTGTGTGTCTCTGCTCTGGCTAGCTGAAGGAACTGTCCACAGCATTCCCACTCTCCTCCTACCCCACCCCACCCTGCCCAGGCTTGCATCGTAACCCTTTACAGTTTTTGAGCGGTGAACGGTGCTGCAGTTTATAGTTCAGGGCTGGAAGAATTTAGAGATTGTCTTCCAGAGATTTCTCTTATAACATGGAGCCACTAGGTGTCACTCAAGATAAAACCTGAGTGATGGGGCATCCTATTAAATGGCAAGAAGGGGCACGGCAAAAATAATGACACACAGGAAAGTGGCTTCCTTCCAGGCCAGAACCGACAGGAGATGGCTTCACACCTTCTGTGCCATATCTGTGTGGTGGTTGGAACCAGATTGTGACATACAAATAATGAGAGAAGCTCATAAAACTCAAGGACTGTATTTCAGGGATAACTCTGTTGTGATAATGGAGGTAACAATTCCAAGCCTCAAGTCTGATAGACCTTCCCCCAGGAACCCTGTGTGTAGTGTCAACAGTTGCCCCTGGGTGGCAGTGACTCAAGTAAGTTGGCATCTCCATAGACAGGGAGAATTGAGATGTGATACTGCTAGCAGATCCGCTTTTACTACTTGTCTGAAAACTAAGTAGCACTCATTCCTTCCTTCCTTCATTCACTCACTCACTCACTCATTCGATGTGTATTTGTGAAATTAGTCAGGTGGGTTAAGGGAGGGAACTAACACTGACTTAGACTCTATACTGTGCTTTCTGTTGCTTTGTTTCAAATATTTCTTTTTATTTTTAACATAATTTTCACCGTGAAGCATGGGCAGTGTTTTGATTTTGTTTGTTTGTTTGTCGTACATTACATCCCCACCAAAGATTCCCTAGTGAAGTTCTGGAAGGGGAAGAGAAAGACAACAAGGGTGGGGGGCTTTCCAATGGAGGTCACTCTTCTTTTTTTTCTTTTTCTTTTTTTTATTAGATATTTTCTTTATTTACATGTCATATGATTTCTCCCTTCCCAGTTTCCCCTCCAAAAAACAAACAAACAAACAAACAGACAAAAACAACAAGAACAAACCCCTGTTGCCTCCCTCCTCCCCATGCCTGCCACCCCAACCTCTCCCACTTATTGGCCCTGGCATTCCCCTACACTGGGGCACAGAACCTTCACAGGGCCGAGGGCCTCTCCTCCTATTGATGATCGACTTTGCAATCCTCTACTATACACATGCTGCCAGAACAATCAGTCCCACCATGGATAGTCCTTGGTTGGTGGTTGAGTCCCTGGGAGCTCTGAGGGTACTAGTTAGTTCATATTGTTTTTCATCCTAAGGGGCTGCAAACCCTTCAGCTCCATTGGTCCTTTCTCTAACTCCTTCATTGGGGACCCTGTACTCAGTTCAATGGATGGCTGTGAGCCTCTATATCTGAATTATGTGGAGGTCACTCTTCTAGAAAAGCTTGCCTATGTGTCTCAAAATGCAGTCTGAACGTTTTCTTTTCTTTTTTTTTTAAACTTTTATTGCATTATGATGAGAAAAGTTACATGATTTCAATTTAT
>NW_022196891.1:60512299-60542936 GCF_008632895.1 Mastomys coucha
GACTTTATAAGTTACTCTTTCTCTGAGATGAAGGTTCTCAATAGCTTGTTGTTATCTAACATATTTTCACACGTTTGTATGGGTATAGACACCGCATAATTTCATCTGTTTACATAATATACTTATGTGCCTGTAGACTGATTACCAAGGAACTGACTGAAGTCCTTCCACTCTCAGCTGGAAACATGGGTAGGAAAGGAGAGGGAGGCCTTTTGTAGTATCTTTTGTAGTAGTCTTATCTCTTGGCATTTGGCAGCAGTGAGTGGTGCAAGCAGGAAGGAGTGGCAAGGATACTACAGCCAGCCCCCAGGGTATGTACTAGCTTTACAAGTGCTAATAACTCATTTCTGAGCTGTTGACTGAGCCTGGCTTGCCGCTTCCAGGTGGGCTAATTAGGATTCTTCATTCCAGTGTTACAGCTCTCCACCTGTGTGCGCATCTGACAGCCCTCCAGGCCTCTGAAGACCAGGGACGGGACTGCGGGTTCTCTTCGCTGGTTCTTTACAGCCTTTTTCTTTTCTTCACCCACAGCTCTCCTCCCTCTCTATCTCTCTGCCACAGCAGCTCTCTTTCTTCCTGCTCTGGAGATGCTCAGTCTGTTCAGCAGCTTCTTTCTCAGCTCTCAGGAAGCCCTCACAACTGACCTTGACTGCTTGGCCGTCTCTACCACTGCTGCCCATGGCCCTCACGGTCCCACAGTTCTCTCTGCTGTCTCTGTATTCATGGCTTCAGCTCAGGGCATAGTACAAAAAAGCAAGCTAGGAAAGAGAACACTAGGAAAAAAAAAAAAGACTTTTCTTGGGCTTAGTATTGCATTTTCCAGGGACGCAGAGTATGAATGTCTTCTAGCAGAACTCCTAAGTGAATAGGGGTGTTTGACAACTGACATAAGAAACAGAGGTTTGTGTTTTAGACCAAATCCTAGTGTGTTAGGTTGTCCCAGCCTCTAATGTCTTTGCTTTTGAACAGGAAAATTAACTCCAGAACGGCTTATAATAAGAACTTAAACAATTTATCATTAATAATGATTTTAGGTGATTTTAAAATTATTTTTGGCCGGGTGGCGGTGGCAACACCTTTAATCCCAGCACTTGGGAAGCAGGGGCAGGTGGATTTCTGAGTTCGAGGCCAGCCTGGTCTACAAAGTGAGTTCCAGGACAGCTAGGGCTACTCAGAGAAACCCTGTCTCGAAAAACCAATATATATATATATATATATATTTTTTTTTTTTTGAAGAAAACCTAATTTCCCCCCCTCTGTCTCTTCTTTCTAAACCTTCCCATATTCCCCTCCTTGATTTCATGGCCTTTGAAATTAACTGGTGGTGGTGGTGGGGTGTTCATGTGTTTCTAAATACATAAATACAACTTGCAATGTCTATTTAATGTTATTTTTTAAATATGTTTCCAGAGCTGACCGTTTAGTATTGGGCCATTGACTGGTGTGCTCTTCCCCAGGGAAAATTGTTTCCCAGCTTTCCTTAGTTACTTTGTAGCTCATTGTTTAAGATTGCGGCCTCCTGGGATTTTCATTCCCCATGTTGTGAGATGGTTTTGTGCCCTGTGTATTCAGATGCTTCTTCTCGTGCCCGGAGGTCTGGTTGTAGTCTAGGCATTAGCCTTGTCATGGTTAGTGAAGCATTTCTTGTTTCAATGTTGTACAAAAATTATTCTCAATCACCTCTGATTGGTTAATAAAAGCTAATCAGCCTATAGCTGGGAGGAGAGTTAAGGCCGAACTTCCGATGTCATTAAGAGGGACCAGGGTGGAAAGAAGAGGAGAGGGTCACCAGGAGAGAGTTTTATAGAGATAGGGATGGAGCAGGAACATCTAGGCAGAGACCAAGATGCTGGTAATGGCGCACATGGCTGGGTCTTAGGCTGCATAGTTGGGTTAGAATAGATGTGAATCCTGTCTAGCTATAGTGCAAGAAGCTTTTAAATAGATATACCAGGTCTCTATGTCATTATTTCAAGGCAAAGGAGGGTGTAGAAAAAGCCCTGTACTTTTTCAAACCCTACCTCCCAACCCTGGTCCACACCAGCATATCCACTGGTCGTCTTTCTCCAGCTTGCGTTCAGGTGGTCATGTGGGTGAGGCTTTATGGGTGAGGCTCCTATATTCCTAAGAAGCATAACAACTGCCGCTACACCAAACCAGCACACTTCCTAACTACAGTCTAAACAGCTGGTCTTATACCCATAGACAAGCGTAGTCCTCCTCACCTGTAAAAGAAACTTCTCCTGGCAACAGACAGTGGCCATTATTGAAAACCACAACCAATCAAAAGGCACAGTTGTAGAACCCAGTTCTAACTGATACCTCAACACAGCTCCTGTTCCTAAGGCCCAGGGATCTTTGAGAAGAGAGGATGGAAAGATAGTGTGAGAGCCAGAGAAGCAGGGAGTTTGATTTGAATAGATTTTTTTTTTACATTGCCTAACCTTTGCCCAATGCTACAATCAGAAGTGAACTACCACCTCTCTGTCTCATATTGTCATACTGATACATAATTTACACTTATGCTCTCATACATATGTATCATGTATTACTCTACACATATGTCTATAATCACCCAGATTTTTACATACCACATGCTACCTGTAAATGGGATGTGCAGCCTATGGCTGCATAGTTTCTTCTCTGAACTTCAGCTGCTCATCGGGCCCCTGAGCTGACAAACATTGTTATTTGCTTATTGAAATCCAAGGGGGAAATCCACACAAGTAAAAAAAAATAAACAAACAATGTCAGCAAGCTTAAACTCCTAGAGTCCTGTTTTGCTTAAATGAATTTATTTACATATACCGATTTATGAAGAAAAAAACATAATAGGGTATTTTTTTTCTTCTAAAGTTCTGTTTTCAGGTGACTAGAGAATGATTTCCTGTGATTTCCAGTTTGACAGCATATTTCAAAGGATTACACCATCACTGTTTTCTTTATACATTAATACATAAAAGTGGCTGACTATCCTGAAGTAAGGAAGTGGACATCATATTACTTAGTACAGGATTTTATAATTTATATAACATTTTCTAATCCCATTTGATTATGGAGTGACACTGCTGTGCTACCACACCTACTATGGGTATTTTCAGAGCACCCTGTGCATCCTGGGTAGTAGGAATCCCCCCAGCTTTCTCTGGCCAGGATCTCTGTGCTTGACCTATGTACCACTGAGTAATGGTGGTCTTTTCCAAGCTTGCAGATAACAATTATATGAATGGAATTTCCTTACTTTAAAACTATTCACTCAGAAGATTTCCTTGCAAATCAGTGCCAATGTTTGTGTGACAAAATAAGTAAGCAATAGTAAGAATTATTACTGAAAGGAAAATTGAAAACAGAAAGATCATACATACCTTTATGGCATATTTTTCCAAAATAAGAATTCCTTAGGCTCTGCTTTTGTATTTACATATATGGTATCACATAGTTGTTAGAAAATTATTCTTGGACCTGTTGTTAACATATGTTTTGACTCATTTTATTGTGAATCTCAAGAAGGCCTGAGGACTTAGAACTGTATATGGCCTCATACCCCTGAATCAGAACTATAGGCCAAAATGGATATCTTTCTCTCATAACTTATTAGTCTCCAGTATTGTATTAATCAAGAAGAAAAAGGACTGACCTTTCTATGTTTCCTACATTGATGAACTGTTCTGAAAGAAAGCTTATATTGTTTTCTCTTATGTTTCCTTTTTTCCTCTAAATTATGTGTCCATGTGTGAGTCAAGAAGCATTTCTTTTTCTTTTCCTTCTTCTTCTTCTCCTTCTCCTTTTTCTTCTTCTTCCTGATCTCCCTTTCCCCCTCCTTCCCCCTTTCCCCCTCCCCCTCCTTCCCCTTCTTCTTCCTCTTCTTTCTTCTCTTCCTCCTCCTTGTCCTCCCTCGTCCTCCTCGTCCTCATCCTCATCCTCATACTCGTCCTCCTCGTCCTCCTCATCCTCCTCTTCCTCTTCCCCCTCTTCTCCCTCTCCCTCCTCCTCCTCCTCTTCTTCTTTTGTTTCTTTTTGTCTAGGAATAGAACCTAGGACTATGTGCATGCTAGGCAGCTTCTCTTCTATTAAACAATCTAATCAGGTCTGCTTCTTTTTTCTTTTTACTTATTTCATTGTGTATTATAATTTAAGTGTGTGTTTTGGATGAGTAGTGACCATGATAATTCTTTTATTTCCTAAGATTTCACAAAATTAATAGTAAGAGTACATTCCTAATGGAGAGCCATAACTGATACAAAGCCTTGAGGGGAAGCAGGACACCGGGTCCCTTCCCACTGTATTAAATCATATACACATATATATATATTACAATTATATCATTAAATAATTACATATAATTATTTTATGTCTTTAAGTATGCGAATAATTATGATTACTATTTAATGATATATAATTAAATAATATATTTGCCTCTTTTCATTAAAATTTATTTAAAACTACAGCTTGATTTTTATTGTGCCTTGGGTTTGTCACCGTCACATTAAAGGAAGTTTTCCAAGTACCCACACTTCTGAAAGTGTGGAAGTTTGGCAGGGGAGAGACTGGAAGAAGTATTGAATTTATATTTAGACATGGTGAGTCTTAGGATAAGTTATTGAATTTAAAATAAAAATCTTATAATGTAAACTAGAAATAGAAAGGGCCATCCATAAATAATGATGCAATACACTCTATTACATTATATTTTATAGTAAAATTTGAGAAGTTCTGCAAAGAAATTCAAGATTCTTCTCGGGCAGTCTTCAAATAGAAAACATCTGTAATGGTCCCAGGACTCTGTCATCAATTTATTTTTAAAGACTTATATGATATATAGGACAGGGAGATGATGTATAATAATTTTCCTGGACTTTCCCATTACCAAATTTCAAAAATAGACCAAAATCCCATGTAATAAAAACAAGCAACAAAACAACCCTTCAAACATATAGTCAACTAGAGCGCTTAGGATATATAACATAGGGTTATGCTTACTTACACTCGTACTTTTATGGCATTGGATGAAGTGGAGGCCTCAGGGGATGCTCTGATGCAACTGAGAAACAAAAGCCAGGGGCAGAGGAGCCAGTGAGAAGAAGGCACAGCATTCCTGCCCTCATGAGGCTTTGACATGAAGCAGACTGGCAGACAAAGTATAGGATGTATGAGAACTTTATGTGCTAAAAAGCAAAACGAGATCTGTAGTTGGTGAGAGAGATTTTGGGTAGAATGGAGGGGTAGGTGGAGTCTGCAATCTTAAGTCGTGTGCACAAAAGTAGACACTTCAGTGAGGAAGTAGCACTTAAGCAATACCTCCAGAAGGGAGAACATGAGCCATGCACATTACTGAGGGGAGGGCATCCGAAATAAAAAACAGGGCAGGAGTAAATAGACTGTGCCACATCTTCTTTTTTAATCTTTATTAAGTTATTTTATTTATTTACATTACAAAAGTCGCCCTCCCTTCCTGGCCCCCCTTCCCAAGTTCTTCACGCCCTCCCTTACCCCCCACCGATAAGAGGGTGCTCACTCACCTGCAGTTCCACCCCACCTCACCCCCACCAGCATCCCTCTTTGTTGGGGCATCAAGTTTCCACAGGATTAAGTGCATCCTCTCCCACTGAGAATAGTTTTCACTGTCCTGTGTTTTTGTTATTCCAAATGAATTTGAGAATTACTCTTTTTAAGTCTATGAATAATCGAGTTGGAATTTTGATGGAGATTGCACTGAATCTGTAGATTGCTTTTGGCAAGATGGCCATTTTTACTATATTAAGCCTACCAATCCATGAGCATGGGAGATCTTTCCATCTTCTGAGGTCTTCTTTGATTTCTTTCTTCAGAGACTTGAAGTTATTGTTGTACAGATCTTTCACTTGTTTGGTTAGAGTCATACCAAGATATTTTATATTGTTTGTGACTATTGTGAAGGGTGTCCTTTAACCTTGAATGGCTGGGAAACATGTAAAGAAAAGTTCAAGATTCTTAATCATCAGGGAAATGCAAATCAAAACAACCCTGAGATTCTATCTCACACCAGTCAGAATGGCTAAGTTTAAAAACTCAGGTGACAGCAGATGCTGGCAAGGATGTGGAGAAAGAGGAACACTCCTCTATTGCTAGTAGGATTGCAAGCTGGTATAACCACTCTGGAAATCAGTCTGGCAGTTCCTCAGAAAATTGGACATAGTACTATCTGAGGATCCAGCATATATCTAGAAGATGCTCCAACATGTAATAAGGACACATGCTCCACAATGTTCATAGAAGCCATATTTATAATAGCCAGAAGCTGGCTGGAAACAACCCAGATGTCCCTCAACAGAGGAATGGATACAGAAAATGTGATACATTTACATAATGGAGTACTACTCAGCTATTAAAAACAATGAATTCATGAAATTCTTAGGCAAATGGATGGAACTTGAAAATATCATCCTGAGTGAGGTAACCCAGTCACAAAAGAAGACACATGGTATGCACTCACTGATAAGTGGATATTAGCTCAAAAGCTTGGAATACCCAAGATACAATTCAAAGATCATATGAAGCTCAAGAAGAAGGAAGAATGAAGTGTGGATGCTTCAGTGCTTCTTAGAAGTGGGGAACAAGCCGGGCGGTGGTGGTGCACGCCTTTAATCCCAGCACTTGAGAGGCAGAGGCAGGCAGATTTCTGAGTTCAAGGCCAGCCTGGTCTACAGAGTGAGTTCCAGGACAGCCAGAGCTACACAGAGAAACCCTGTCTTGAAAAAAAAAAAGGGGGGGGGGACAAAATGCTCACTGGAGGAAATATGGAGACAAAGTGTGGAGCAGAAACTGAAGGAAAGGCTGTCCAGAGATTGCCCCAGAGATTGCCCCACATCAGGATCCATCCCACATACAGCCACCAACCCCAGATGCTATGGGAAGGGAAGTGCTTGCTGACAGGAGCCTAATATGGCTGTCTCCTGAGAGGCTCTGCCAGAGCCTGATAAATACAAAGGCACATGCTTGCAACCAACCATTGGACTGAGCACAGGTTCCCCAATGGAGGAGATGGAGCAGGGACTGAAGGAGCTGAGGGGGTCTACAGTCCCATGGTGGGAGCAGCAGTGTCAACTGGCCAGAACCCCCACCCCAGAGCTCTCAGGGACTGGACCACCAACAAAAGAGTACACATGGAGGAACCCGTGGCTCCAGCCAGGTATGAGGTAGAGGATGGCCTTGTTGGACATCAAGGGGAGGAGGGGTTCTTGGTCCTGGGGGGTAGGTGGGAGTGAGTGTGTGAGTGGGGGATCACCCTCATAGGCAGGGGAAGGGGGATGGGGTAGGGGGTTTCCAGAGGGGAGACCTGGAGAGGGGATAATATTTGAAATGTAAATAAAGAAAATATCCAATAAAAACAAAAGAAAAAAGTTTTTGTTTTAATACCATGTGTGGGATGTGGGGCTGCTTCAGACTGTCAGCAGCAGCTGACTCTGATTTGCCTTGTGCTCTAGCGGGGGCATGATTTTGTCAGCAGCAGATGGTTTCTGCCATTGTGTGACATTTGGAATTCTGGGGACTTTTCAGAGAATATATAAATGTTTTGGTTCTGAGAGGCAGCACGGGTTATTGTTGGTTGGTTGGTTGGTTGCTGTTGGTTGTTGTTTGTTAAAGAAGTCATGCACAAAGAAACAGAGACAGGAAACTAGATACCCTCATAGTGAAGATCAAACTCGGGGAGGTGATGGTGGCCAGTAACAAACATCTGATTCTAGTTCTTGTGAACATGAGACTTCTGGATTAGTGGGTGGACATGCTTGAAGATGCATCGATGACCACAGGCAATAGAAGGGTAGGTGTTCTATTGTGTAAGTCTGTGGCAGCAAGGATGGTGAGAAGGACAGTTTATCATGCAGACATCTTGGTAAAGTTTTGAGTAGATAGTTGGATATATAAAATAAGTTTATCATGTAAGATGTATCACAGGACACTGGAAAATGTAAAGATTGCACTTTAAACAGTGCAGAGCAAGCTAGTTGCTTGTGGGGAGAATAAGTTCAGTACTAGCATACAAAAGGTGCAGCAAGGAAGTTCAATTTGATTAAAGAGAGAAACTATTTTTTAAAAGAAAAGATAAACATCTAACAGCTTTCCATATTACATGCAGAAAAAAAAAAACAAGGTAATTTCTGACTTGTAGCTGGAAAGCAGTCTTTCTGAGCATGAACATGATAGGAAAAGTTCAAAGCATCGGAAATATCAGTAGGTTTATGCACATTCAATTAAAAATACCATCCCAAACATATCAAAGTGCTATGGTACAAGCCTGTAATCCCTGAACTTCAGAGACAGGGGCAGGAGGATCTCTATGAGTTCCAGTCCATCCAGAGCTGCAGTGTGACCTTATCTCAAATATACCAAAACAAAGAAAACAAACTGCAAAGGCCAATTAGAAGGCCATATACCATAGGTATGAATGACAGACACGCTGTGTCATAGGTCTTCAGTAAAAGATCAAGAAATCAGAATGGAAAAGATTATATTCAGTAAAAATTTCCAAATGTCATTAAGACAAAAATCTATAGGCTTTTGCTTTTAAAGGCAATAAATACAATATTTTATTACTTAAGCAGCAAGTGATGTTGATTAAAACTCAGCCCCTCCCACTTCTCTTTTGACTTGCCACTATGTTTTGTCAGCAGAGGCTAGTACTCTGTGGGCCCACCTGCTCCTATCAGCATTGGTGGCAACACACACAAGTTCTTCCTGTCATAGGATCTGAAAATAGAGATCAAGAGCTTGGTAAGAGCTCACATACTGTTGACACATCACTGCACTTCAGGAAATCTAAAAGAGAAAGGTACATTCAGAATTCATTTCACAGAAATTCTCATTAGAAGATCCTACATTGGGAAACAGGAAGGAGGAAAATGTTGACGGAAGGTAGCTGCTTTACCTGAAGAGTATCTAAAGTAAACAGATTTGATACAGCCACTAGAACTATGATTGAGATAATTTTCAAAGATGAGAAGTCCCTAATGATATGGTTTTATGAAATGAAATCAGATTTTTAAAACTGCATACACTGTGGATATAATTCTGCAAGGAAAAATGACAAAAGTAGCCTCCTGAATTCCAAAAGAAATGGATATTTAATATAAAGGACTTGAAATACATGGGTGGAGAATAAATAATACTTAAAGGCAAATCCAGAGATGTAAGTAAGGGTATTGCTTAAGTTTAGAAAATGGCACACCAGGGGCTGGTGAGATGGCTCCAGAGGCAAAGGTGCTTGTGGTCAAAGCTAATGACTCAATTTCATTCCCTGGGAGGAGAGAACTGACTTAAACACACACACACACACACACACACACACACACACACACACACACACACACACACGAACACACATGCACACAAGTGCACAAAATGTAAAAAATGAAAATGACACATCAAACATTGGTTCTTTGACATGCTGAGAGACCCTAGAGATTATGCTGCCCTGGACTCTGGACTCTCTTGGTCTTATTCCCCTAGCACCACCCCTAAATTCAGGGACAGGCTCTCTCGAGAACCCCCTTACCTGAAGGGAAGGGGGGCCATTGTCTTAAGCCCTCATTTAGGATTCTCAAGAACAGCAAGGAGTGGTTAACCAGTGGGAAAGAAAGGAACTCCAAGTCTGCATGTTTACAACCTCTGTCCAGATGTTTCTGCTTCTAAGCACAGTTATCTTTGAGGCTCTGTCAGTAAGACAAACTTCTTCCTGCCCTTTTCCCCTGTCACCATGGTGTAGTCTATCCTCATCTACTCTAGGCTAACCTAAGTCCTCTGACCTATAATTCAAAGCACTTAGAGTGGGAGCACATTTTGTGTGTTAGTCCTGTGTTGTGAAGTATCTAGTGTACATGAAGACTACACACCTCATCTCATCCCATTCCTGTTAATCTGCCTACTTTCAGATCATTTCAGCAAATGTTTGAGATACAGGGACAAAATTTTCCTTTCTTCTGTAGATCATTGTAGACTTTGACACTCTGGCTGAAAAATCTCCCAGGTGACTCATACTGGGAGAGGCTCAATCTTTATTGTTTCAAGCCAACAAATTTTCATGTGATTTTTTTTTTTATATACAACAAAATGTATCTGATACAGTTTCCCAGACTGTTTTCTTGTGATCTAATATCTGGGAAGTGAAAATGATTTGACTTTCAACAGGGGGCATAGTGTTATTGAGCCTAAAGATCAAATGTGAGTTCTTGTACTCAATTATCTCATCCTTGTGCTTTTATATCCAAGAAAAGTGAGCGTCATCATGGAAACTCTCTGTTGCCTTTGAGAGGTAATGTAATCCTACTTGGGCCCTGAGAGAAGCCATGAAGTGAAATCACTCAGAACTCAAGCACTTGTGGACACCATCGCTTCTGCCTGTGCTCCAGCTGTTGATGCAGACCTCTTAGGGACCCTTTAGTGTAATCAATGGGAAAAAGACTGGGCTTTCATTCATTGAACTAATGAATCCTCCCTTCAGAATGGAGAAATGCAACTGAGTATCAAGTTTCTTTTCAGGTGCATTCTCAGTGTTGGGAATGCCAGTCGCCATTTCTTTGATGTAACACTCCCGTTACTCCTTAAATACTTTGGGAGGATATTTTTCCTCCCTTTATTTTCAGTCCATTTATATTTCCAGGGGAATTGATCTCTGTTTTTGATTCATTTACACTTGACTCATTGCAATGTTCTTAAGAATTGTTTCCTATGGGCCTTAGAGACATCATTCCATTTCCTAAGAGGTTAGATTGTGAATCCTGTCTCCAAAACAGCATACTCACTAAAAGAAGGTGACTGCATCCCCTGAGAAATTTCTCACTTTTTTGAACAGGGTCTCAACAGCCCAGATTGCCCTTGAATTATCTATGTTGTGGAGGTTGGTCTTCAACTCATGAACTTCTTGCTTCTACCTCCCAAGTGCTAGAAGTATGGTCATGTGCTGCCTTTCCTAACTGTCTTTGGGAAAACCTGGAATAAAGCCTTTTCTATCAAGTAATAATGTGTTTTAATGATTTTTATTCATCACAGAACTAAATGAAGGCAAACTGGATATGCTGGTGACTCTGAGCAGCAAAGGATGACAAGCACATCTTGGAAATAAAGACAGAATCTAGACTTAGGAAGATGCATAAGTCACCTCACATTAGAGAGTAGGCTATCGGGAGCTGTTCTCATGATTCCTGTAGAAAAGACTTGTGGCTCAGCATAGCCTTATGGGTGGGATTCAGTACATTATTTAATTACAGTGATAGACTCAATGCATTAAGAACATGTAGAGAAAAGGACTCAGTGATCTCTGAGATGTATTCTAACTCTTTTCTTTTTCTGAATGAATCTGTCTACCCACCCCTGCATTGTCCCATTGTCCTCTTGTGAAAGATTGATTAACTTTGATTAACTGATTAACGTTGCTCCCTCTTTTATACTCATTCCCCATTCAGATCCCCATCAATATGGAAACTTCCACACAAAGCCCCATCTTTAACACTCTATTTCCCTGTCACTGTATCTCCTTAACTTCAACTGAGATTCTAGGAATATTAAATAATGCATCCCCAGTGAGGCTTTACTAATCAATTGCTGAACATTCCAAATAACTACATTCCACATTTCCTAGCCATTTAAAACTTTTCTTTCTAAGATTTCCCATGGATTTCCATGAGCAAATTACACTGCACATCAGCCTGGTTCGCCTCTATGGCACTGTGTTCCAAGGATACATCTTCCTTGTGAAGTTCATTGCCTTTCAGCAGCTTCCTGGGATACAATGCTCATTTTTCTGTCTCCTTTGATCATTCATTATCTCTCTGCTAGCTATCAACCATTCACTTTTCTGGGGCACTTATCTTTGTGCAATGTCCTCCAAGTGAGAAGCTGTCACAGGACAGTGAGTCCCCATCATGTCACACCAGAACAGGAGTCTCTACTCTCTTTTCTCCATAACATTCTGGAAAGGAGGAGAGAGAATGCCATCATACTCCAAATGTGGATGTGTCTGGATTCTCTATCAGAAAGCCTTGGTTCAAATTCAGTTGTGGCATTTGCCATCTTAGGATGAACTATGAACAACTCTCTGTCTCATGTTGACTTTTAATTTTTATTTATTCCATGGCAATTTCATATATTAATATGTTAAAAAAATCACACCACTACTACTACTACTACTACTACTACTACTACTACTACTACTACTACTACTACCACCACCACCTTCTCCTCCTATTGTACTTCTCCTCCTCCTCCTCCTCTTCCTTCTCCTCTTCCTCCTCCTCCTCCTCCTCCTCCTTCTCCTCCTCTTCTTTCTCCCTTTTCTTCTTCTTTATAACCCTGTAACTAATTATTGCTGCCTGTATTCCTGTATGCTTATGGATACAGGGCACCATCCACTAGTGCGTGGTCAGTTTACCAGGGGTCATACTGCTAAAGAAAACAGACTCTCCCTCTCAGTGACCACAAACTGCAACTAGCCCCTGATCTTGGTGTGGAAGGCTCATACAAATCTGAACCATGCCAAGGTTTATCCCGAGGCACTGCATCCTCTATATTGTACATAAATCCTCTGTTACAGCAAGATTTGGATTTTTAAACCAGGAAGATAGTATAGTGTGAATTCCCAGGTACAGAAGCAAACCCTCAGTTGCTAGATGGCTGTTATTCTCACTGTGACATGCTATGGGACTGAGCAATGCAAGTCAGGCCAATGTAAACCAGAGCCTTTGTAGTGTAAAATCATCGACAATCTATTATATATACAAAGATTTGCAAGAGTTCATATGAATGCTCAATAAGGGAAAGTCTGTTGCTGATTATTCATAGCATCACCTATAAAATATTCTTGAACAAAACCAGAATTACAAGCAGGCACAGAAGAATTCATTTTGCATATAGGCATGCAAGGACTAGGAGAGTGGATGTGTGGACATACAGAACCTCTAAATCAATCTCTCAGCAGTACACACAAAATTGTGGGAGTTTATAGCTACAATCATTTATTTTCCTCCCTTTCATTTACTAAGGAGAAAAGCAGAGCCCCGAGAAGTCAAGTACCTTGTTAAAATAATTAATGGACAAGGCAGTTCAATGGTCCCCAGAAGCCACCCCTCGTTTCTTTCTGTTCACCCATGAAATCAATTATGGTTACAAATGTGAAGTACATCCTTTTGAGATTTTAAAAATTTGAGAAACAGAAAGATGTTGATGTAATTAGTAGAAGACAGTTGCAGCAAGAGCTGGACATGGCACCTGGGCTAATGGTAAGCCAAGTCATTTTCTATCACTCTGCAGAGGAAGATTCTTCATCAGAGTCAGATGAAGAATCAGAAGTCAGAGTCAGTACTTCTAGAGTACTTTGTAAGCAAGTATTTCATCAGTGAATCATCTAGTTTTCCAGGTCTTCTTTTCATATGCACTCTCATGTCCAATGTAATCCCTGTGAATGGTCACACCAAAGAGTCCATAATAAAGGGCAGTAGCATAGGCTACTTTTGAGGTCTCTTTGGCTATATCTGAAAATGCCACTAATTTGCCTTAAAACTGAGGAAATAGTAGGTTACTTGAGTGTCTTGAATATCCAGTGGGACATCCAAAGTAAGCACTTTCCGCCTGCCTGGCACCCATCTTCAATGACTGTCCATTTCTTGGACTGCCACGAACCACGTTTTCACCTGGGAGGAGCTGGGGCAGCAAAGGGCATTTCAAGGTCACATTCAGACTCATATTTCAATTGGCCTGTTTTCCTTGGAATATTTCAACAGCTAAATTGAAGAAGAATTAAAAAGCCATTACTCAAAACATAGTCTTCTAAAGGTGGATATTGTTGGTCAAATGGGCCTTTATAAGTTTGTGAACACCTTATGATTCTTCCTCATTATAGAAACTGTTGATAGGAAACAACTGAGAAGCAGTTAGTTATCTCTCTAAAAAATGTGTTTTTATAAACTAAGCACTTATTGCAACAAAAACTGTTCTTTCAAGGATGCTTTTGCTATAGTAGTAATCATTAAACCATCCCTTGTCTCCTCAATATCACAGCCTTACCTATATTTGTGGCTACTGTTAGCTATTGCACTAAAATATAAGCCATAATTTATTAATAGTGGCTATGTACAACCTTGAGCTATACCAGTAACCCTTTCATACTCCATTACATTACATTTTAATTTTCTAACGTGTCTGATTTTATAACATTACATTACATTAGTAATTTGGAACATATTAGCTTACCCAATTCTACAGATCTTTTAGACAGTGACACACAATCACTTTTATTAATACGACTGCCAATGTCATCAGAAAAGTCTTTAACTGTTAGAAAACTTTCAAACTCACAGTGGTGTGTAAAGATTTCCAAGACCCTACTCTTCTCTTGAAAACTTTAATTTTAATCATTGGCAACAGGTGATTGTTTTCCCTGTGACAGACTCTGTTCACTTTGGAGAAAACATCTGCCAAATAGTCTGGTTTGGATAACCACAGTCTGTCACTCCTTCCAAGTAATAAAAGATGTTTCATGGCTAGAGCAGAGAGCTCAGCTCACAACTTAAGCAATCTCAAGAGTTTCCCCTTGAAATTGTGGTGTGGCTGTCTTGTTTCCGCATGCAGCAGACGTGTATCACATTGATGTCTTACCTAAGGACAATGTTGACTTTGGGTTACTTACATTTGCCTGTTGGTGGTTTTCATGTATGGCAATGAAGACTATAGCCAGCGTAGCCTGTATATGGCTACCCTGGTTTTACCCATCAGTGCTTATTAAACAGTTTTGGTCTTATGGACCTCTTGGTAAAGTCTTGGGAGTCCCTGGGTTTCTAATGAGGATACTTTGAAAACTCTTCCATATAGGATAATAATGCTTCTTTTTTTTTTTTTTTTTTTTTTTTTTTTTTTTTTTTGAGACAGGGTTTCTCTGTGTAGCCCTGGCTGTCCTGGAACTCACTCTGTAGACCAGGCTGGTCTCGAACTCAGAAATCTGACTGCCTCTGCCTCCCAAGTGCTGGGATTAAAGGTATGCACCACCACTGCCCGGCTAATAATGCTTCTATATTAACTTCCAGCTACATATGGTTTTAAATAAAGGCAAAATAATGAAGAATATACGAGTAGTGAGAAGAAAACTTTTAGCTTGAGTTCAAAGAGAAGAGAATTGTAATCTATTTGAATTATGTCAAAAACAACTTTTAGTGGGAAGATATTTAAAGGTTTGTTTTTTTTAAGGGATATGCTATAATTTCAGTTTTTTTCTAGTTTCAACATAATGGAGGCAAGGATTTACTTGGCTTACAATTACAATTATAGTTCATCATTAAAGCAGAAGTTTAAGCAAGTCAAAGCAGAAACTTAAACAAGTCACACCACATCCAGTAAAAGAGAGGAAATGCATCTATGCTTACTCACTTGCAGCTAGTTTTATCCTCTCTTACACAGTTCAGAACTCCATGCCTAGGGAATGATACCACCCACAGTGGGTTGGATCTTCCCATTGAATTGACATTAAAGACAATATTCCACAGATATGCCCACAGGTCAACCTGATCTAGGCAATCACTCATTCAGACTTTCTTCCCAGTGTTATTCCATTGTCATTTTGTGATAAATTGACAGATGAACCTGACCAGTATGTGTTTCATTAATAAAATGAAGGAATGAAATAAATGAAAGTGTAATATAGACTAATAAGTTAAAGATTTATAAAAGGAATTTGTGTCAAATTCCTTTTATAAATACAAATTTAAGAATACAAATTCTCCCCACTACAATGAAAAACTTCTTAGTTTAACATTTCACTGACTAAATTTAGGAAAATATTCCAAGTTATTATAGTGTATAGATGAAAATTCCTTATTTTATTCCTTATTTAAGACAGGTAAAACTCTGTGACATTGGATACCAACTGTAGTATCACTCACAGTGATATAGAAAAAATTACCTCCAAAGTAATGTAGTGGACAATGAGATTTTTAAATGAAATCCATTGGTCTTTATGTAATAAATGGACAGATCAAATGGAGACCGTAGTTAAGACATTAAAACACTTAACATTTATGGGGAATACTTACTTAGTAAAGATGAGTTCTAAAGAATTTTGTTTTTATGGTGACAAATTCATATACACATATATTTAGGTAACTTCTGTCTATACATTGCCCATCCTTACTCTCATGGATAAGTACCTCCATCTTCTAATACTTTATCTCTATTTTCTTGTTTTTATTTTTCTCCAAACTCTACACATGAGGAAAAAATAAGGTACCTTTCTAAAATCTGGCTTGTTTCATATAACATGATAATCTCTAGTCCCATCTATTCTCTTCAAATGACATAATTCCATTCTTCTTTATGGATGAATTATACTCCACACTTTCTATATAGTCTACATTTGCTTTATCTTCTTTTCCCTTGATTGTACTTGATTGTACAGCCTGGCTATTGTGATTGGTACCATTACAAACATGATCACCCAGTCTCCTGTTCTGTAAACCCAGTTTTCTTTCATGAATCATTGTACCCCTACAAAATTCAGCTTACCTGTCATTATATCATTTAATGGCTATATAATAATTATTTTAAAAGGGCTAGACTTCTGCCTTGTTTTCTGAAAAGGCACTTCTAAAACTCTTGGAAATTCCCAACTTATAAAAATATATTCACTCTTCTTCATGGTGGGCAGCTGAAATCCAAGTAAGGCACTCTGACAAATTCCTAGTGTTGGTTTCAAAATGAGTCCTGGGCATCCCAGAAAGACTGCCCATATGATCAGAGATGGAAACTATGAGCCAGCTGGTATAAGCTAGCTTTCTGGGAAAGGAAGGAAGGATAAAGATAACATCTGACCACAAGAGGATGACTCCATAAGCCATGATTCTGGAATGAAAATTCTGAATAGTGATGCTAGGGTGAGCTTCCTGATTAGAGGTGCACACTGAGGGACCAAGAAGTTGACAAATCCAGAGAACAAAGAAACTTCACATTTTGGACCCCAGTACACCCCTACTCTGACTGTCTCTCTTTGGTTGTTCTCTAGAGTGAGGTCACATGTGGGGAACTCTACCCTTTCCAGTGACATTATGAGTGATTATCTCCAAAGTTGCATTGGACCTTAACATGTGTTTATATTTTAGGCTTTAAGAAGTTTGGTTTTAGATTAGGTCATGATTAAATCATAGTCACTAAATGCCTAGTAATATCACTGTGTGATAAAACTTTAGCTTAAGGATTGCTATTCTGCCAGGCAGTAGTGATGCATGCCTTTAAGAGGTAGGTAGATCTCTTTGGGTTTGAGGCCAGCCTGATCTACAGAGAAAGTTCCTGGATAGTTAGGGATACATGGAGAAACCCTGTCTCAAAACACACACACACACACACACACACACACACACACACACACAGAGAGAGAGAGAGAGAGAGAGAGAGAGAGAGAGAGAGAGAGAGAGAGAACTGCCATTCTGAGCCATCTAATACAAGGTTCTCCATCACTTTTGCATCTCATGCTTTAATGCATGTTGATAGCTGTTGATTGCCTTCATTATCTTATTAGAGTTTGTAAAATAGTGATTTCTAACTCTCCTTTTGCTTTTCTATCCACTAGCTACAATTATGACTCAATAATTGTCCTCTACCAACTATTTAGTTCAAGATAAAGCTGACACATCTTTCTGCCTGAGTTAATTATGAGGCTGACAAATGTGTCTTACCTTTGGTTTCTGAAGTAACACACAGTCTAAATTAGCGACAGTAGAGGCATGTGTTTAATTTGGGGAGTGACAAGAGGGTGGAGAACATGCTGAAACACTGGAATTTACATGTTACTCTTTCAGCAACTCATTAGCTACTCTAACACATGAAATGTGGTTAGCTCAGTTCCCATATTAAGCCTTTAAGCATCTGCTCTGACTTGGATACAATTGTTTATTCATATATTCAAGAATATGTACTGAGACCTTGCTGTGTGCAAGGTGCTCTGCTGATCAGCAGCTATGTGAGTCACAAATAAAATGGACAGTCTGCCATCCCTGAACTCCCAGTGTGGTGAGAGAGGAGAAGCAGACAATTACACAAACCCTGTGGATCTGTTATACATTATCGTCTGTGTATCATTAGTCATATTTACTTAATTCATACGTCATTCATGCATCATGGTTCTCGGAGAAAGCACATAACAGAAATTTCTGAGATGTTTGTCATGGACTTTTGTTTCTTCAGAAAAATCTGAGTCCAAATCCTCAGCCAGCCAGCTCTAAAACATTAGTTGCTCGTGAAACACAATGAATAAACAACTAGAAAAAACTGCAGCAACCTTGCTAGGACTAGCTAGAGAATGGATGCTTTTTCTACTTTGTGATCACTATCCATTATCAGAGCAGGTTGTGGTTAGCAAAATGGTACTGGGATGTCATTGATGCACCTAAGGAAACAGTGGAAAGTTCATGTGCCAAAGTCTCAGTGACTGACATGCTATCTTCCTACCTTCTGTGCTAGGTGAGAAGCAAAAGTCAACAATGTAAGGTCTAGAAATAATGATGTGAAAACATTCTTACCTATTTAATCATGACTTCACTGAGCCCATATAGTTTGGCAGCATACCTAGCTTTTGGATAGATAGAACCCATCAACTGGGAGCATGTGTCAAAATATTTATATTGTATTATTGAGGATAGTACATAAGGATTTTCAAAGAAAATCAAGATGGTACAATCTAAGAAGTTTCAATCCCAGAGATCCCTATTTTTTCTCCTTACATTTAAGAGTTTCCCTCTCTCACAGGAGAAAATATCAATATGTTTTAATATTGCAGACAGAAAACATAGGAAACCCAAGCAGCATGTGCAGGAAGGACCTAAGCATGTTCTCCATGGCCAACTGCTTTGTAAAAGGCTGCATTACAAAATCCTTTGCCTCCATCTTCATAGTTGACATCGCCTTACCTTCCCCACTGAAAGTGAGAGGAAATGGTTGTCATGACCACAGTTTGGAATTCATCAGTGAAGAACCTTGGTGTTCCTGAGTTGAGCTTGAATATGAATCTCCAGAACGACCAGAGTCAACAAAAAAGTCTGCTCTCAACAATCTCTGATTGCGAGCTCTTGTTTTAATTTAGGAGACAAGCACATGAAGAAGCTCTCTGGGTGGCGCCATGTTGGACAGCAGTTACAGAATTCTTTTCATGACTCAGTGGGTAAGGTGCTCACTGTACAATTGTAAAGACCTGAAGCCAGATGACCCTCCCCTCACCCAGGACACATGCAAAAAGCTTGATGTGGCAGCACTCACCTCTACCCCAGAGCTGGCAGAAGTAGGGTAGAGAAAATCAGATCCAAGCTGGCTTGCCAGCTCATCGAGCCAAGGAGTCAGCTAAAAGAGCAGTAGGGAAAACATCATGCTGACCTTTGACTCTCTGCAGATGCATGCGGGAGTATATGCACCCTTGCACATGCTTATATGGAGCGCATATACCACACACATATATACACACGAAAATTAATCACATGAAATTGTATGAGTAGTGCAGCTATCACAAATGAGCAGACAAGTGGATGATGAGGAGTTGAAAAGCAAATAAGTAAACCATCTACTGATCATTATCAACCTCAGCATCCGCTACGCAGTCCTCTGCACACATTACCAATGAAGGCTCTTTCTCTGGTGCTCACTCTTCCCCATCTCTTGGATGAAGTACATGGTGGGTCTCAGCTGCTTTGCTGATTACCCCTAAATGTAACTTTTAGCCATTAAATTAATCTCAGTCATTAATTTTGGTCTAATTCCATGTAATAAGTAGAAGTCTAATGTTCACCTCCAACAGCTCTTTAATGTGGTCAAGCCTTCCTATGACTGGCCATTTCTCCCCTCTCTCCAGCTAGTTTTTAGCCCTTGGCAGAGTCTCTTATTTTAAGATGATTTTTTGACTGTTCTTTGTGGGAAACTCATTGTTACATTCCTAGGGTGTAAAGACAATGCCTGACACTGGTATTGAATGTTTATTTCTAATTAAGAAAATATGGTCACAAAAGTTTAAGTAAATGATGTTTAATTTTACATTAAATTACCCACTCTATGCCCATGTAACCCATGTTCTGAAGCATAGAATGTGTTCCAGTCCCCATTGCTTACTCACTGGTGTACCTGGGGAAACATTGTTCCAATTAGCTTCCACATAGATTAGTTATAACTATTATAGGAATGAAATACTATGAACTTGTTTGTATCTGGCTTCTTTAATGCCTTTTATGTTTCAGATGCTGTTTCCTACAATGTTTCAATGCATAGATGTTCCCCAGGGTGTTCATTCCTCTGTTGATATGCATTTGGGGTCAATATTTAAGTTTGTAACTGTTACAAGCAAAGCTATCTTGAACATTTACCTGCCTCTGGGCATATTCTTTATATCTCAGGTAAACACCTAAGTACTGAATTGCTAGATCAAAAGTGGCTGAATATTTGACTTTGAGAAAGACAGTTTCCAAAGTAGTTTTACCGTACAATATTCCTGCTGGAAATTTATGAGAAATTACATTGTTGTGTATTCTCATGGATGACTGATGTTGCCAGTTTCTGGGTTTCAACCATTCTATTGCATGTAAATTAGTATTTCACGGTGCTTTGAATATGCTTTTATTTAGCAACAATGTTATAATATACTTTCTCATATGCAAAATGACTATTAGTATGGCCTTCCTTATAAAATATTTTTCAATTTATTTCTGTATTTGTTAACAAAATATATTATCTGCATATGTAATATATAAATATTATAAATATACAATATATACAACATACATATGATAAATATACATATATGGCATATATGTATATATATTATTTTCTCCCAATCTAAAGTTGTTTTTTCTTTTCTTCTTTTCTCTATTAGAATTACATATAATTCATAGTGACAAACACAAGAAATACTTTATGGGGACTTAAAATACCTACAATCAATTTTCAAAACATTAAACATAATTTATGTGGTAGAAGCATCATATACAACCTTTAAGGTGGTAGGATTATTTGAGTTAGTCTATAAGGAACATAAAATTTAAATAATCTATATAGATTCTCAACATCTTATCTATGATAATTTTAATTTTCATACAACTAAGAGTGAAATATTATAATATTTACCTAAAACTTAAATATTTTGGTCAAGTGTTGTTTCTTTCCTAAGGAGACCCCACTGTCACCAGAACCCTTATCAACCTAATAAAACTTGTGCCAATGATACTTTTGATTTACATCAACAATACAACACACAGCACACAGCAATGTTTTATCCTCCTTGCCATTTGTTTTACTTTGTATGTCTAAAGGTCTTTCACAATAAATTTCCAAGCCTTAAGGTGAATGCTAGAGGTAAGCAGGCCCACGGCAAAGTCTCACTGGACTGTTCAAGACTTTCCATTCTCCCCAGATGCCACTACACGATGGCTTTCCTTTTCAAATTCCTTACAATACTTGCTGGTCATCTGCTTATCTTCTGTGTCGCTGCATTGTGCTCTGCTTTGCATGGCAATATTTTTCTTACTGGTTGTGTTTATTACTGAATCTGATAAGACTCTTAACTTTCCCCCATTTATGTATGCTCTTACTAGATGATTGGCACCTAAAGATTTCCTCCTCTATGAAATCTTGAGTACCCAGATCTCAGGAGTTATTTTCTTTTGCTGTCTGTAATATAAATAACTTGCACTTACATGGCTAATTCCATGTTAAGGGTTTTCTTCCTAACTGTAATCACAATGTCCTTTTGGATGAAATATGTGCATTTCACCCCCCCTTTTTCAAAGGTATTTTGACAAAACTAAAATGCAATCAACATCTGTTAAGTGATGGCTAGATTGTCAAGAAAACTCTTCATAATCTTATGCCAAAATAATAGTCTGGCCAATTTATTGAAAAGATGAAAATTATTTTGTTAAAGTGAAAAAAATTAGGCTTGCTTCAACTCTCCTCAGTACTGTAAAACCAACTTAGATGCTAAAGGAACAGGACAGCTCCCACCTCGCCAGGATCGCTGCTATTCTCTGGCGTCTCTTCATCTACATTGTGTACTCAGGCTTCCCTCAGAAGTGCTCACCAAGTTTTCTTGCACCCTCTACAAACAAACAAAACTTATTCCTTCCCCTTTTCTGAAAAATGGTCCATTAACTTTATTAAAACTAAAACTAGTGTTTATAGCTTTGGGGGAAAATATACAAAAAGAAAACCCACACCAATTCAGGCCTTCTCATCTTACCTAAATCAGAAGCAGGCTGATTTTAGGTCCATCCTGCCAGGAAGGCAGTTCCTTCCCATAGTCTTTTTGCCTGATACTAGAAACTGAAAATTGTTGAGCAGCTTTGAGGGTTCAAGGGCCACCTTGAGGCACGAACTTTTCTCAGTTGTCTTGATGGTTTATTTGGCCCTCCTGCTTCCCATCCCCATGTCAACGGATCCTTTAGCAATACTGTAAAATAGCAAGGAATGTAGTTCAGAGACTGGTAGGACTCATCTTTACACCCCAACGTCTTTTGAACAAACTGACTTGAGTAGTGCTGCCTTACTACAACTTCCCATACCTTTACTCAGTAGCTACTGAGTAAGACTAGTTGTTATACAGTTTTTAACTAATTGCTTCTGTCATTATTTTCCTAATGCCACTGACTGAGCTTTCTCTTTTAAAGCTAACTTCCCCATCCCCATTAAACATGCTCTGCTAATAGTTCTTGAAGTGTTTCAGTTACGATCATCCCTTAGCACTGTGTATGTTTTTAACTTGTGGACAAAGACTTACAGACAATTGAAAAAGTAAGTCCTCTTTAAAATCCAGAACTCATTTTTCAATATGAGTCTTGATTATATATGAAGGAATATGATACCCTAGTTCCAAGAAAAATTGTCCATTAGAAACCCAGGAACAAGTAGTTTTCTCACCTCTTAAATTCTCCATAAGGCATCAGTTTATGCATATGTGTGTGTGTTACTGTATATATGTATATTCTTTTTTAAGTAAAAGAAAAAGAAAGAAAAAACTTCATTCACCTATGTCCAATATAGGCATCTAGATGTATAATTACAAACTAAAGGCCACAAATACTTCCCAGGGAAAAGCATTAAAAAAAAAATCAGCTCCTCCTTTCACATAACACAGCTAGCCTTCAAAGCACACCAGCTAAGAAAAAGGTGTCATCCATGGAGACAAGAAGACTGAACTTTTCTTCGTTGGATGACAGCTGAATTTTTATTGGCAGTTCTAGTAAAATATGTAACTTCTTATTTATTCCAAGCAAGGCTTTCCACCCCCCAACCCCCAGCTTTTCTTCAAGTAATCCCTTTACTCTCCCATTCAAATTTGAAGTCTTGGAGATTTTGAATAACAGGGTTTTGGGTGATAAGCAGTCACTTTAAATCGTGCATTGGCTATGTGGAGAAGAAAGAATATGGGAGGATGTCAGAGACGGTGAGTGTGAGAGAGAGATGGTTCATTGGACACACTGGAAGGCAGCAAGCATTTCAAAGCTGCTTTTGGTATCTCACGAAGGCCCACACTGCTACCATGGTGAGGACAAACATTGGTAGCAGCACCTAGCTACAGGAACTCCACTTGCCTCTCCTTCGCCTCGATGTACTATAGGTCCATTCTGCACTGGTAACCTGTACTGAATTCTCAGGGACACAGCACATCCTGCATTACGAAAGAGGTCTACAACATCTTGGTGCAGCAGGTTCTTCAGGTCTTGGTCCTTTACCCAAGGGTCCTCTGGTCAGGTTGATTGATCTTTTCCTCCGTGACTAAATAACCCACCCATCTGTCTGTCTATCTGTTCATATCTGACTGCTCTCCAGGCAGAAACCCGGGGTCAGTGGGTGCCCAATGCAGGTGAAGGTGAATCAAGCTCCATGATGCCTCCCCAGCAAAGCTTTTACAGTTTCTTCAGCTGCCAGACTGGAAAAGCTCTTTTCTTCTTTTCTAAGTGTATTTTTTCTTTATAGTTTACTTTTAAAATTTACATATGTCTCAACTGCAGCCCCCCTTCCTCCTCTCCTCTCAGTCTCTCCCTTACAAATCTCTTTTCTTCCATTCTCTTCAGAGACAGAAAAGCCCCTGTGGGTACCACAGTACCCTGGGACATTTAAGCTCAGCAGGGATAAGAACCTCCTCTCCTACTGAGACTCAACAAGACAGTCCAGGTAGCAGAAGGGGATCAAACGGCAGGCAACAGAGTCAGAGATAGACCCTGCTCCAATTTTTAGGGAACCCACATGAAGATCACATGTAGCATTTCTGCTACAAATGGGTGAGGGGCCTTGATCAAGCCCAGGCACGTTCTTTGGTTGGTCGTTCAGTTTCTATGAACCCCCACTATGGGCTCAGGATAGTTGACTCTGTATGTCTTCTTGTGGCATCCTTGATCCCTCCTCTGGCTTGTTCAATTCTATGCCCCACTCTTCCACAAGAAACTCTGAGCTCCACCTTATATTTGTCTATGAGTCTCTGCACCTGTTTCCTTCTGCTGCTGCTGAAGCCTCTCAGGAGAGAATTCTGCTAGGTTCCTTTCTGCAAGCATCGAAGAGTATCATTAATAGTATCAGGGTTGCCTATATCCTATGGTATGGGTCTTAAGTTGGGCCAGTTATTGGTTGGATGTTCCGCAGTCTCTGTTCTGTCTTTTTTTCCTGCAAATCTTGTAGGAAGTCCTGCCTGGCTACAGGAGGTGGCAAATTAAGTCCTAGGAATCTCAGCTAGGTTCATCCCCATAGACTCCTCATAGCCTTCCCTATCCCAGATCTCCAGCTAGTCCCAAAGATGCCACCCCACTGATTTCCATTCTCACTCCCAGTCCTCTCCCACCTCCTTTTCCCCCACATCTGATTACTGTCCCTGTACCCCTCTTCTACCCAGTTCCCTCTCTCCATCTACCTCTGATGACACTTTAGTTTCCCCTTCTGAGTGAGATTCACATATCCTCCTCCCTTGGGCCCTCCTTCTCACCTAGATTTTTTGAGTCTGTGGATTGTAGCATGGTTGTCCTGTACTTGTAACACCCACTTATAAGTGAGTGCATATCATATGTGTCTTTCTGGCTCTATGTTACCTCACTCAGGATCATATTCTCAAGTTCCATCCATTTGCCTGCAAATTTCATGGCATTTTTTTTTTTTAATAGCTGAATATGCCATTGTGTAGATGTACCACATTTTCTTTATCTATTAGCTGAGGGACATCTAGGATGTTTCCAGTTTCTGGCTATTACAAATAAAGCTGCTATGAACATAGTTAAGCAAATGTCCCTGTGGTATAATGTGTTATCTTTTGGGTATATGCCCAGGGATGATATAGCTGGATTTTGAGGTAGAACTATTCCCAATTTTCTGAGAAGTAGCCAAATTGATTTCCAATGTTGTACCATTTGTTCTCCCACCAGCAGTGGAGAAGTGTTCTCCTTGCTCCATATCCTTGCCACCATGTGCTGTCATTTGAGTTTTGGATCTTAGTCATTTCTGATGGGTATAAGATGGAATCTCAAGAGTTGTTTTGATTTGCATTTCCCTGATGACTAAAGAAGTTGAACATTTCTTTAAGTGCTTCTCCACCGTTCGAGATTCTTCTGTTGAGAATTCTCTGTTTACCTCTGTACCTTATTTTTAAATGGGTTATTTGATTTGTTGTTGTCTAATTTTTTGAGTACTTTATATATTTTGGATATTTGTCCTCTGTCACATGTAGGGTTGGTGAAGATCTTTTCCCATTCCTTAAGCTGATGTTTTGTCCTATTGATAGTGTCCTTAGCCTTGCAAAATCTTTTCAGTTTCATGTGGTCCCATTTATTAATTGTTGATCTTAGTGACTGAACTATTGGGGTTCTGTTGGAAAATTTGTCTCGTGCCAATGAGTTCAAAGTAGTTTTCTACTTTCTCTTCTATTGGATCCAGTGTGTCCAGTTTGGAACTGTTGGCCAGTGAGGTCCCATAGACCTTGGCATTAGAAGGCATGGCCGATACTTTTGGTTACTTCTCAAAAGTCAACAGTAAGGTCTGATTGCTGAAAGCACAGATTCTTGAACATGGAAAAATCAAGCTGGTACTGACGCCGATGATTTATTTCTATTGTCTATCTTTTATAGTGCTGAAAGGTGCTGCCCACGCTACAGAGGAGAAAGGTAATCCGCAATCTTACCCAGCTGCAAGCCCTGTGGCTACACCAATGACTATCTTAGCAAGTCATTATCTTCTTACCTTATGCCCACTGGTACAATAGCAGCAGGAACATAATAGGAATAACTAAAAACTTTCTGATTGGATTTAAGGTTGAACCCATAAATTAAAACCCATAATTGACACTATTATTAGTTTACGAATCTATTTATGTGTAGACACGTCATAGGCTCTCGGGGGAGAGCCAAAGTGTACTAATATTCAGCTAACTGGACACAGTTGTAAACCATTTCCCAATGACTTATTATACCCATACAGTAGCACGACTCTCAGTTCTCATCAGCAAAAGCTTTTTTTTCTGCAGTAGATGGCATGTAACACAGCCATAGTGGGTCAGGGTTCAGGGGACAAGAGACTGCAGAACGCTCAGCTCTAAATGAAGCATGAATATCACAAATCTCTCCCATCCTAGAGGTTATTGATGATTACAGGAAAAGGTGTTTCCAGAAGAGGGTAGAGTAGTTGGACAGATACGCTCACAGAACTGGTCAAATTTAAGGCAGACAAAATCTCAGGGTGGAAAGGGTAAGCTGGCACAAGTTCCTATGTAGCTCCTATGGAAAGGGTAAGCTGGCACAAGTTCCTATGTAGCTCCTATGGAAAGGGTAAGCTGGCACAAGTTCCTATGTAGCTCCTATGGCTGAGGAGCTGCTGGGGAGAGAGCGGCTGGGGCAGTTGAAGTATGTTGATTTAGAAACTGGATGTCGTTGGCTTAAAAGGTGCTGGCTTTTAAGACACGAAGTTGGGCAGAGAAATAATAGTAGAGCAAGGAAATTCTGATCAACAGAAAAAATGCAAAATAACATAAAAATAACTTTATATTTTAATCATTAAAATGAATGTGAATAAGGGCTTTCTGTTGGGTTAATGGAGCTCAATGTGTGCCACTTTTCTTGTGTTCATTAAGAAACTAAGAATTTCTGTCCGTTTAGACTGGCCTTAGAGTAGAACAAGCTCTCAAATTTTAATGGTAAAATATTTGTATCTTACTTTTGAAGCATTCTCTCTAACATATCAGAAGAAAATGGTTTGTTTTATATTATTTTTCTCCTTACTATTTTTAGCACACAAGTGTATTAGTCATTTATTTTTATAGTCATGATTTGTTGCATGGTTTATGAATTTCCATACCTACTGTGGCTTCTGGCACCCCACACTCCTTTGTTTCCCTTTCCTTTCAGGGTTCTTTGATCATTCTGAAGGTCTCTCAGTTAAATATAATTGGAGGCCCATATACCATGTGTCTACATATCTAATCGTTGTACAGATAGGACCACAAATCAATCATTGAACAAATTATATTCCACCCTCCTTATTGGCACATATACCTTCTGACTCAGCTGGAATACCACAGTAAAATCTAATCTTCTTGGAATACTCTCTCCTCTCTTCTCACTCTGCTCTGTCTTATACAGTGAAAGGTCTCGTATACTACTTTGTAGTTCTGACTGCTCAGATGCCCATTCTCTAGCTCCCGTGCACGCGCAACCATCTTTTAATGCCGTAGCCCTGGTGACACTCATGGGATAACAAACAAGGGAGATGAGATCCACGTAGAACCCAGGTGGTCTCGGGGCTTTTTGGACATAAAAGGCTTGGGGTTTACATATTTGAGTAGGGTCCAGAGGTAGCACACTCCAAAGTGAGAACCAGGATTCCACCTGGAGGGTAGAGACACTCAGGTAATGCAAGCAGAGTAGAGAGAAGAAAGCCGAAAGCGTGACAATCTGGGAGCTGCCTGGCTGAAAAATGAGAACGCCATTAAATCTAACACTTTATAATGGATTCAGTGAGGAATTCTGCGTGGTAAACATTTTTCTCCTTCTTCTTAAATAGAACAAGAACAAAAAATAGCTTAGTTCCACAACTGTTTTCAACACTTCCAAGGATCTTTCCCTTTGTCTTCTTTGATAGCTATTGCTCCTGCCTAAAAGCTGCTTCTAATCTTACTGTTATTTTTACAACAATAATTGGCTTTCCTGTTTCAGATAGAAAAGATTTTTAGTCCTATGTTGGAGCTAGCTGTTTGTGGACAGCCAGATTTGTGGTTCTGTAGACTCTTAAGAGCAACCACGAGTGCCCTCACTCTGCCTTTGCAGAGATTTGTTACCGTTCTCTCTTGCATCCTTTCTTTCCCGCTGCTTCTGTGTCAGTCCATTTAGAAAGAAACGTAGCCCACGTGCTGGACTCTGTAGTATCTTGACTCTGGGTGGCCGAATAGATGGATTATTCTGTATACAGCTCTGTATTTAGGTTACCTTGCACTATGCTATGAAGAGCCAATCATGGAAGATAGGACTGTGAAAACCTCTTCCCAAAGCAGTGGTCAAGGATGCTCTCATATGACTTAGCCAAGAAGGACTGAAGAGCTGGCATATTGTTTCTTGCTTAAGCTTGGTCAGTTATTTCTTTCTTCAGAGATCCCTGAGATGGGGGGGGGGGGTTAGGTAAGATTCAGACATGCAAATCTCCTGAAATCCTTAACAGCATTAAATTCACCCTCTGAAGAGAGTGTAGATGTTGCAGCTAAGGTTGTCTGGGGCCAGGTGACATGCCACTGGATATAAACTTATTTAATGACGTGCCAATAAATGGAACATAGTGAACATATCTCATTCAGGTATATGTCCACGTCCTGTTAAGTTTTCAGCTTCTTGTGTGTATGCCACCATCTGTAGCCCTTAAAGAATATACTTTTTCAGATCCAGATTCTCTAATGTGATTTTTTAAGACAAATGGTACTAAGACAGAAAGCAGAAATTTTGGAGTCAGGAGGAATTCCTTCTATCATTTTTAGCTCTGTAGCCCAAAAACATTAATTCTCGGAGACTCACAGTTTTCATTTGTAAAGTAAGGATGAAAATATTCATCTCAAAGGGGTCTTTATGAGGTCAGTCCTAGCTCCTTAACCTAATTCTTGGAATATGGTAGACACTAACCACCTCAGGCTAAGACTTTTGCTATTGTTATTGTTAGTCCTTTCAACCCGTAAATTCGCATTCATTTCTTCTCCATTTACCATCCTATTCATGTTCATTGCAAAAAAACACTTGTGTTCCATGCACGCACATCTCTCCCTCCCTCCCCGTTCCCCTTCCTTTTCACCCCACCTCCCCTCCTTCTCCACATTGTGTGTAATGTTGTCTGGGGAGAGGTACGTCTAGCTTCTCATGATAGGATGCTGTGGATATTGATGAAGAGATTATTATTGATATTATCAAGCCGTGAACGAGGTGACCAATTAGAGCTATTTTAAGGCTGAGTTAATATTTTAGTTTGCTCACAAATCATTGGTCTGCCAAGATCTAGCTGTGTATTGCCACTGAGGCCAGCCTCTGGGGCACAGCACCCAGCTCCACCTTGGAGCATATCCTTTCAGAAGGGACTCAGTGCTAGTGTGCTTAGATGCTCAGTTACTGCTCGCCGTGCAACTAAGCATGTCTTGGCACATCTCAACTTTACATTATCTCCCTCCACCCTGGCTTTTGTTGCGTCACCCTGTACCATCTCTCATATGATTTTCCCAGAGGAATTTCCAACTGATTTCTGGAAAGTTTGAAATGGGAATAAATTAGGCAAGCTTGGGGGGATTTTATTACACTTCTATTTGAATCATCAGATGAGGAAAGCCTGGGATAGATGGGTGGTTTTCTTTACTGCCAAGTTCATCCAACTTGATAGGATAACTTTCAACTCCAAAAGGAAAAAATAAAATAAAATAAAACTGCATTACTGACTCTCATGAATCCTGGGAAATGATTAGGATACATGCTCCTTGGATGGAGCCCATGAGATCTGAAAACCACAGATATGCAAAGCCTCAGGAAACTTAGCTGAAAAGATATAGTTACTATGAGCAGCCCAGTCAGTACAAAGCTCCAGGAACTTTAAGGCAGAGGTGGGGATGAGAGCCCTCATTCCCTACATGATGAGGTGGTTTCAGGTTTTTAAGTATGTGGCCATGAGTTTGGCGTGTCAGAGGCAAGCCTTTCTAAACGACACTTGGAGCAGTCATGGAAGATAACAGGAAACAGATGTGAATACTGACTTTAAGTCAGACCTGGGTTCTTAATCACATCCGGGGATTTACTAGCTGATGAGCCCTAGCAAGGGATTTTCCCATACACAAATCCCGAACACTGGTGACATTAAGTATCTCCTTCCCTGGGTTTTGTTTATTTGTTTGTTTTGAAGATTAGAGAACTCATGTATGTAAAACATTCATCAGAGCAAGTGGAATTTATTAGAAGCCCAGTAAATGGCAGGCTTCTTAGATGGTGGCCAACACACACATGCTTACTGAGTTAAATTAATCAAGTATTTATTAAACACCACGTCTGCAGCAGACACTCCATCTAGGCCCAGAGAGGAAAATGACACAGTCTAAGCAGCTGATCTATCTTCGAGTTGTTTACAGTCAGGGCACCTTTCCCCCTCCTTTTTTTTTTTTTTTTTT
>NW_022196891.1:60543256-60578256 GCF_008632895.1 Mastomys coucha
TTCAAATTCATGGCCTCATTTCATGCACACACACACACACACACACACACACACACACACACACACATTTATATATCCTAAATACAATTTGCTTAGTCCATATAATATTACTTGTATGCATGTCTTGTGGGCTGACCCTTTGGGACTGGTCAAACCATTGGTGTGTGCTCTTCCCTGGGGAAGAGCACCTCTTCTGCTCGTGGCTTTCCTCAGTAGCCTGTAGTTCTTTGTGTAGGCTTGAGGTTGAGTGGGATTTCCCGCATCCACTTAGCACGCCCATCTTTATCTGTTCATGTTTGGCCAGTCGTGTGGGTGAGACTTTATGGGTGTTGCTTCTGTCATTACAAGGAGACACAATCTCATAGCAAATTCCCTGATCCTCTGGCTCTCACAGTCTTTCTGGCCATCTTCCACAGTTTCCTGAGCCTTGGGTTTCTGGAGATGTCTTGTTGGTGCATCCACTGGGACTGGGCACCACAACTTTGCATTTTGGTTGGTTTTGGTTTTCTGTTGTATTCCATCTGTTGCAAAGAGACATTTTATTGGTGAGGGGTGAAAAATTACACTTATCTGTGGGTATAAAGATAAATGTTTATAGATTGGTATTAGGGATTATGTTGGTTTAGTAAATTAGTGGTTGTAGAGTCTCCTCCATAGCCACAACTTTACAGAGCAATTAGCTAGGTTTCCAGTACCAGGCTGTTTCTCTCTTATTGAGCTAGTCTTAAATCTAATTAGAGAGCTGGTGATTACTAACAGGGCATGTGTGTTACTACTGCACCCTTGGGGTTATCATGCCAATCGGGTCATTGGTGTGGTATAAAAGATGTCATTGCTGGGTAGGGCTGTTGGTTCCCTCCTTTGGAAGCTTATATGGTGCCTTCTGATAATGTGAAAGCTAGTCTCCAAGGATGAAGCATTGAGGTCAGTTCATCTTAGGGGTCTCTAGGTCTTGTTTCGGAAGTGCAATGCATTTCCAACTGATCTTCCACTTCAGGGGCAGGGGGTGACCAAGGACAACAGCAATAGGCTACATGTTTTGTGAGTCTCTTGGACAGATCTGACCAACAATTCAAAAAACGGTTTCTAATGCCTAGTATTGGAGTTTCTTTGTTAGGTAAGTTTTGGTTCTTGGTGTCAGAACCATCATTACATGATTGTAGTATTGTAGGACTCTTGCCTATTTTAGGTAAATAGTTAGTAGTATAATTCCTTGTGGATTTTTAGATAGTATTTTAAAAACCATTTTAAGATTGATCGTGTTAAATAAAAGTCTGTAGGAGTAGAGGTTTTATATATCTTATATTCATGTGTCTCCAGGGTATACAGGAGTGAAAAATTCAGCAAATATTGGTTGAGACAATGCCTAAGATATTGTTCTTGGAATTTTAGATACATGAATATCTAAAACACTAAAAAGAAAATACTCAGGAGCTTACATTCTGTGCCACTGAATGAATGGATGGATCTACAATCATTCAAAAACTGTTATAAAACATTTTACCTATAGGTAGACATTTCCCTTAAATAATAGAGGCAATTCAAAAATAATACCCTCTTAAGTAGACCGATGTTACCAATAGCCCACACCATGGCACTGTATCTTGCAAGTCTACCAAGGCTTCTTGCAGATTTCCTGAGAGAAGCCTGTAAATGTCTGGTCTGAGAAGATATCAAATTCTCTAGGGAAATGGGTTTTCAATGATGAGGCTTAGTATTGTTGCTCTCCCATCCAACAAATAGCTTCATGGGTCCTCACCCTGGAAGGCAGTCCTGAGACATGGACGGGGGCTGGGAGGTCTGCCAACTCACTTTGACTAGTAGGTGTGTATCTACTGTACCTCTGGGTCTGCCTCTGCGGGAAATGTGTGCCTCCCTCATCAAGAAAGCTGCCAGCATTCACAATTGGGACATAAACAGGCCAGCAGGTTCTGATTAATCCAAATTGGAACTATTCAAACAGTCACAAAAAGAGATCTTTTCCCCTGAAGGAATTTACATGTGAAGAGAGACTGAGATGGGAAATAAACATTTCTATAATGATTAAAGTTAATTGGCTTGAAAGGATGCCTCTGAAAGAAATGCTTTCTGGTTTTAGTTCCAATCTATTTCGGGACAAGCCTGTTTTTCATAAGATCAGTAACTGCAAACAGATACTTTCCTTCCATTGGAAACAGATGGCATGGGACATAATTAAAGAAGCATGCCCTGGCATCTCAAATAACTGCTTTCAATTACAGCATTTCAAGAGTATTAAGGGGAAATATTTTAAACAAGACCACTGCAAAAATAGATTTTGTCATTAACTTTGAAATAATATTTGACTTAAGGCTGAAATTTCCATGGGCCAGGTCTGAATCTCACGGGCTGATGCTGATTGGCGAAGGAGAAATTGAATCATTATGGTCATATCGTTTAGGGGAAGGTTTTTTATTTTATTTTATTTTATTTTTTTTAAATGCAGAGGAAAAATGCATTTTCCTTCTGGTAAAACTCATATTTTAATTTGCACTTGAATTTCAGTTTATTTCACAGCCTTAAAGAACCATTTTAGTCCTGAGTCCAGGTTTTCTGTCTGTCACTCATGTGAGAGTTTGTGTGTAGCCAGTGCATTCAAGCCTATTCCCCACCACCAAGCATGATCATGTGCCCTGCAGCCCTTGTTGTTAAGAATACAGTGAATAAGCAGATGCCTAGTTGTACAGGGCAATGTGTAAAGCTGGCAGATTGCCTGTGCTGATAACATTTTTTTTTTTAAATTTCTGGTTTTTTATTGTCATTTTTCTCATTAGATCTGATCGATTAAGATTATACTAATTATATCTCCATCACATTCACAAGTTGCAAAATGTTTCAGCTTTATTGTGTGCTAGAATATTTAGAATGGTGTTTACCTCTGTCAGTTAATGCATCTAACTCGTGCCAGGTGCTTTGTGGAGGGATAAAACAATGAGCTATACCAGTGTTCACTTCCCTCTCAGGGTTTATGGCTGAACGATGGAGACAAAGGAGAGAATAGAGAGTTACAGAACCGGGTTCTAAGTATGATGGGGAAAAGTACTCAGGGGTCACTGAAGCACCAAGCAGGGGTACCCGACTCAGGAAGTAGCTTTCCTCCTATGATTTGGTTATGGACATTAGAGAGGAAAGCGTCAGAGTAGCATATTACCTTAGTAAGTAAGGCGTATATACTCTGTGATGGACCAACGGCTTCCAACACAGTTGTGAGATATTACTTATTGATTTCTTGTGAACACGAATTAGTTAAAAAAAGAATAAACTTACTTTTGATTATGTTCTCCTTTATCAGCACACACACACACACACACACACACATACACACACACGGAGGCAGAGCAACGGAAACTAAGACAACACATCAGCCATACTACTTCTGAACCACAAGTAAATGCGTCAGAGGGACTTATGCTTTAGTCACAGTGATGTCTGTTCAGTGTGATCTTGCATTCCTACCTTTCACTGACAGTTTGTATACCTTGAGGACCAAAGGTGGTGAGTGGTGGCAAATAATTAATAATCAAAGGCTCAGAACACCTGCCAGTTCACATCTCCATCCCTCATCATATAACCACGGAGTAGAGTAATACAATTGGACTTTTAGTTAGATTATTTTTCACAAGGAACAGTGTAGTCATCTCTTCAAGCCTTCTGTTCAAACGCCCCATGATGATGGTCAGATTACTCTTATCCAGTAGTTAGCTTCTCCTCATTTTAGTAACCCATTCTAGTTTAGTTAGAATGTATGTGTAAACCTTATATCTTTTTCAAATTTATGGTTCTCACCGGGACGATGGCACAAATTCTTAAGCCATCCATTCAAAGAGAGTCTTACAAATTTGTTCCCAAATACTTGAAAGGAAAATAGAACACAAATAGTCATCATGTTTGATAAAGAACCAGTAGGGAATGTTTCCGTTGAGAGGCAGGAAATGGAAAGAAGGGATTCTAGTGTCTAGGTCAGGGGAAAGTAGTGTACAACTTCACATAGTGGTAAAAAGTGACAGAAGAGAAAGACCTCTTCAAAATAAATTAAAAATAATGTAGAGGTGACCATTTTTGTCTTAGGCTAGACATTAGTTCAGGGTGACATAATTTCTTCGTAATTTCTTCAATAGACTTTGCATTTGATCATGTAATTTGCTTTGGTCACATGGGTAAGGCTGACTGGCTGGTTATGTGTACAGTTTACAGTGTTCCATTTTCCCCCATAAGATGTGATCTAATGTAGGTGGTGAGCTCTTGAGTCCAAAGACAATGAGAAATGTAGTCCCTAAGTGACTGGCCCCAACTGGCTCACCAACCTGCAAGGTGAAGTAATACCTTCTTGGAGCTTGAAGGAGACTCATTAGCTGGCTCACTCTCAATCCAGCCTAGCCAACTCCTACTCCTGTGAAAATAAAGGATTATCCCTCTAAGCTGTTGAATTTTGGTAACATATTGTAGCAATGGTTAATAATTATTTGGTAAAGAAACATGGATGGAAAGAGGGAAGAAGGTAGAGCTAGAGTCAGGCCTCTTTCTGGTTGCTTTTGACTATTTCTAAACAGAGGCAGCTATATGGGCAAAAAGCTTGATACCACAATGGTATAATACCCTGGGATGAAGAAACTTATTTATTGCTTCCTGTTTGACCTGAGCTTGGTGATTTGCAAAAATCATTACAAACACACACTGTTGGGGGCAACAGCACCATTGTTTCTGATTCACAAATACTATGGACATCCTAGATCTGATTCTTAAAGTAACATTAAAATGGTCTATGGAACATGCAGATGCCTCAAGTGTAAAGCCTAATCCACTTGTCTTTTTCTTTTTAACTAGAAATTCTAATAAAGGGATTTTTAACAATCAGAACAATCAAGTGATTGACACATTTGTGATTCTTTTCTCAAATCCCCTCATATGGCCTGATAGCCTTCCAAGTCCTTCTTGCCAAGAGTTCATTCCCGCAAAATACTGGATTTAGATCACACAAGTTCTAGAGCTATTTGGTGAGATTATTAATGTTAAGACGTTGAATGACGTTATCTCCTTCCTCTGCATCAATGCCTTGGGAAATCCAGCCACTTACTGGATCTAGAGGTTAATCGTGTCAGCAGATGTGCATGTAGGGGGATGGGATTGATGGAGAGTGAGTGATTTATTTGTTTCTTAGATCATTGATCTGTCCTCTGACCTGGATCTCAAAATGCTACATTTGTGCTAAGCAGGGTTATAAACTCAGGGAAGTTGCTAGACAGCCAAGTGGCAATGTCCTGTCATGTCATTTGGACTGCACAGGAGATTTACTCTGGAGAACTGATGAAAACAACAACAGCTAGAACATTATCTCAGCACGGGCTATTGGTCCACATGGCTGTTGTACCACTTAACTCCTGCCACTTCACATCAGCCTCACCGCTGTCCTCTGAGGCGCTAACTCTCACTAATCTAGAGGAATGCAACAGTCAGTTAAATGTCACTCCATTGGGATTTGGACATCAGAACACTGCCTTTTGGTCTTCGCATTTTATTACTTTGCTAGGTGTGTTAGTTGAAGGCATGATTTTTGGATATTCTCTCCAAGACTAGGAATATCCTTTCTCTGCTCTTGTGACTAAAAATTATAACCAGAGAGTAGTTTTTAATCTTATTTTACTCCAAGCTTCTTTTGATGGGACTCCGAAACTGCTTTCAATGGTTTAAAGCTAAAGGCCATCTCCTCTCTTTTCTCATCTACCCTCTCTCTTGGGGATCTCTCAAAGATCAACCCTTGAAGCACCCTGCTGATTTGAGTTTGTGCAAGAAATAGATGGAGAGGTACTTAGAAAGAGGCACAAAAGCTATTGCAAGCTCCACCCAAAGAAGTATTCACTCTGCTGGATTTTATCATAAATTCTGATTAAAAAATAAATCTCACATGTTGAATTTCAATGATTTCTTCTTTCTGAAAATAAGAAGGCATTCCTCAGAGACTACCTGAAACTCGGGACTGTAAATCATTGTCTTGGTCAAGTCAAGAGTTATAGAGAGTCCACCTCAATAGCTTTCACATGTCAAACTGCCTGGGTCCTATTGGTGTGATGAATCACAAATTGTTGGGTTTTTTTGTTTGTTTTTGTTTGTTTGTTTGTTTGCTTTGTTTTGCTTTTTAGGCTATTTAAAATGAGAATGAGAAAAGTGCTGCTCTAGTCTATTCAAATACATTTAGGAGACATTCTTTCTTGGCAAATGCCACAACAGAGGCATTCTCATTCTCATTAAACTTGACTGAGAGAGGTCTATGGCCTGGTGATGGATGGCCTCTGGGAGTAGTTATGAGGGAGAGTGTGGAACCAGGACCGGTAATTATGAGATGCCAGTGTGGAGGGAGCAGAGGTTGCATACATGTGAACTATTCTGAAAGCAATAATGGAAGTGGAATGAGAGGACCCCAGAACAAATGCTTTGAAGAAAAGTAGTTCTCACCATAAAAAGCCACAGAATGCATTCACATCTGGTTTAGGAGAAAATGTCCCAATCTTAGCTATCCTTGAAAATATATTGAAAATGTGGACATATTACTTAAAGTCATATAATAGTAGAGCGTGCTGGCTTTTGAGTCTTGGCCCTTTGCTTGTGATGTGATTGACCTTGGGACCATTTCCTACACATGACTCATTATTTTCAAAGTGGAAGGTATGAATCTGCTAGAGAAAAGCATAGCATGTATGGCGGAGGCAAGAAGCCTATTATGACCAACAGAACTTTAAATATAATGTTCATACTACAGATTTCAAGAACTGTCACTTGATTAGCATCTGGAAGAGGTAGATGATCGTTTCTCTCACAGAGCTAAAAATGCATCTTGTAAAATCATGCTGTACCCAGAGAGAGCACAGCATTTTAGCATGAGTGTGGGGCTGAGGGGAAGAGCAACTCCATAGCAGAAGTGGGTAATAAGAGAGGCAGGCCTTGAGCTTGGGAGATGGCTTAGTGGATAAAGCGCTATATGGCAAGCATGAGAACCTGAGTTTAGATTCCTAGCATCACATAAATAACTGTGTGTGTGTGTGTGTGCGTGTGCGTGTGCGTGTGCGTGTGCGTGTGCATGTGTGCATGTATGCATGCACACACATACAATTCCAGTACTGGGAATGTGGAGACAAGAAGATCCTAAGGGCTGGCTGTCCAGCTGATTTTGCTAAATTCATGAGCTCCAGGTTCAGTGAGAGGGAGACTCTATTTAATAAAATAAGGTAGAGAGTGGAAGAGAGAAACACTGGCCTTTGCATGTGTGTGCGTGCGCACACACACATGTGCACGCACACACACACACAGACAGACACACACACACACATACTCTCTTCATCCACCTTCTTCTCCTCCTTTCCCCTTCCTCCCCTCCCTTTCTTCTCCTTTTCTTTCTCTCCCCTGGCTTCAGCTCTGCTTTGTGCTCTTTCCTATCTCTCTCTGTCTCTCTGTTTCTCTGTCTCTCTCTGTGTGTCTCTCTCTCTTTGTGTGTGTGTCTATGTGTTTGTCTCTCAAAATATTAAAAAAGAGAACCACCTTTAGGGAACTACTTTTACATTTCAGTCAAGTTTAGATTCTAGGTATAATTTTTAGGAAGATTTAAAGTCTTTATGTTACTTTTATTACATGTATTTAGTGTGTGTGTGTGTGTGTGTGTGTGTGTGTGTGTGTGTGTGTGTATGTGTGTGTGAACATACATGTTAGGGCATGGGGGTAGAGTTCAGAGAACAGCTTGTAGGAGTCAGCTCTCTCTTCCTACTGGATGAGTTTGAAGGATTGAACTCAGGTTCTTGGGCTTGGCTGAGCCATCTCACAGCCCCTTGAGATATAACTGACAGAGTGATTCCTATGGACTCAAATCTTGACTTCTCTTGTGTGACTTGATGATATCCTTCCTAGCCTCAGATATCCATTCTTAGAATGGGAATTAAAAACATCCTGAAATCCCTTTTTTTTTTTGGACAACAGATGACTTACGAAAAATGCTCAGAGGTTTATAGTCATCTAACACATGACAGCTCTTGTTATTTAAAAGGTCACAGCTCCTTTGGAGTAGAAACGAACCTCATGAATCTTTGTCATCTTCATTGTGTTTAGCACAATGTGTGTCCTATATTAGATATAATAAATCTTCATTCAATAGATGAATAGCTAAAAAGTTGTGTTTAATGTTCTTGCCTTTGGCTCTAATTGCCATCATATGAGCTTTTGCTTGATTTAAGAGATTATTTTTTTCCTCTAAAGGACCAACTGAGTACCACCTTTGACTTCAGAGCATATCTCCAAGACACAAAAGCCACAATAGACATAAATTGGCTGTCATGGGTGCATAGCTGTTAATGACATACTCTGATGACACTTAAACATTGGACATACTTTTGGTTTGGAACTCAGACATCCACTCATTTCCCAGCACTATTTAGTCTGACAAGTCACATTGAGAAAGTTAGTTATGTCTTTGAACTTAATTTCCTCACTCATCAGTAACCACCTGTATCATCAATGTGAAGATTAGACAAGACAGCATCTGTCTAGTGCTCGATGTGGAGCAGGCAAGGCAGATTTTGAAACTGAGTGCATGGAGCCGGAGCTCAAACTGCTGATATCACATTTCAAAAAGGATTTTAAGCTCATTGAAGAAAGGAGGCATATCTTATTCAGAACTACTTTGCATATAACTTGGTACCTAGCATAAGGCAGGTCAAAGTGATCTGTGTAATCAATACATGTGTCACTGAATTGCTTCCAACTGTTATTCATATGCTGAGTGAATCAAGAACAGTTCTCCAGGAAAATGTGACTTTAGGTACTAAGAACTACAATTAATTCATAAAAATAAGACAAGCCAAAGAAATTCTCCCACTTAATATTATTTGAGCAATTGTCAAGAAAGAGAGAACAAAAGAATGAAAGAAAGGAAGAAAGAAAGAAAGAAAGAAAGAAAGAAAGAAAGAAAGAAAGAAAGAAAGAAAGAAAGGAGGAGAGAGACAGGGAAAGAAAAAAGAAGGAAGGAAAGAGGAATAGAGGGAGGAAGGAGAGGAAAGAAAAGTATAGGAAAGAAAAGAAAGACTTATATCTATGTCTCTTCATTTTAATAAGGTTGTCAGCAGATTGAACCATGTGGCCTGGGTTTAAGGCAAGTTATGAAAAGCCCAAATCAAATCAAACTGGCTCCATGAGTAGGTTTGTTCTTGGACCTACATATTTTGAAGCCTATGTCAGGAATGATTTATCTAGCAGCTTCATCATGTGACCAAAATCCTGGTTCTGTTTTCTGATCTGACAACAGCGTCAGCTTTATCTTGCATGGCAGTTACTCTGGTGAAAAGCAGGCTCTGTGTTTTTTAGCCCTATCTAGAAAAATAATATGTAAAAGAACATGTTATTCCATGTAATTTTTGCCAATATAATGTGCCCATTCCTTCCCCAGGGTTTGTCATCAGTGAGATGCTATGCATGGGTAGGATAAGACAAGGGGTCCTGGCAAGAGACAGGTACTATGTCTACATTTGGGGACAAATTCCTCACATTTCATTCTTTCTACATAGTGGTGGAAGAGTAGAGTGGAGAGAGCATGACAGGCCATAGCCCCATGTCCCTCACAATGTTGATATTTTTGACCTTATGTTACAGTTGGATCAGGTAGTGGCTGATAAAAATAGTTTCATGACTAACAAATTTTATATATATATATATATATATATATATATATATATATATATATATGTGTGTGTGTGTGTGTGTGTGTGTATATATATATATACACACACACATATATATATATATATATATAAACTATATATATAATACATATAATAATTCAGGAATCTTTCTCTCTTTTTTCCATCAGCCTGGATTAGCTTAGGTGAAGCTACATACTGCTGTTCTGCACAGATACAGGTCATTTCGCATACACCATCACATGAATTATACAATTCATGTGACCATTTTACCATCAACTTATAAAGCTTTTGAAATCAGGAGATGTCTTTTACTCATCCATCTACCCTCCAAACATGGCCCAGAACTTGGCATTATTATAAGCTTAGAGCTCAACTTTCAGAGTATTTAGTTAACAAACAGACCATAGAGTAGACTTCAAGATGGAAGATTTTAGATCTTAATTTGTGAAAAAGAAACTTCCTAAGTGTATGTAAATATATTGTGAAATTTGCTAGCACTGTTCATCACATAACAAAAAAATAAAAAATGCATGCTGGATTAAAGTTAAGATTCTTCCTCATCCTGGAATCCAATGATTTTCTGAGTTTACTATTGCTGATTCCATTGTATACTTTATGATGTGGCCCAGATGTCTCTCATGTAGAAGTTAAGACATGCTGGGGTACAAGAAGGTCCTTGTTTGGTTCATGAGAATTTGAGCCTCCTTTTGCAGAGCATGAGCTCCACAAAGGAAGCGTTCTCTGCTCCTCTTGCCAACCATGATGACTAGTTCTTGCTGATTGTGATCTGGCACAAACTAGACAACAAGAAACATAAAGAAGTTTCATGAGCCAGTTGGAAAAGTGAAGGTGGGGGAGATGTCTTATCAGCTTTAGCAATCTTCAAGGAGAATAAATAAAAGGAGAAGGCAATATGGAGGCTGCTCAATGTTTACCTAGTGTTGAACACCGGGCAGGCCCGCTGGCTAAGGGGTAATGCATACTTGGAGATAAGGTTTCTGCCTATGAGTTCGGTTATGTATTTGTTGAACACATATGCATACATATACAGAGAGACACTACAAAGCAGGATTCCAAAAGTAAGAGAGGAGTGAGAAAACCAGATATCCAGAATGCACCATATGCAGGACTCCCTTCCACTCATCTGTCTAACTACGATAACTTCTTCAATCTGTTCTGCTTCTGCCAACGACATGACACTCCATTCATTCCCTTAGAACCAACTTTCTTGAGTCTGTGGCCCTCCCTAATTATCCCATGCAACCTCAGTGCTGACTTTCGGAGTCATGTTTTAACATAATATTCATCGCTGTAAGAATCACAGACTTCTCTTTTTGTGGTGATTCCCATTTATTTCTGTACATTACATAATAGGCTTTAATTTTTTATTTTATTTTTGATAGTTGGGTACTTACATAGAGCATTTTGTGATCATATCCATGCCTAATTATCCTTTTTTTCTCTCCTAGTCTTTCTACTGTTTACTCCCTTCTTCTCAAACAATCCCCCTTCCAAGCACCACATCTTGTCTTTTTTTATTTGGAAGTTATCCATACATGCAGTGACTTGGTAGTAGGAAAGACTATGCTACACCCATAAGGTTGATTCATGGAGCTTCTATCCAACTTCAGGCTCTTAACAATCTTTACTTCTTCTCTTTGATGTTTTCTGGACCTCGAAGGGGGTGATACAGACTGAACACTCAACACCCACTTCTTAACACTTTGATGAGTTGTGAGTCTATTAATTGTCACAGGAAGCTGTCTGGGGCCAGGCAGACAGACACCCCACTCTTCTGTGAGCATATTTCTATTCCAATTTGTTCATTTTTGTATTATTTTTCTCTTATTCTATTTTACTTAGATGCCTATTGTTGTTGTTGTTGTTTATCTAACAAGAAAGAGTAAGGGTGTGGATCAGATGGGAGTTGAGGTGAGGAGGAATTGGGAAGAGTAGAGGGGAGAGGAATCCACAATCTTGTATGAAAAAAATTGTTTTCAATAAAACATGTGAATATTTAGGGGCATTTTAAACTACATTCCAATTTAGTAAAATATCAATAGTATCCTCTCCTCTCAGGCCTGTGATCTCTCTAGGAATAGGCTCAGGACCAGGTATATATTCTTTCCCATGGAGTAGGCTTCCATTCCAGTCAGAGAGAATTTGGTTAACCCCAAAACAGTTTTACCATTATTGTACCTGTGGGCAGCTCTCTCCAGGAAGGTCACAAGCACACTGTGTTGTAGCATACATGGTCAACAGTTGAGAATGACCATTGATGATCTCAGTGGCTTGCCTAGTACCTTCGGGCACTGTGTGAGCTTGCAGGCAGGGAGGATGCTTCCAATTTAGTTCCTACTTGATTTTCTCTGTGTCTTGTATCTGAAGTATATAGTGTGTTCAGCACTAAGGTCTTTTCATAAAGTTCTGGTGGCCAACCAAGAGCACTAGGAATATCTGTATCATTCTGGGAGCCTCTGGGGACTCTCTGGCCAACAATAGAAAAGCATTCTACCCTTGGTACAGGGGGTTTCTGTTAATACTGTTGACTTCTTGAAGCAGAACTGTCAACCCATGCAAGGAAACTCTATTCAAAAACCTTTAAAAGAAATTATGTATTTAAGTAGTTTCTATAGTAGTAGGTTTCAATATGGTTCTTCTATATATCCTCAATTTTGGTTGAACCTTTTCATGACTTACAGCTTTTCCCCATCCCTTGCCACCAATCCTGCTTTAATCCTTCGTGCCCCTAATATTTTGTAAGCTGCTTCCATATCATACTTTCATGCATTACTCCTTCTCTGATCACACTGACATGAGCATCACTGGCACACAATGTATATACTTTTTTCTTTTTCACTATCAAGGTTTTTCATATGATATTTCTAGAAGGTTACTTAAACATGGATGTAAATATACAGAAAAGATCTAGAAACAGATGCAAACTGATTCCTTCTGGAAGGGAAGGCATAAGGGCCTTTATATTTTATTCCATATTTTTCCATGCTATTGTTTTAAACAACAAATAAATACTTAGGTAAATTTGTAAAATCTCTAAAAAAGAGAAAAAAAAATGTCCTGAGATAGGCACAGGGAATTGCTCAGGTGCCTGGAACTCTGGATTCTGTTATGTACTTGGCGGCCTAACCCCCTTCCCTACATGTTCTATCCCACACACATTTGAACAAAGCACCTATCAATCGCAGACCCCTACCTGCATCAGGATGCACAGACACCTGAATAGTGAGATGACTTTCTCTTCCTCTAGTGACAAGCAAACTTGACAGTTTCTATTCAAATATATCCCCAATGTTTCCAAGTATGAAAGACGGACAGAAAGAATCAGCCTGAATTGCATTGGGGTAAATGCACAGTAATATAAAACTGTGTCCTCAAGTATACTTTTGTGGAGAATTCCCCATTTAGACATGACTAGACATGTATATAATTGAAGTACAATACATTGTGGGAAGAATGTACAGTAGAAAAATGATGTGACCTAACCTATATATTAAAAGAGTATCAGGGCCAGAAAGGGTTCATAAGGTAAAGGTGCTTGACACCAAACATGATGACTTGAGTTTAATCTCCATCCCATATGGTGGAAGGAGAGAACTCAGTCTTCCAAGGAGTTCTCCCTTCTCCAAGCCCAGGCCACTGCATGCACACATCTCCCAGACAGCAAATAAGTAATAAAATAAACAAACAGAGAACCATTCTCACTACTTCTGCTAGGAATCAAATTCCTTCTCTTGAACCCATAGAAAGAATCTTCAAGCAATGGTTGCGTCACAGTCCTTGAGTGCTCACTCATGAAGCTTGCTGTCAGTCCTAACAGTGTATTTCTTTCTAATCTGTACTACTGATTCTCTCTAAATAAAGCTTCCCCTTCCCAAATCCGTGTGAACACTTCTTTTTCAGTTCTTTGCATAGGAAAGCTGAGAACCTGGAAACACCTGGCTTAGATCCCAGACAACAGTAACGCTCTGCAATTACTAATGAAAGGCTTTTGTGACAGCCAAATTTCTGTTGCTTTGAAAAATGTCTAAGACAAACAACTTGAAAGGAAGAAAATTTTATTTTGGGTCACAGTTTCCAAGGTTTGTTCTAAAAAGTTTCTTTAGTTTTCTTTGAGAATTTTATAAGTATACAATGCTTTTGGATCATAGCCCCTACCCTCACCACATATATGTTCTCACTGGTTCGCCCTCCCTTACACTTTCTCCCAGTTTCAGATACTCTTTATATCTCAGTGAGTAATTCACTGAGTCTAATTAGTGTTGGTCAAATACACAGCAATAGGAGACCATCAGCCTACCAAATGGACCATGCCATCCATGTTGGAATGTTGACTGGCTTGATGTTGATCAGGTCTTCTGCTGGCAACCCCGGCTACTGTGAGTTCATGAGTATAACTATCCTCTCATGTCCAGAAGACACTGACCAGATGTGTGCTAGACCTCTCTGACCTCTGGTTCTTAAAATCTCACTGCCCACTTACTGAACCTTGAAGGGATTATATATCTAAATTCTTATATATATATATATATGTATATATATATTAATACATTTTAACATATATTCACAAAGTGTTACTATTGGTTGGGACCTAAGTTAGATGTTTTCATGTTCTTGGCTTCTGATCCAAAGAACTGAAAAAGAAACATAAACACACACACACACACACACACAGACACTCACACACATATGTGCAATAATATAGGCAATATATATAGCCACCTGGTTCTTGCTTTGTTCAAGTTCTTGTCCTGACTTCCTTTGATGGTTAACAATGATATGGAAGTATGGAAATAGGCCCTTTCTTCCCTAGCTTGCTTTGGTCATGGTGTTTCATTGTAATGATAGAAACCCTGACTCTGATACAGCTGTACTAATCTATGGGTATGGAAGTACATATTTTTGATTAAAATATAATTGCATCACTTCTTCCTTCTTTTTCTTCTCTTTAATCCACTTATGTTCCTCCCCTCTAGCCCTTGCTATCGATCCTGTACTCCTCACTTCCTCTCAAATTCATGTTCTCGTTTTCTCTGATTATTATTCACACACATTAATATGTAAATCCAATATGCTGAATCTGTTCAGTGTTGCTTGACTGTTTATGATTTCAGGCTGATCACTTTGCACTGAGTAACCTTATCTCTGGGAAAACTAATCCTTCTCTCAGAAATCATTACTTACCTGTAGTACTTTGTCTAGGATAAAGCCATTGAGATTTCCCTTTCCATGTTACTGGTTCCTAGATATCCACTACATCCCACATGGCATATTCCGTCAGGCTGCTGCTCTTGTGGTTCTCGGTTGGGTGAGAGTGCTGGTAACTTCTCTCTCAGCAGCCTACACAGTGCCTTTCATTACTATGAAAGCTGGCCAGCAGGGAGAAGGCTTCCAGCTCTGTAACAATTTCATTTCTCCAAGTCCTGTGGCCAAGTGTGTAGTTTTCAGCAATAGTATCTGTCTTAGTCACTGTCCTGTTGCCGTGAAGAGACATCATGTCCAAGCCAACTATTATGAAAGAAAGCATTTAACTGGGGGTTTGCTTACAGTTTCAGAGGTTTAGTCTCATGGTGAGGAGCATGGCAGCATACATGATGCTGGAGCAGTACTTGAGAGCTCCGTCCTGATCTATAGGCAGAAAGAGAGACTCTGGATGTGGCACTGTCTATTGAAACCCCAAAGCCCGCCCCCCACTTCCTCTAATAAGGCTACACCTCTTAATCATTGTAATCCTTTCAAATAGTGTCACTTCCTGATGACTAAGCATCCAAATATATGAGCCACATGTCTTTCCATTCAAGAGCAATGACACTAGCCTGTACTGTTTTGGTAGTCTCTAGAACCCTGTCTGATCAACAACTCAAAGGGGGGGATGGGTATTTAGTGCCTGGTAGGGAGGCTTTCTATTTGGTGGTATATAGCTTCTTGGAAAAGCACTATCCTTCATATAGAAATAACTGTTTAAACTATTTAAATGTATCTTTTGATTCATCTGTTAGGGAGTTTATCAAATAGTAGGTTTCTATATGGTCTTCAATGTTAGCTAATAGCTAACTCTCCCTCTCTCTCATTTGAACCCCTTCCCATATCCCCTTCTCCCTTTCTATCAATTGTATTATACTATCTCCTTCGTTTAAGATGCTTTTCCTTCTTTCAAATGGCTCCTTCCTAGCTTCCTGGCTATAGTTTATGGTGAGTTGGCTGTGCAGTTTGAGTGTCTATAGTGAGGCAAGGAAAGAATATGCTAACCTCAGGGCAGCTGAGGTAAGCAAACAGACCAGGGTACCTATTCCAGGATCCATTTCAATGGTACACTCCCAATCACTTAGCTTCCCTTCCTTGAGGTCCTACTTCAGTGGCTCCCAACCTTCCGAATGCAACGGTGACCCTTTAATACAGTTCCTCATGTTGTGGTGACCCAATACATAAAATTATTTTTGCTGCTGCTTCATAAATATAATCTTGCTACTGCTATGAATCATAATGTAAATATCTATGTTTTCCGATAGGCTTAGGTGACCCCTGTGAAGGGGTCATTTGATCCTCAAAGGGGTTGCAATCCACAGGTTGAGAACCAATGCCTTACTTCCTATTGTGTCAATGTTTAGCCCACCACTCCTTTTGGCTCTACCATCTGGTGATGAAGTCTTCAACATATAGCCTTTGAAAGACATTTAAGATAAAAACTATAAGATTCTCTGAGTCTGACTCATTCTTAGGGGCATGGCATATATGAAAGTATTTGATGTTGGTGTTTAACAACTCCCTCCATGCAGGAAGAATAAACATAGAAAAACACTGCAGCCCAAAGGTAATTCTGGGCAAAATGGCAGCTATAGGCAGATGAATGCTCTCCAAGCAGGGCAATGGCCTGAGATCCAAGGGATCCTTAGAGAAAGAGCACTCTGTGTGGAGGCAGCACAGTGGACTTGGAGTATTAGCTCCCATTCTGCTAGGTGTCCATCTGTGGACCTGCAGAGTTACAGAACCTCCCCTGCCTTCAGTTTCCTTCCTCATGAAAATGATTCTGGATTATGTAAAAACTGAGGATTATTGAGGATTCTCAACATTTTATCTTGATGAGGAAAAACAATAAAAGAGAAAAAAAGCAAGCAAGCACGTGAGCAAAACAATCAGCAGAAACAGAAAACTCTCATCAGACCCATTGTCAATCACAAACCAGACAAAGGACATTCTAATACTACGAGGATCTGGAGATAATCTCATAAATATAAAATTTACTTGTAGATCAAAAGCATTGCCTTTGTCTCTTTTCTGAATGGGCAAGTGTAAATTTTGACACGAACTTCATTTGGGCACTTAAGTTGGCTTGCTTACATTACTGTTCTATTCCACCCTGCAAGTGTACTTTGGGCCTTAGATTGACTTTAGCTTGCTGGGCATTGATGTGCATGACAAAATAAGGATGCAGAAGGGCAACTATAATCCACACCAGAGCAAAGAAATCTAGCATTGACAGAAGGCTGAAAATCCACAAGTGAGCCATTCTAACGCGCTCCATCCTTTCCTGAGTGATGAAATCCCATGGAGAATAAAACAGAGACAAGACTTATGCTCTAGCAAAGGGACCTGGATTATTAATAGATACACAAGCAAATATATGACACGTCACATTGGTGCAGATGTAGACAAATATAAAACAGAGTGCCTGTGATAGAGGGAGTTACTCAGCTATGGAAAGTGACTAGAGTGTGGGGGTGGGGTGGTGTCTTTCTGAGCAGAGTGCAGAAGGGATAGGAGAAAGACACAATATTCACATATGAGGCAAGAACATTGTTGGCACAGAGAGTAACTTCAGATGCCAGAGTGTAATGGATACAGTTGGGAAGCAGCTGTGTATAGCAAGAGTGACACCCAGGGTGAGAGAACGTCAGAGATAGTTGGTAGGCTCACACAGGATCTCATGAGCTCCATCTATGGCTGAATTTCCCTAGTAGATGGTAAACCATGAGAGGACATTGTCCAGAGGAGCAGAGCACCTGGCTGAGGTTTGTATAGGATTCTTCTGGCTCCTTTACAGACTGACTCTGTGGATTAAGGAGAAGCAATAGGGTTCTTACTATAATTCCAGTCTGGGAAATGATAAAGAATAATTACAGTATAAGAAAGGAGATGCCTGGAAACACACTCCTTGTTATTCTTTGGGGAGTTTAGGATACAAGAAAACAAGTAACAAGTTATCCAATGGGAAAATGGATAAACTTGGAAGGATCTTTCCAAAATATGCATATTTTTATTAAACACAGGAAATACTCTTGATTTTTTTTCATATCTTTTTATTGGATATTTTCTTTATTTACATTTCAAATGTTATCCTCTTTCCTGGTTTCTCTCCTCCCAGAAATACCCTATCACATCCTCCCTCCCCCTGCTTCTATGACGGTGTTCTTCTACCCATCCACCCACTTCCACCTTCCCACCCTTGATTCCCTTACACTGGGGCATCTATCGAGCCTTCATAGGACCAAGGACCTCTCCTTCCATTGATGCATGACAAGGCCATCCTCTGCTACCTATGCAGCTGGAGCCATGTGTACTCCTTTGTTGATGGCTTAGTCCCTGGGAGTTCTGGAGGGTCTGGTTGGTTGATATTGTTCTTCCCATGGGGTTGCAAACCTTTTCTACTCCTTCAGTCCCTTCTCTAAGTAATCTATTAGGGACCCTGTGCTCAGTACAGTGGTTGGCTGCTAACATCTGCCCCTGAATTTGTAAGGCTCTACAGGGCCTCTCAGGAGACAGCCATATCAGGCTCCTTTCAGCATACACTTCTTGGCATTTACAATAGTGTCTGGGTTTGGTAACTGTATATAGGATCAATCCCCAGGTGGGACAGTCTCTGGGTGGCCTTTCCTTCAGTCTCTGCTCTACACTTTATTTCCATATTTGCTCCTGTGAGTATTTTGTTCTCTTTCTAAGAAGGACCGAAGCACTCACACTTTGGTCTTCCTTCTTATTGAGCTTCATGTGGTCTGTGAATTGTATCCTGGTTATTTGGAACTTTTGGGCTAATATCCACGTATCAGTGAGTGCATACCATGTGTTTTCTTTTGTGATTGGGTTACTCACTAAGGATGATATTTTCTAGTTCTATCCATTTGCCTAAGAATTCCATGAATTCATTTTTAATAGCTGAGTAGTACACTAGTGTATAAATGTACCACATTTTCTATATCCATTCCTCTGTTGAAGGACATATGGGTTCTTTCCAGCTCCTGCCTATTATAAATAAGGCTATTAGGAACATAGTGGAGCACGTGTCCTTATTACACATTGGAGCATCTTCTGGGTATATGCCCAGGAGTGGTATAGCTGGGTCCTCAGGTAATACTATGTCCAGTTTTCTGAGGAACCGCCAAATTGATTTCCAGAGGGGTTGTATCAGCTTACATTCCCATCAGCAGTGGAGGAGTATTCCTCTTTCTCCACATCCTTGCCAGCATCTGCTGTCACCTGACTGGTGTGAGGTGGAATCTCAGGGTTGTTCTGATTTGCATTTCCCTGATGCCTAAGGATGTTGAACATTTCTTTAGGTGCTTCTGGGCCATTAAATATTCCTCAGTTGAAAATTTTTTGTTTAGCTCTGTACCGCATTTTTTAGTAGGGTTATTTGGTTGTCTGGAGTCTAACTTCTTGAGTTCTTTGTATATATTGGATATTAGCCCTCTATCAGATGTAGGATTAGTAAAGATCTTTTCCCAATCTGTTGGTTGCTGTTTTGTCCTATTGACAGTGTCCTTTGCCTTACAGAAGCTTTGCAATTTTATGAGGTCCCATTTGTTGATTCTTGATCTTACAGCACAGGTCATTGGTGTTCTGTTCAGGAATTATTCCCCTGTGCCCACATGTTCCAAGCTCTTCCACACTTTCTTTTCTATTAGTTTCAGTGTGTCTGGTTTTATGTGGAGGTCCTTGATCCACTTGGACTTGAGCTTTGTACAAGGAGATAAGAATGGGTCGATTTACATTCTACATGCTAACCACCAGTTGAACCAACACCATTTGTTAAAGATGCTGTCTTTTTTCCACTGGATGGTTTTAGCTCCTTTGTCAAAGATCAAGTGACCATGTGTGTGTGGGTTCACTTATAGGTCTTCAATTCTATTCCATTGATCTTCCTGCCTGTCTCTGTACCAATACCATGCAGTTTTTATCACTATTGCTCTGTAATACAGCTTGAGGTCAGGGATGGTGATTCCCTCAGTAGTTCTTTTTTTGTTGAGAATAGTTTTCGATATCCTGGGTTTTTGGTTATTCTAAATGAATTTGCAAATTACTCTTTCTAACTCTATTGAAGAATTGAGTTGGAATTTTGAAGGGGATTGCATTGAATCTGTAGATTGCTTATGGCAAGATGGCCATTTTTACAATATTAATCCTGCCAGTCCATGAGCATGGGAGATCTTTCCATCTTCTGAGATCTTCTTCGATTTCTTTCTTCAGAGACTTGAAGTTCTTATCATATAGATCTTTCACTTGCTTGGTTAGATTCACACCAAGGTATGTAATATTATTTGTGGCTATTGTGAAGGGTGTCATTTCCCTAATTTCTTTCTCACCCTGTTTATCCTTTCAGTAGAGGAAGGCTACTGATTTGTTTAAGTTGCTGACGTTGTTTATCAGCTTTAGGGATTCTCTGGTGGAATTTTTGGGGTCACTTAAGTATACGATCATATCATCTGCAAATAGTGATACTTTGACTTCTTCCTTTCCAATTTGTATCCCTTTGACCTACTTTTGTTGTCTAATTGCCCTAGCTAGACTTCAAATTCTATGTTGAAAAGATAGGGAGAGAGTGGGCAGCCTTGTCTAGTCCCTGATTTTAGTGAGATTGCTTCTGGTTTTTCTCCATTCAGTTTGATGTTGGCTACTGGTTTGCTGTATATTGCTTTTAGTATGTTTAGGTATGGGCCTTGAATTCCTGATCTTTCCAAGACTTTTATCATGAAGGGATGCTGAATTTTGTCAAATGCTTTCTCGATATCTAATGAAATTATCATGTTTTTTTCTTTGAGTTTGTTTATGTAATAAATTACATTGATGAATTTCCATATATCAAACCATCCCTGCATCCCTGGGATGAAGCCTATTTGATCATGGTGAATGATAGTTTTGATGTATTCTTGGATTTGATTGGCAAGAATTTTATTATTTTTGCATCAATGTTCATAAGGGAGATTGGTCTGAAGTTCTCTTTCTTCTTTTGGTCTTAGTGTGGTTTAGGTATAAGCATAATTGTGGCTTCATAGAATGAATTGGGTAGTGTACCTTCTGTTTCAATGTTGTGGAATAGTTTGAAAAGTATTGGTATTAGGTCTCTTTTAAAGGTCTGATAGAATTCTCCACTGAACCCATCTGGTCCTGGGCTTTTTTTGATTGGGAGACTATTAATGACTGCTTCTATTTATTTAGGGGTTATAGGACTGTTTAGATGGTTTATCTGATCCTGATTTAACTTTGGCACCTTGTATATATCTAGAAAATTGTCCATTTTATCCAGGTTTTCCAATTTAGTTGAGTATAAACTTTTGTAGTAGGATCTGATGATTTTTTTAATTTCCTTGGTTTCCTTTGTTATGTCTCACTTTCCATTTCTTTTCATTATCATTAATTTGAATACTATCTCTGTGCCCTCTGATTAGTCTAAGAGTTTATCTATCTTGTTGATTTTTTCAAAGAACCAGCTCCTAGTTTGTTGATTCTTTCTATAGTTCTCTTTGTTTCTATTAGGTTGATTTTAGCCCTGAGTTGGATTATTTCCTGCCTTCTACACCTCTTGTGTATATTTGCTTCTTTTTTTCTAGCACTTCCAAGTGTCAAGCTACTAGTGTAAGCTCTCTCCAGTTTCTTTTTGGAGGCACTTAGAGCTATGAGTTTTCCTCTTAGCAATACTTTCATTGTGTCCCATAAGTTTTGGTATGATGTGTCTTCATCTTCATTAAATTCTAAAAAGTCTTTAATTTCTTTCTTTATTTCTTCCTTGACCAAATTATCATAGAGTACAGTATAGTTCAGTTTCCATGCGTATGTGTGTTTTCCATTGTTTTTGTTGGAATTTAAGACCAGCCTCCAGTCCATGGTGATCTGATAGGGTGCATGGGATTATTTTAATCTTCTTGTATCTGTTGTGGCCTGTTTTGTGGCTAATAATATGATCAGTTTTGGAGAAGGTACCATGAGGTGTTGAGAAGAAAGTATATTCTTTTGCTTTAGGATGAAATGTTCTATAAATATCTGTTAGATCCATTTGGTTCATAACTTCTGTGAGTTTCACTGTGTCTCTGTTTGGTTTCTGCTTCCATTATCTGTCCATTGCACAGAATGGGGTGTTAAAATCTCCCACTATTATTGTTTGGGGTTCAATGTGTGCTTTGAGCTTTAGTAAAGTTTCTTTTATGATGGTGGGTGCCCTTGCATTTGGAGTATAGATGTTCAGAATTGAGAGTTCATCTTGGTAGATTTTTCCTTTGACCAGTATGAAGTGTCCTTCCTTATCCTTTTTGATAACTTTTGGTTGAAAGTTGATTTTATTTGATATTAGAATAGCTACTCCAAGCCAGGCGGTGGTGGTACACACCTTTAATCCCAGCACTTGGGAGGCAGAGGCAGGTGGATTTCTGAGTTTGAGGCCTGCCTGGTCTTCAGAGTGAGTTCTGGGACAGCCAGGGCTACACAGAGAAACCCTGTCTCAAAAAACAAAACAACAACAACAAAAAAACAAAACAAAAACAAAACAAAACAAAAAAAAAGAATAGCTACTCCAGCTTGTTTCCTTGGACCATTTGCTTGGAGAATTGTATTCCAACTTTTTACTCTGAAGTAGTGTCTGTCTTTGTCACTGAGGTGTGTTTCCTGTTTGCAGCAAAATGCTGGGTCCTGTTAGTCTATGTCTTTTTATTGGGGAACTGAGTCCATTGATGTTAAGAGATATTAAGGAAAAGTGATTGTTACTCCCTGTTATTTTTGTTGTTAGAGGTAGCATTATGTTTGTGTGCCTATCTTCTTTTGGATTTGTTGAAAGACTTACTTTCTTGCTTTTTCTAGGGTGTAGTTTCCCTCCTTGTATTTGAGTTTTCCATCTACTGTCCTTTGTAGGGATGGATTTGTGGAAAGATATTGTGTAAAATTGGTTTTGTCGTAGAATGTCTTTTCTCCATCTATGGTAATTGAGAGTTTTGCTGGGTATAGTAGTCTGGGCTGGCATTTATGTTCTCTTAGGGTCTGTGTGACATCTGTCCAAGATCTTCTGGCTTTCATAGTCTCTGGTGAGAAGTCTGGTGTAATTCTGATAGGCCTGCCTTTATATGTTACTTGACCTTTTTCCCTTATAGCTTTTAATATTCTTTCTTTACTTAATGTATTTGGTGTTTTGATAATTATGTGACAGGAGGAATTTCTTTTCTGGTCCAGTCTATTTGGAGTTCTGTAGGCTTCTTGTATGTTCATGGGCATTAGGGAAGTTTTCTTCTATAATTTTGTTGAATATATTTACTGGCCCTTTAAGTTGGGAATCTTCACTCTCTTCTACACCTATTATTCTTAAGTTTGGTCTTCTCATTGTGTCCTGGACTTCCTGGATGTTTTGAGTTAGAATCTTTTTGCTTTTTGCATTTTCTTTGACTGTTGTGTCAATGTTTTCTAAGGTATCTTCTGCCCATGAGATTCTCTTTTCTATCTCTTGTATTCTGTTGGTGATGCTTGCATCTATAACTCCTGATCTCTTTCCTAGGTTTTCTAACTCTAGGGTTGTCTCCCTTTGTGATTTCTTTATCATTTCTATTTCTATTTTTAGATTTTGAATGGCTCTGTTTATTTCCTTCACCTATTTGATTGTGTTTTCCTGTGGTTCTTGAAGGGATTTTTGTGTTTCTTCTTTAAGGGCTTCTAGCTGTTTACTTGTGTTCTCCTGTATTTCTTTAAGGGAGTTATTTATATCCTTCTTAAAGTCCTGTATCTTCATCATGAGAAATGATTTTAGATCTGAATCTTGCTTTTCCCATGTGATGGTGTATCCAGGACTTGCTATGATGGGAGAACTGGTTTCTGATGATACCAAGTAACCTTGGTTTCTATTGCTTCTGTTCTTAGGCTTGCCTGTCCCCATCTGATTATCTGTAGGGCTCCCTGCCCTAGCTATCTGACTGGAGCCTGTCCTTGTAATCTGGTTGAGTCAGAACTCAGAGTCCAGCTGTCTCTTTGATTCTGTAATTTTGTGATCCTGAGATCCTGAGATTCTGGGTGTGCAGAGTTCCATGGTGTCAAACTGCCTCTGTGACCCTGAGATCCTGGTGTGACCAAGCTCTGGGGGCTGTGGGACTGGCTGCTTAGTTTGTGCCAAAGATAGATTGGTGCAGGCTGAAAGGAACCCGAGCTATTGGTTGAGGGTGGGGGGTTTCTGTGTCCCTGGATCCTGCTGTTCCCAGTGACTCCAGGTGGTGTTGGAACAGATGTTGTATTCTCCTCACTCCTGATCCTAAGATCCTGGGCAAAAGTGCTAGGGACCCTGTTGGTAGATCCTCCTCCCCAGTGCTGTGGTACTGGCCACCGAGTTTGAGCCCAAGGTAGATCGGCAGCACAGACCAGAAGGAACCTGAGCCACAACACTCTTGATTTTTACTCATTACTTAAACCCTCTCATCCTAGTTCTCTCCAAAGTCATGTTTTATATTTTATGTTCCTTTAAAACTTTCCTTTATAAATTTACTATTAAGATTGCTTTATATAACTCATGAAAATGTCATGTGTTAGTATGTGCTAAGTATGCTTTTATAACAAACATAACTCTCAATTCTTTATGGCTTAATGTAGGAAATTCACAGACACAGTGTGAATCAGCAGAGAAACTTTGATCGTCTTGGATACCGGTTGAGAGACACTCATCACAACATTTGGATCCATAACTGCTGAGGCCAGAAAAGCAAACATTGCAATATCCACCATTTGTCTTCACTCTTCATTGGTGCAGGTCATATGATAATACCTAACCTCAAATAAGGTATCATGCAATCGTGTTAAGTACCTGAAGAATAACAGGTGGCAAAAATTAAATACTTCTAATAGCTCCCATCATCTGGCTCTGGTGCTCTTCCTTGCTTTAATCTTTTCTAATGTTAGCTTCTTTAACTTGGTTTCCCCTGTTTATCTCAAGCAAGGGATTTTTTATAAACTAAATTTCTGAATGACGCGAGTCACTCATGTGATGTTACATATTGCGTTGGCACTTGCTGAATACACCGTTCCCCTTTCTTTGAATAAATAAATAGTTAATAAGAAAACATAAAAAAGAACATGTAAAAGAAATTAAATCTTAAGAAGAATACATCTGCTCAACCATATGTTCAAACACAGCCGCCAGAAGCTTCTTGGAGACCTCTTTAATTGTCCTTTTTGTTATTGCTGTCATTTTGGTTTCATTGTGTTTTAACCAGCCTCTTTTAAAATAAGTATTCTTCTCTTATTAAATAAATATTCCTTGAGGATTCCATACATGTATACAACGCATGTTGACCATATCCACCCCTATATCTCCCTCTCTGTACCCCAAAACACATCTCCTTCCCAACCTCCTGTCTTTGTTCTTAAACAACCCACTGAGTCCTGTTACTGCTGCCCATTTGTTCATGGGAGTGAGATCTTCCACAGGACAGCTGTTCTCCCAAAGAAGTGTAAAGCTACCTGCTTCAGTAGCTGTCAGCCAATCGCTTCGAAGGCAGGGGTGCATCCCCCAGAAACTCTTACCCATGTGTGCCTCTCCTTCTACCTTTTTTTTTTTTTTTTTTTTTTTTTGAGACAGGGTTTCTCTGTTCAGCCCTGCCTGTCCTGGAACTCACTCTGCAGTCCAGGCTGGCCTTGACCTCAGAAATCCACCTGCCTCTGCCTCCCAAGTGCTGGGATTAAAGGCATGCACCACCACTGCACAGCTGAGCCTCTCCCTCTTCTTTGCTGGAGTTGTGACTGGCTTGATCTTGTGCAGGTCTTGTGTGATAGCTGGTGTGAGTTTATGAGTGAGGCAGCCATGCAGATCCCTCTCTCACCCTCTGACTCTTTCTACTTCTTTTCCTGCAATGTTCCCCAAGCCTTGGGTATGTGGGTGTGTGGAGGTGGGGCTGATATATATGTGTATCATCCCTGAGCCGTGTGTGTGTGTGTGTGTGTGTGTGTGTGTGTGTGTGTGTGTTGGGGCAGTGATATAGATGTGTCTCCTCTAGGACTGACTGCACACATGCTCAGCACTTCGGCCACTTTTTTAATCTCTTCTATCTCTGGGTAGAAACATACATGTTTGGAAGGCAGTTTGTTTATCTGTTTCTTTCAAACCTTTTCTGATTTTTGATTTTCTGACTCACAATCTTACAGTATGCCTGTCTGGGCTTTCGATAATGCCAGGAGGCAATTCTAGACTGTTTCTCCTGTCTGAAGGCCAGCCAACAGTTAGCTGTCACTTGTTTGCTAGCAATGAGCAATAGCACCAGGTCCCTCGCCTTTAATCGAATGCATCGGTTAGCAGCCAAGTGCCATCTCGTGCAACAGTGAACTACTTCCAGTTCTTAAGGCACCTTCTCTATTAAGTGCTATTTCTCAGAGGAAGTCACACATGTGGGGTTTAAAAAGTTGACCTCATTTTCTGTATCCTTTCCTCTGTTGAGGGACATCTGGGTTGTTTACAGTTTCTGGCTATTATAAATAAGGCTGCTATGAACATGGTGGACCATGTGTCCTATTACATGTTAGAGCATTTTCTGGGTATATGCCCAGGAGTGGTATAGCTAGGTCCTCTGGTAGAACTATGTCCAATTTCCAGAGGAACCGCCAAACTGGCTCCCAGGGACTAAAACTCCAACCAAAAAGTACACATGGGAGGATTCATGGCTCCAGCAGCATGTGTATAGCAGAGGATGGCCTAGTCAGTCATCAATGGGAGGAGAGGACCTTGGCCCTGTGAAGGTTCTATGCCCCAGTGTAGGGGAATGCCAGGGCCATTCCAATGGGAGAGGGTGGGGTAGTGAGCGGGGGGGGGGGGGGGGGGGGGGGGGGGGGGGGACAGGGGATTGTTTTAGTTTTAGTTTTTTTTTTAATTTTATTTTTTTTCTTATTTTATTTTCTTTTTCTTTTTTCTTTTGGAGAGGAACCTGGGAAAGAAGATATTGTAAATAAAGAAAACATCTAATAAAATTACCCCCTTAAAAAAAAAGTTGACCTCATAAAAGACAATGTTACAATACTGATTCCCCTTATTCTGGTGCTGCTGAACAATATGGTGATCATAGCTAACAGTAACTTACTGCATGTTCCAAAGAAGAGATATAGAGAATTTTAACATTCTCACCACAAAGAGATGACAGTGTTTAGCTATGTGTGCTCATTAGCCTGATTCAATCATTAAAATGATGTACATATGAGTCAAAAAATCACATTGAACCTCATAAATATGTACACAAATTTATAAAATTGTATTGAATAACTACTGCAATGCTTTGATGACAAGTCAGTTGAGAATTAAAGCAAACTTAGTAAGGCGATGCCGACTATGATTATCATTCTCCCACAGGTGTGCAGGGACGGGCAGAGGCCGCGATAGAACAAGCATCCTTTAAGGTTCAGGGGAAAAAACGGTTTTCAAACACAGACTTTCAGAGAAAGTTTTATCTGCTCGCTAAATAGTGGAGATGTTTTTTCTTTTTTATTCTTCTTTATATGCGCTCAAACATTGCATCTACCAGAGGGGGCTAAGAGTACCCTTAAGAAATAAAGGGAACTATGGAATTTACCGGTTTCCCTCTGTCCAATAGGTGGCAGTGGTATCCCGCAAATCCTTTTGGAAGCGGCACAGCTGCGCTGCCTTAGCTCCACAGCTCTTGGTCTGGATTTGGTTTCAGGTGCCTTCATCCCACCTGTTTTTCCCATAATGGGACATGCACTAGCGGTTGAGACATCACTTTTCAGAGCACGTTGTTTCTAAGAAGGCCGTATGATGGTTAAGTCAATTCTTTAGTAACTGATAAAAATAACAAACTTTGTCCCAGTCAGGTTAGGAAAAGGTTCCTTAATTCAGCCTCATTTCTGTTAGTTAACAGTTGAACTTTAATCCATACCACCTGAGTTCATGAAACAGTTTACATGCATTGAGGTGGTAGCATATTCAGAATCTGCATTTCATGCTTTTTATAGGAAGCTAGAGAGAGAGAGAGAGAGAGAGAGAGAGAGAGAGAGAGAGAGGATGAGACTCTATCTTTTCCCTTAAAATATCTAATCATATATGTGTAAGTATGTATGTGTCCCACTATTAATAATCTAATTCCATGCTCTCATTTTAGCAAGCTAATAGTTAAAAAGAAAGTTTACAATTCAGCAATCCCATTACTGAACTGTCTAACCAAAGGTACATACATACAGCGGGCAAGATGTGAACTCAGCCTAAGTGTCTATCAATAGATGAATAAATTTTAAAACATGGTATTCATACACAATGGGGCTTCTATCCAGCCACAAAGGAATAGAATTCTTTTGTTTGTAAAACATGGATAAACTTACTCGATATTGTTAAATGATATAGTCAGGAAACCGAAGGACAGAAGGCATGATCTCACAGTTGAAGTATAAATTAAAGTATGGGGTTGAAGGGTGGTTGGTAGAGGCTGAGAAGCCTGTGGATAGGACAGAAGGACAAGCTCGGTCAACAGGTACAAAGTTAGCGAGACAGCTTAAATTCTGGTGTTCTACCACACAACTCGATAACTGTAAGTTAGCAAAGATGCGTTATAAACTTCAAAATTGAAAAGGAGATTTAGGATCTTCTCTCTACAAAGAAATGATAGATTCTACACACAAATCAGACTATGATTATTGTACAATGTATAAATGAATTATACATCACACCGTAATTCATAAATGTTAACAACTGCATAATGACTAAAGGTTTCCTAAAATACAGTTAAATTATGTTACATCTGTGAGAATTCAGCATGTACTAGACTCTCTTCTGATCATACTGGATTCTTGTAGCAATTCCACAGAGTAAGCACAATTACTCTGTTTTATCATTGAGGAAGTGGGGCACTTCAAGCAACCATGTCCTTGCTCCCTGGGGATCTGAGTCCTGGCAGTGCGTCTGTGCATAGAGTAACAGCTGAACTGATGAGGAACTCACCAAGTATGTGTTTATGCCCTTTGTATACACTACGGCAATTAATTTTCCTGCCGACACTTTGGACAAGGCATTAACTATTCTCTTTATGTTACTTGTGTTTCCCACAGGAGTTTAACTACCTTTCTTGGAAAAATATAAATCCATTCACTTCTCAACTCCTTGAATATCAGCATGCAGATTTGTGCAAACACAAATTTATTAATTTAATGCCAAGTAACCTCTAGAGTGCTGATAATTTGCTTTTGTGAAAGTATAGGGTAACTTTTCCCAGTTACATTTCACCCAGCACTGTTGGAAATGTCAGAAACATGCATTTTAAAATCTTTATTAATTTCTCCTCAGAAAAATACTTCAGCGTAGAATGAGTGATCAAGTGACTAACTAGGAATTTATGAATTTTTGTTCACTTTGATTTGTCAATATAGCAAGCCTTGAAATGGGGGAAACATACTTATTAAAAACAAGGGAACACACACACACACCCCTTTCACAGCAAACTTTTAAAAGCCAGTCTTTGTGCATCTGTAATAAAATGAAACAGAAAAGATACAAACTCCAGCCATCTATAGTTTTCCATGGCTGTGAAAAACTGTAGAAAATTTTAATGCAGAAAAAAATATCTGCAAGGAGATGAGATTGAGCAAAGGTAGATAAAAAAGAAAGAAGAAAGGGCTGGAGTGTGGTTTATTGGTTGCTAGCCGCTGCATAAGCTTGCAAGGGCAAGAAGGCAGAGTGATCTTTTTAGGAATTCTTCCCCCCCACCCCACCAGCTCATTTCATAAACACACAAGTATTTTCTTCATTGTTGAAGACTGGGACGTTGTGGCTGGTACTTATAAACTCCGCTCAGCTGAGTCCCAGAGTATCTTAATTAGGCATCTGGCCCTTTACACGAAGGCTAGAAGATGTTTTTTAAAACGAAGTGACTAAAGGTTGTAAATATGTATTTAAATTTCTGCTAAAATGTTGGAAAAATATTATTTCTCTCTTTTTTCACAAATTGAACCAATAATAAGTTGCCAGAATTCTGACGTTTATTTATAACGAATTGAACTAATACCTAAGTGTTTATTCAATCCTCAAACCAGCATTCATATTATGGAAAATATTCTTCTGCTTCCTTGCTTATTTTTAGAGGGTTGAGAGGCAATTCCTCCTTTATTCTTTTTTAAAAAGTAAAATTGAAAAATGAATCTTTAAAAAATAATTTTGGACTTACAAAAGGGAAAATATGTGGCTCTTTAGATTGTTTAAAGTAGGTTTTCATGTAGTTTTATGTATTATTAACTGGATTTGCTTACTAGTTTTCTTATAAGAGGGAGTAAAACACAGACGTCTAGGTGTACAAGCTTACAGAAGTTTGTCTTGAGAGTGTACAACTTCCTCTGCTCTCTGGAGATACTCTAAGAACAAATCTAGCTTAATTGGGACCATTACAGATATCCTACAGAAGAGTCTAGATACTTTCTAAAACAAATTACTTTTAGAGTGTGTATTTTTAAACATGGTCATCTGAAATATTAGAAAGAATGTCAGGACCCCAAGTTAGCTCCGTTTGAGACTTGGCACACTGTTAGTGGGAGGAGACATACGTGGTTTGCACATTTTCTAGAAAGCACTGACTAACTTGTATGAGGCAAAAGAAAGCAAAAACATTTTTAAAGTATGTATTCTTTTTGACTCTGCAATTTTAGCCCTGCGTTTATATGAAGGAAACCAATGGATATTTTTACAAGGATATATGGATATCCATCACCTTGTTGTTTATAGTAATGAAACAGAATTCAAAATAACCTAGTGCCCATCAATCAAGAATTGATTAAATAAATGGTTATCCATCTGGACAACAGGATACTTACTATACGATCATTCAAAAGAAGATATTTATTAATTTAGAGAATGACCATGACATATTGTTAAGTGACAGGAAGAGAATTGCAAATGTTGATGCCTTGTAGAAAGAAATGCGAATTTAGGTATGCATACATATAGGACTAGATTGGAAGGCTGGTCTGCCTAACTGGAAGTTAACCATAGTTTCACAGAGCGTGCTACAGATTAATTTATTATTATTACTTATTAAACTTTCTGAATACATTTTATATATTTACTTAGAAAAATCAGGCTTTATTTTACACATTCACAAGGAAAGAAAATAGAAAGAGACCCTTAAATAATAACTATACTCTGGTCACCCAAGCTTTCCCACAATCTGTTTAGCTTCTAGTTTTAACGTTTGTAACGACTGAGTCACGTGAGCTACCGTACTCTGTGCTGCTTGATTTGCCTTTCGTCCTGGCATTTCTCCTTCCTATCTACTCCTCTCCTCTCTTCCCTTCCCATCTTCTGCACTTCATCTCATCCTTCTTTTTCTTCTCCCATCTAGCTCCTTTCTAACTCATCCTTTTCTTGTTTTATCTCTGTGTCCCCCTAGCTTTAGGTTGCACATTTTCCTTAAAAACAAAAGCACAATACGTCTATGCATCACCAATGTGTGTAAGAGCATTCTACCCAACATGCTTTTGTTCCTCACAATAACAGATCTTTTTTTTTTTTCTGGAAAAAATAGCTAATGAACTCATAACTAAAAAGTAGAGAAATCTTTATATATATATTTTTTTCTTCTGGTCTCTTTTCAAATATGCATAAAGAGTAATGCATATTTATGGTTAAGAGTTTGGTTTATGGAGTTAATCCTGCTTATTTTCAAATCTTATCTTTACCACTACTTACAATAATCAAGATACGCAACCAGTCTAAAACCCAATGAGCAGACAAGTGGCTGAGAATTGTGATACGCACATAGACATGAGCACACACACAGTAGAGCCTTATCCAGCTGCAAAGAAGGATGAAATTATGTCCCCTGAATAAAATAGACAGAACTATATGAGAATTAATACCTTAAGTAAAGTTAAGTCAGACTTTACTTATGTATATATTAAATTTCAAACACAGCATATTTGATGTGAACATGTTGGAAGCCGAAGAATGACTGACTATGTGGGGGGATAGCAAATAATGAGAAGACTATATATTGCCAATTTTCTCTTATCTGTGAAGACTAAATTTAACAAGTATACATATATATACATATATATACACACATGCATATATATGTGTGTGTATATGTGTATATATATATGTGTGTATGCATATGTATATACATGTCTATATACATGATGAAAAAGCTGGAGGATTCTTGGGGGAAGGAGAGGCACCAGCACAATGAGACAAGATGGTTGGAGGACAGTATTGGGGTGACCTTGGGGAGAATACAATGATATACATGTGTTTAGAATTTCATAACAAAGCCCATCGTTCCTGCTAGCTATAACAACAGAAGTATAAAGGAGATAACTCAAGATAAATCTTAGGATAGTCACAAGTATATATAGCATACATCCAATAGCATTTCAGCTGTTATGCTCTATCCAGATGTACCTTACTGTTCTTTTTTTTTTTTTTTTTTTTTTTTTTTTTTTTTTTTTTTTTTTTTTTTTTTTTTTTTTTTTTTTTTTTGGTTTTTTGAGACAGGGTTTCTCTGTGTAGCCCTGGTTGTCCTGGAACTCACTCTGTAGACCAGGCTGGCCTTGAACTCAGAAATCCGCCTGTCTCTGCCTCCCAAGTGCTGGGATTAATGGCGTGCGCCACCACCACCCAGCTACTGTTCTTATATAGTCACCTTTTCTAGGCATATAAATTACACGTTCTTTATTTCTATAGAGAAATTGGTCACAAACATTTGGCACAAATGAAAAGTTTTGTGTTTTTGATTACTGGGTTTATCTTTTACATATAGTCCACTAAGTATAGATTCTTGGAATCAGGATGCAAGAGTTAAAGAGATGTGAGAATCCCTGCCTGTGAAGATTGTTTCTTACCTGGCAGCTCAGAGCTGAAGGAGTATCCACAGCTGGGCATGTGCAGAGCCTTCCAGCACTCTACTGGGTGGTATCACATTCTTCCGTGATTGAAGACCTCATAGCCATAAAACTGGATTTGTGTTTTAATTCAATAAGCATATCTTTGGCTTTTTATGATTGGTTTTCTAAGTGATTATCTATACATTAAACCTCATCTTGCAAAATAAATGCCTCCTTAGTATCCAGAAATAAATCATCAATATCAGCCACAATACTCTGGCCATCTCTAACTGTTATAGAAACTAAGTTTCTCGGGACGAAATCTTGGAGTCAACATTTATCCTTCTCTTCTACCTTTTCCATTTTAAAATCCAATCCATAATCAAGCCTGATTTTTATTTTTCTTTAACAACATCTGAAATATGATTCATTCAAAGCCAATCCATGTTACAAAGAGGCCAGGACAGGTTTCCCCACCTCCTGCATTCCACATCTCAATTATGGTGAGGACCATTTGCTGGAGATATTTGTCAAAACCCATTGAGGGTTGGAATGCAGCTCGGTCATCAAGAACACTGGATTTGATCCATTGTACCAAAAGGCAAAATCAAAACTAAACTTCATGCTCGGATCCCATATGCAACTTGCACTAGATAAAGCCCACTCAGATTTTTTTTCTAATGCAAGAATAGTCTGCCTTCACTCTCCAGGGTGTCGCTTATTTGTGTTTTTAAATAAAATCTAATTTTCAATATTTTATGCCTTAATTTTCCATTTGGAGCTGAAGTGACTTCTGAAAGGCTGAAAATCAACACAGGTCTCTCCCTGCAGGTCTCATCTAAAACAATGTACTTTCCCACAAGGACTTGGGCCTGTATTGTATCCTGTGGCCGTCCACTTACTGAGCATGCCCATGGGCCTGCCTTGTATCCTGTAGCTGTCCACTTACTGAGCATGCCCGTTGCAGTGGGTGCCCTCTACACTTACTGAGAATGCCCATTGCAGCGGGTGCCCTCTACACTTACTGAGCATGCCCATTGCAGAGGGTGCCCTCTACACTTACTGAGCATGCCCATTGCAGCGGGTGCTCTCTACTCTTGAAACAAGAGCACTCACTACCTCTTTCCAGAACTCTCTGCAATTGGCCCTGTACAGCACTTGACAATCACGCTCTGCTCAGTTTTAAAAGTAATTTTACTTTTTATTAACATCTAATGTTATGGATGCACTATATGATGTTTTGATTCATGTGTGTATTAGTTGATGATTGTGTCAGGGTGTGATACTTCCAATCATTTCATTATAATGAGTACATTAAAGATTTTTTCACACATACTATATATATACATACATATATATATATATATATATATATACATATATATCTCCAAATTAAATGTAATTAAATATAAGTCACTGTGTAACTGTGTATCTCAGCTTTGAGTCCCAGAAAGAACACTGATGCAACTTAGACTTCCACACGAAGTTAACCCATCCGTGTTCAGTGTCCCTAATGCCAAAAGCCAACAAGATTTAGGTTAAGGGAAAGGAATACATCCAGTTTAAAAGCTTTTAAGGAGGCTGAGGTGAAGCATCTTGGAGAAATTAGGATGAAGACTGTACCCAGTAGGACCCAGAAAATGAGGACTGAGAAGCCGAGTCCTCAGGGGGAAAAGGGAAGACCTGCTTTATGTGTGTCCCTGGCTCCCACCTACACTGGAACTCTCCAAGTACCACAGCTGTTACAGCCGAGTTACTGAATACAGAGCTGAGCTCTAAATGTCTAAATGCTCCTTGGACACTGAAATTGCATGTCACTTTCTGGGAACTAGGGATTTTTCAGGATAACTGATTCCAATTATTTCCTTACTTCTTGCTTACGGCCAAAAGAACCAGGACTCAAATCTGAGGTTTCTAATTCTAAAACCCTTTCTCTGTTGTTAATACTGGGCTACCTCACAGCCTCTTCACTTGGACTAATGGTCATTTTTAATAGTGAGGGCAACGATAATACAGCCAGATCGGTGACAGCTACTGTTGCTAATGGATTGTTGAAATCAGTTCTATCACAGGCATTGCATAAAATAGAAACCAGGAACTGTATGATCCATCTCCATAGTCTTTTTGGTTTGCTCTTTTATAGCTCTTAAGCCAATTTCTTTCTCACCACGGTGTTAGTTGAGCCCCTCACCTGAACAATTAAATTGCTTTTTAGGGAGTTACCACTCACAGTAACCTTAGAAAAATAGTTATTTT
>NW_022196891.1:60579703-60583718 GCF_008632895.1 Mastomys coucha
ATATATATATATATATACATATACATATATGCATATATATGCACACATATGTGTGTGTATATACACACACACACACACACATATATATATATACACACACATAGATATGTATCACAAAAGTATTGAAAACAGGAAAAAGGACAGACCTGTGGAACTGGTGTGCAGTGTTATTTTAATAATCACTTTTAATAATTACATTTATTGCAGTCCTCCCCGAAGTCTCGAGAAAGCCGTGTTGGAATCTGGTTTGACCAGAATCGACTTTGAAGCATCTGTGCTCTTGTTTATTATTACTGGCCTTTCTTAACACACCATTCCTGGTCTTCCTAGGGTCCTTTGCTCCCCGGATCTCATTGATACATCTCCACATCTTTCCTCTTTCTCTCTTAGGATGTTCTTCTGACTTCTTCTCCTTAAATAGTTCTCCTCCATCCACAGGTAGGGGATAACTCTCCAGAAGGTTCCAAAACCAATATGGACTGGCAATCTGTTCTTATATTCACCTGTGATGAAGTTTAATGTTTAGATTAGGCATAGTAAAAGATTAATTCAAATCATTAATGATAAAGTGGAATAATTCCAGGTAGAGCTCCTATGTCTCCAAGCACTGATTTCATCACTGGGTGCCTGGGCTTTGCTATAACTCAGGGGCTTGCTAGCTTTCTGCAGATTGTTGAAATGTCTCTGACCAGCCACTGGCTTCTTGTTTCCTGTTTTTCTGTTGCCATCTTTCTAATGCCTAACTACAAAGTTGGCAATCCTCAGGTCCAAATGTTTTTAGAAGTCTCTTCTTGCATAGAGAATGAGTTCAAGCTCCTGAACTAGCCCTTCAAGGTCATGACATGGCGTCCACTTGACATTTTAACCCTGCTTCCTAGTACTTTGCTATCTCTTAATCCTACATTCCAAACAAATGAAACCAGCTGTCTTTTTTTTTTTCTCTTCTCATCCATTTCAACCCTATTGAAACTGCTCACAATTTGCTCCCTAACTTCCCCAACGGAATGAACCTCTCTATCTACAGATGTACCCAGAGTTTTTCCTGATGCTCCCTGAGGGAGCAGAGTGTTTCTCTTCTGTTTTAATTACTCCTGCATTTACCCTCTGCCCCCTCATCAGCTGCTTGCTCCTTGAGGAGAAGGCCGGCTCTATTTGATTTATCTTTATGTCAGTCCCTCATAGTGCCTCATGGAGAGCCTTGAACAGAGCTGAAACTAAATGAACATTTGTTTACTTAACTAATGAAAGCCACATGGGAGAGAAATGTAAGTTAAATAGAAATACAGATATTTAGACCTAGGTCATTCTTTAGCACTTCTATTACTGCGTGGTTAATGTTTTTCATGTGTGCTATTGCTGAACTCCTCATTTCCCTTTCTGCTATAGTTCTCAAACATCAGCAAAAGATTCTTTTAATGTGTGGGCTGTAGAGCAAAGAGATAACTCTTGGTGGCCAGATGAAAGATCAGCTTTAGAAATAGCACCACCACATTGGTGAATGCATGTGCATGCAGCCCCAGTGGCTTCTGTAAACTCCTTCACCAGTTGGGAAGCTGCCTGTCCCAAGGTGGGCTTGCTTCAAAATACCGCTTCTGAGTCTAAGTCGTATCAGGAAATCAGCATTGGGCTATATTCTCTTATTGCATGCTCTTTTAATCTCAAGTTCATAAACAGCTGTAGTAGAGTCCAGGTGTTTTAGGGTAAGGTGGGAGAAAATATTGGATAAATACAGAGCTAGCACTGATCTTGGGTTCTCAACTTGTGTTGTTATTTTGGCATTGGAAAAACTGATGTCAGAATTCAAATCATTGGTTAAGGGAACTTAGCTAATTAAAATAACCTAGAGGGGAACCCGCCCTCTTTCTCCCACATCCAGAGCTTGCTGTTCCAGGAGAGATTCTGTATAAGATAGTAGCCACAGCATGTGTTCTCTCATTCTCCTTTTACTATAGGAATAATTGCCTTCTGCCCTCCATACCTATGCAGTGTCATATACATGGATACCTCTCTACCCACCCACATACACAGCGTGGAGGAAGAGTACAGATAAAATATATTTTAACTTATTTTAAATCACAATTACACCATTGCTCATATGTACCAGACTCTGAAATATATAAATTATATACATATTTGCCTTCTCCTGTAACTTCCTCATGCTATATAGTATTAACTCCAAATCATAGCCTATGCAAATAGGCTGCTAGAATTATTTAACCAACAGCTTCCCCCTGGAGGAATTCACAATTTAGTGCATCATATTGTAGCTGCTCCTCTCTCACATACTTTTACCAAGTTGACTCTAGCCAATCAAGCTCTGGTTTCTGTAGGCTAATACAAGTCAGGAGAAATTAATGTTCTTCCTCACAACCCCCAGGTTTTTCCTCATTCTTTTTTGGCATATTTTGGGAATCCTGTACAACTACCCTATCTCCTAGGGCTACCTGAGGCAGAATTGTTGATTCTTTCTTTTATGTCCTTGATATTGTCTATTGTAAACACTGTAACCTGTCACAACTTAGCAAACACATTCATTACCAGAGCCAAAACTAGTTCAGGGAGAGTGGTGGCTCTCTTTCAGAAGAGACTTGGAGGGGTTCCTTGTCAGGATGTCTCTAGTGGCTTGTAATTGATTCCCACCCCCAAACCCCATGGGATTCATTTTATGGCCTCATATATTCAGGCCTTACTCCTCTTTGATGCTGAAGTGATCTTGACTGTATTGTCAGAGGAATCTGGGTTGCTTAAATGAGCTCATTCCTGCAGCATTCAAAATGGCTTTGGTTTGAATGGATGTGTTCTTCTATTTGGTGTAAGATATTGCTGTCATGAACAATGCTGGATATCATAAAATCTGAGCCATGACTTTCTAGTCATTCGAAGCAAGACTGTGCTTCCAACACCACTCCTGGCCTTCCATCTGTCTTGCCTTCCAGTCTCACTATCCAGTTGTAGCATCATGACGTGGTTTTGAAGAGGTCTTAATAGCTGTGGCTCTGGCCACTCTCTTAATGACTTATTTATGAGCTGCTTGAATTTGGATACTTGATTTCTCAAAACTCTCCATTTCTCCTAGACTAAGTAGGCATAATAATTGTTTGTGATGATTAAATTGGATAATACGGTGCTAAACACAGTACATGTCATACAGTTGGTGCTTAGTACTAGCAATTATTATCATATTGTGATTTCATCACCTACCCGACAACTGAGGCTCCAGACAGAATAAAGATAGGAAGCAGAGCAAGCCAAGGGTGACAGCATGACTACAGTGGGGAGGAATATTTTCTTGTCTATTTCTTGCCAAATATGACCCTTAAGTACCTACAGATCTTGGGCTTATAGACAAAACTTCAGTGAACTACAATTTACAATCAAAACATATGCATCACACTGGGCTAAGGGAAGTAGGGAAGTTGCTCAATCAAAAGTTGCTAGCATGGGGACTTGAATTCAGTTCCCTGGACCTGTGAGAAAAGGCAGGTGTGATAGTATATGCTTCTGATCTTAGCAGTAAGGACTGAGGAACAGGTAAGTCCTTGGAATTCCTGGCCACACTGCTTAACCCCATCAATGAGCTTCAGGTCCTAGCAGCAGTCTTTGTTTAAAAAAAAAAAGAGGAGATAGGGTGCGTTCAGGGTGGTATGCCCTCAAGCAAATAGGCACAGGGGAAAATTTACTGAACAGAACACCAATAGCTTCTGCTCTAAGATCAAGAATTGACAAATGGGACCTCATAAAGTTGCAAAGCTTCTGTAAGGCAAAAGACACTGTCAACAGGACAAAACAGCAACCAACAAATTGGGAAAAGATATTTACCGATCCTATATCTGATAGAGGGCTAATATCCAATGTATACAAAGAACTCAAGAAGTTAGACTCCAGAGAACCAAATAACCCTATTAAAAAATGTGGTACAGAGCGAAACAAAGAATTCTCAACTGATGAATACCGAATAGCTGAGTGCCACGCCCACTCGTCTACTCCAGTCAAATCCAAAATATCGGGGGGGGGG
>NW_022196891.1:60583728-60591184 GCF_008632895.1 Mastomys coucha
TGGTATCTCCTAACTCAGACGTGTTCCAGATTAGTCTTTCCAATCGTCAACACGCCCTCATATTTAGGTATAAAGGTACCCCAAGAAATGACTCGTAAATTGCTAAGATTGAGCATTGTTTCCTGGCAAGCACAACATTTCCAAGTTTAATGCCAAGTTTAATTCTAGTTTAATGCCAAGCTGTATTTAGCTTGGAACTTCTCTCAAGGAACCTGCCTTATCAGACAGGTTGTCCTCAGAGTTAGCAACAGAGGTCCATCACAGTCCTTAGGGCAGTCCCACAATAGTTAGAAATGTTTTACATACTAGAGAGTAATCTAAAGGCTTCCCTCACTCAAGGACATTAGCTAGAAGTGTTAGGTCGGAACCTCCTAGTCATTGCCTCCAGCAGAACCAGAGAATTAGCATAGGAATACCAAAATACCTCAACAGGGAGGGCTCCACTCCTCTTCTGCCTGCTTCACACCTGGCTACCAGACCCTACTGACCTTGATGTGATGGTCACTTGCCTACGTGACCTCAGTCTTGCGCCCCTTGCTGTAACCCCCACCTGCTTACATGACTCTTGTCATCTGCCCTGCTTGCTGTATGCTATTTAAGCCTGAATTTCACCTTGTACAAATACATTTAGATTCAACACACCCTTGTGTCGGCTCTGTTTGTCATTCTTCGCCTACACCTTGTTGACCTGACTAGGACCCCATTTCTCCCGCGGGTTGAGGAAGGCCCAGATCGGCTGGCCTGTGGCAGCTGAGAAGCACCTAAAGAAATGTTCAACATCCTTAGTCATCAGGGAAATGCAAATCAAAACAACTCTGAGATTCTACCTCACACCAGTCAGAATGGCTAGGATAAAAATCTCAGGTGACAGCAGATGCTGGAGAGGTTGTGGAGATATAGGAACACTACTTCATTGCTGGTGGGATTGCAGCTGGTACAACCACTCTGGAAATCAGTATGGCGGTTCCTCCGGAAATTGGGCATAGTTCTACCGGAGGACCCAGCTATACCACTCCTGGGCATATACCCAGATGCTCCAACATGTAATAAGGATACATGCTCCACAATGTTCATAGCAGCCTTACTTATAATAGCCAGAAATTAGAAACAACCCAGATGTCCCTCAACAGAGGAATGGATACAGGAATTGTGGTACATCTACACAATGTCAGCTATTAAAAACAATGAATTTATGAAATTCTTAGGTAAATGGACGGGTCTGGAGAATATCATCCTGAGTGAGGTAACCCAATCACAAAAGAACACACATGGTATGCACTCTCTGATAAGTGGTTATTAACCCAGAAGTTCAGAATACAGGAAGAACAACCCATAAACTACAGGAAACTCAAGAAGAAGGAAGACCAAAATGTGGATACTTCATTCCTTTTTAAAAGGGGGAACAAAATACCCATGGAAGGAGTTGCAGAGACTATGGAGTAGAGACTGAAGGAAGGACAAGCCAGCCTGATATAGCTATCTCCTGAGAGGCTCTGACAGTACCTGACTAATACAGATGTAGAGGCCCACAGCCTGAACTGAGTACAGGGTCCCCAATGAAGGAGTTAGAGAAAGGACCAATGGAGCTGAAGGGTTTGCAGCCCTCTAGGACGAACAACAATATGAACTAACTAGTACCCTCAGAGCTCCCAGGGACTCACCCACCAACCCAGGAGTATACATGGTAGGACTGATTATTCTGGCAGCATGTGTATAGTAGAGGATTGCAAAATCAATCATCAATGGGAGGAGAGGTCCTTGGTCCTGTGAAGGTTCTGTGTCCCAGTGTAGGGGAATGCCAGGGCCAATAAGTGGGAGAGGGTGGGGTGGCAAGCATGGGGAGGGGGGAGCCAACAGGGGTTTGTTCTTATTGTTTTTGTTTGTTTGTTTGTTTGTTTCTGGGAGGGGAAACTGGGAAAAGAAAAATCATATGACATGTAAATAAAGAAAATATCTAATAAAAAACAAAAAGAAAGAAAGAAGGAAAGAAAGAAAGGAAGAAAGAAAGAAAGAAAGAAAGGAAGAAAGAAAGGAAGAAAGGAAGGAAGGAAGAAAGAAAGAAAAAAAATAGCCATCCTGGGGCACTACAGTTGAGGTTGACCTACAGCCTTTAAATATATGTATGAAAATACAACAGACTCACAAAACATAAAATGGGGATAAAGGGGATATTCGGGAATCTTTTCATCAGCCTCTTCATATATGAGCTAATGAGATGTAGGATGCAGAGAGACAGGCAGAAGGCTTAAGTGGATCCCTTCACTCCCTCCCTGTGACTATTCTTTGTAGGCATTGCTACTGTCCAATCAAAGTCCAGCACCTCTCTTTATCTCCAGCCAATGAGTTGGAAAGTGGTAGTTCATTCCTCAAAGGGGAGGGGAAATAACCTTGAGGAAAATGCAGCGTTTATATAACAATTGTTTTAGCAGTGGATACATTAGGAAAAGATTACATATTCTATTCGTTGGATAAGTATATTATTGCCCAATGGAAATAAATGTATATATCACTTAGTAGTACTGCCAAACCTAGGGCTCTTGGTTTTGGCTTCCAAGGTAAGCTGGTCTTAGATGATTTTTATAGTCTCTGTTTGGAGAGGAATTGTCACTAGATCCTTACATTTTTCTCTTCATTTCTAACGAGGACCTCAAGTATGAGCTAACGAAGCCTTTGGGATGGTATTAAATGATAAAAACTCAACCCAAGCTGTGGCAGCTCCTTGTACTCCAGCAATAGTCACATCACAGCATCTGCCTCTTCAGGCTCCCTCTTCCCAGTGTCAGTGGGATGACCAGAATCAGAGAGAAGGAAACCAAAGAGATGCTATTCAAAAAATCTGAAAAACAAAACAACAACAACCAAAAAAATCCCAACAGAAACAAGAAAAGCAAACAAGCAAAAATTAAAAGCACATACACACAGATTTGTTAAGAAGTTGCTTGTTTGAACATGGGAAAATATAAATGAAGGGAGGGAGAAAACACACTCCCTTTTGTTTAACCGTTGCTGTGTTTCATCCTTCTGGCCATGCCCACAAAAATGTATGCTTCATTGGCCTGCTAGGATTTGGTATTATTCATTGTATTCATCAAACACCAACTATGTGTCTCAAGGATGCAAGAATAACCCAAACAGATAAAATCTTCTAAGAAAAGTAGAACATAGAAAATTAAGGCAAAGATAGTATGGAGACAGAAAGGACTGGGAGTGTAGCTGGGATGAATAAGTAGGGTCTTATGTTGAGTGATGTGGAAGAGAATGGAAGGTTTTGCACATAAGAGCATCATCATATCATATATCTTACAGGGTCATCCTGGCCAATTGTTACCAGCAGTGCCGATTATTCTTGTCATGTGCCTGACTATCAGCCTGAAAAGATCTGACCAGGATCTTTCATAGTTGTGGGGGACTTGGTCTCTACATGGGGAGATTTACTTGGATAGATGGTGTTAAAGCCATATTCTTTAATTCAGTCCAAAAGAGAGCAGCATGGTTGATAATAGACAAACTGTAGATAAGATCTATGGATTGGTACTAAAGATGCTGCTGAATATCTAAGCTTAGGCTGAGAATTCCCCCTTTCAGAGGAGGCAGAATAAGTTTTTATTTTTAATTATCTGGAATGTTTTGGTTGGAATAATGGTCTCTCAGTCTAGGCTTGGAGGATGACAGCAAGTCAGAGAATGGAAAACAAAACATTTTGTACCATGTGCTCCATGTGTGCTCAGTGTGATATGTGCATTATTTCATACAGTCATTCCAACAATCTCAGATAGTTGGTATTAAGTTAGCCCTATTTTGAGAAAACAGGGTTTAAAAACAAACATATATTGCCCAAAATTGCTCTGCTATTTCATGACAGATCAGAGCTTTGAACTCATGTCTGTAAAATTTCAACATCTATCTCCTTCACAACAATGTTCTGACTTCTTCCTCTGTCTTGTGCTTGCAATGGGCAATACAGCACATTAGTGTATCCTGTAGCTCACAGAGAAGGGATGATGGGTTCAACAAGATGACCTGCCCACTTTCCAAACTTATGGCCTCTATAATTATTCTGAGAACACTTGCTTCTATTGTAGAGAGTGTATCCAAACAGAAGAATGGGCATTAGTTGCCCATCCTGCCTATACAACAGCATAAGCATTTCCATAGTTCTTTGTAGTTACTGAACAATTTTTTGCACATAGTAATTTCATTTAAACCTCAAGTAACCCCCAAAGATATTTAGTAACAATATTTCCTTTTTTTTGGTGAAAAGGAAGCTCAGAAAAGCTAAGTCAGTCCCTCTACAACAGTAACTAAGCTTCAAAGAAGGGAATAGCTTTGATATTTGAAATATACCCACCCATCTCTCCAGATTTTATCTCTTATATGTTAAGCATTGTTATAGAGATTGAGAGCACAAAGCAGGAACAATGCTAGTTTCAAAGGGCCTCACAACACATTGTAAATGCACCCAAGCAAAGCAGAGACATTCAGCAAAAGTAGGGAAGCCCCTGCTCTCAACACAGCCGGTGCTCCAAAAGAGAACTTCTAAAAGAAGTCCTGCTTAATAAAATAATTAAGACAATAATGGTAAGGCTGATTCTTTCTAACCCCAGCTTTTGTCAATAATGATAGTAGTGTGTGAGTATGTATGTGTGTGTGTGTGTGCATACACGTGCACGTGTGTGTATGTGAGTGGTCTATGAAAGGTAAACGTAACTAGGGCTGGAGAGAAAATGGTTCAGCATTTAAGAGCATGTGCTGCTACTGCAGAGGATCTGAGTCCCTGCACCCATTTGCTATGGCTTTCAACTATCTGTAACTTCAGCTATAGTGGGGTCCAATACCTCTGCCCTACACATACCCCTAAACTCATGTATGTGCACACACAGAGAGACTGACACATGATAAAAACATAAGAAAAATTATTGAAAATATGTATGTATAATCAAGTTCTTTCTAAAGCCAAGAAAGAATGACTACTGTATGGACAGTTCAAGGTTTTAAGTATTTTCCCATAGTTTTCCTCAAATGTCTTTTCCGTTCTTGTAGTCAAGACACCAAGCCTGTCTATTTCCATCTGTCCATCTCAGAAACTATTAGGCCCAAAGGAAAAAGCTCATATCCTTGATGAAGTAAGCAAAGGAAGATGCTAGAATTTTGAAAGACTGACAAAGAAAAGAGGCACAGCTTTCTGAGAGTTATAATAAAAAATCTCTGTAGAGAAAAACTAATATTTTCATAAAAGTCCCCTTTGGAAGGCAGCCAGCCAGGCCAGGTCAAGTCCAGCTTGGAAACAAGCCTTTTTGACTATTTTGGGATTTCTAAGAGGAAAGACACAGGGATGGAGCACAGCTGGACAGGAGGAAGCCAAGAGTCTCATCAGCAAAGACCTCATCCTGACTTGTTTTGCAGGAGAAACAAAAGTGGGAGGGGCCTTTACTCTCCCTCAGGGACATGTTGAATATTCAAAATATTAATTTTGGAATCCCAGTGCCTACATGTTTGAAATGCATTAACTCAGAGCTGTAGTTGAGTGGATTGGCAGAAAGCTTCTCTGGACCTTCTGAGGATGTCATTACAAGTCCCATATCCCTTCATCAGAAAATCTAAAGAATTCAATAACAAACCCAGAAAAATAGCCAGATGGACTGCAACCTCCAGGCACCCTTAATGCCAAAACAAATCATAAACCAGTCTTTGAGACCATCAGAGGCCTTTCAATAATTGCAAAGAGAATTGGACTGTCCACCAGTCCTTTGCTGGAAGAAGAGATCTCACATTTTCATCCTTGTAGCCAGCACAGCAAGATCATTCCTCACTGCAGGGATTGCCCACTGAGCTTTTTCTCTAACTCCTAGGTCTTGTTTTTAAATCCAATCTGCTAGTCTGTTCTTTTGATGAGTATTCTGAGCCACTGTTGAAAAGTGTCTAAGTTACTATTGTTTTGCTGGATTTTATAGTTTTTCGTAGTCTCCTTTTCCTCATTTGCCTAATTATTGCTTTAGTGTGGATTATACTTTTCCATGGGCCTCACAAATGTGCTCATGTTTCTCTTGAGTTTGAAGAATTCCTTCAAGAAACTTCTCAATATTTCACAGTGATGTTTTACAGTATTTCCCTTTACTAAATTCTACTTTCATACACTGCATTGACTTCCAAGTAAAAATTAGCTGCAATCACTTTTTTGGAAGTAAAGGAACATTGATGTGCACTAAGATATTTGTTACGTGTGAATAAGTTGAAAGGACAGATACAAAATACCATTAGTATCTGGATCTGAGAGAGAAAAATGAAGGTGGCAAAAGCAAATAGAGAGGGCAAAATATGGACAAAGGGATGGGGAAGAAGAACTCAGTAAAGACAGAATGAAAAAGAAGAGGTAAGTGAATGCACTAGACAACCCACAATAACCCCACTTCTCACAAGCTAAGATACAAAGACCCTAGATGTGGAAATTTCTGATTTCTTTGGAGTCTCAGTTGTGTCATGTTATGTTTTCCTGGAACCTGTCTTATGGGAGGATGTTTTTGCTAAAGCAGGCATGTGGTAGGATGTTCTGTTAAGAATAGGCATGTGGTGTTTTTCTGGAAGCAGCCTGATAAAAGGGGCATGTAATATTTTGCTAAGAACAGATGTTTGAGGGAACATGTGATGTTTAGAAAGGGTGTAAATATAACCCAAAAGACAGTGGACAATGCTGCGTGGCATTGGTATACTATTCTTTGCTGGTCATCATTGGGCTTTACTGATACTGGTCTTTGCTGATGACACTGTATGGTATTGGTTCGTCTCGTCATTCTTTACTGGTCATTGTTTGTAATGAATTCATAGAGAGAAACATACCAGAGAACTTCTAGTGGTGTTTCAGCAACTTCTTGCCACTTCTTTGGATTTGGGCTGATTGGCAGAACCTCTAGGTTTCTTCTGGATCAATTGACTCCCATTGCTGATTTGTGAATGTGTTTGTGAGTCTTGCCATTACTAGTTTGTCAATGGTGTTTGCAAGTGATTGAGCTGCCACTGGTGACTCATGTGAACTGAACTGCTGATATCTTGACAACACAGATTGGATTAGTTTCAAAAGACTGTTTCTAAACAGGTCCATGCCCTTCTTTGTCCTATTAACCTTTCCTTTCTACTACCACTGGTGCGAGGTGGGCTAGAAGAGAGGTTAAAGTATTTAAGAACCCCTATTAAAAGTAAGTTTTTAAAAACATAAGCCATATATCCCCAAAACTAAGCTGTTGCCCGTGCAGTCGTCTCGCCAGCAAGAAGACACGCGGACACTAGGATCCTTCTGCAGCAAGCATTTATTGCATCATGAAGAGGAAAAAAGGGCCGAGCCAATAATCGGCACTGCTTATATACACCACAGTGCGGCATGTCCGCCCATGATTGGCTGTTTGCTCATCACCCCATGTGACGCCCCGGGATGGGCTGTGACTTGGCACCTTTTCACTCTACG
>NW_022196891.1:60592231-60592485 GCF_008632895.1 Mastomys coucha
CATCTCCTTTGGCCTGTCAGGTTCTGAGCAATGACGATCGGCAGCCGTATGCCCGTCATCATCCAAATGTAAAAAATTAAGAGTAAAGAGTACTATAGAGATGGTTACTCTCGGCACCGAGGGCAAAGCCTCCTCAATACCCCCTTTTTGTTTTGTTAAATATGACTTGCGCGTACGGTGGGCTCACTCTATGATGCCTTGTCCTTGAGGATTATAGGGGAGACCTGTCCCCCATAGGTTAACAGGAAGAGGAA
>NW_022196891.1:60593668-60685606 GCF_008632895.1 Mastomys coucha
GAGCTATCAAGCTCGAGGGCCTCCAATTTCTTCTAGGGTAGAGGGGCTTCTGTCTCGAAGCTCTATCCCTTTCCCTAGTTTTCTCTCCCAGGGCACTCTTTCCCTTATCTCTCGCTTCCACAGGTCGAGCGGAAGGGTCTGTGTTCTTGGGTATACCCTTTTTTCTCTCCCTTTTATCCTGGCTAGCCCCCACTCTCTCATTACGCTCTGTTTCTGACATGCTATCTTGTAACTCCTCAAGTGCCCCCTGTCTGGACGCTACAGAGGTGCGGCATTTCCCATCCTCCAGGCAAAAATGTATCAAATGCCAAATGGACATCGTAACAAGCGCCACTAGCACAATTATCGCGGCTTCAGCCGCGCTCTCTAACCTTGAGGAAGGGTCGGAGGAATTAAAACCAAACAGCATGCCTCTCAGAGCTTACCTTGTCCTGCAGTTCTGAATTCTCTCCTTGAACGGAGAGTCTCCTCGGCACCAGCGGTTGTAAGGCTCCCCTGGTGTCCTGGGCTTTGGTACCAGTTGTTGCCCGTGCAGTCGTCTCGCCAGCAAGAAGACACGCGGACACTAGGATCCTTCTGCAGCAAGCATTTATTGCATCATGAAGAGGAAAAAAGGGCTGAGCCAATAATCGGCACTGCTTATATACACCACAGCGCGGCGTGTCCGCCCATGATTGGCTGTTTGCTCATCACCCCATGTGACTCCCCAGGATGGGCCATGACTTGGCACCTTTTCACTCTACGCACATGCGCAAACAGTTGTTTACCAGGAGTCGACAGCGGATGTAGGTGCCATCTTGTGAAGGCGAAGCCTCTCCTGCTCTACCGCTCTCCACACTAAGCCAGCCTGTATTTCTTGGGAAAGACTATTAAAAGGAAAACATTAAAAATGAAGAGTAGAAAAAAAAAGCAATAAAACAGAGAGGAGGAGAACACAGCAGGACTGAGCTGTCCTGCTAGATAGACCCTGGGCACTTAATGAAAGAGAAATGAATGTAAAGTGGGGGGAACACATGGGGCACAGATCTGATGAGGTCTCCTGTTTGCTAGCTCAGTCTCAGTGTTTGACTCTTAGTGTTCCTTCACTGGCTCCTAGATGATACATCTTCTGGTGGTCCTTTGCAAGGTTAGGTCACAGATGCTGGTGTCATGGATGGGTCAGGTTGCCAGTGTTGCTCATAACTCTGGGTAGTTCCTCCAGAGTCTGGCTGTCCATGCTGGTGTCACTCTGTGTGGTCTTTCCCCATATCCAGCTTGTGTTTGGAACCTGTGTCTGTGTTTCCCTTCAGACTCAGGCTCCAGCCAGATTTCCATATTGCTAAATATTGTGCAGTACTGATTCAATGTTTCTTCCCCACAATCTAGATATTCTGCTGGCCGGGTTTCATCATATAATCCTATGGTAATACTTCTTTTTTTGAGTATGTAGTTCATGAAGAGCCTAGGGTGGCTGTCCACAGATAAAGCCTGTTTGTCCTTCACATCCCATCCCCTTTCTTTCAATGCTTCTGCCCCATACAGCTTTTGTCTCAATGTTCTACCATCTCTTGTTCTGAGGCTATCTTAAGTCATGATGAGAGTCCTTCCCTCTCCTGGGAGGAAAGAGCTCCCAGACCCATCAATCTTCCTGAGATGGACTCTGAGCTTTTCTTCTACTTTCTAAAGTTTCTTATTTTACTATTGGAAATAGATTTGGGGCAGTCACCCAACCTCTTCTGAAAACCGTTTCCCAAAGGTTCCTGTTTTGTTCCCTGGGAATTCTTGATATACCTTTCTGTCATCTGCCATTTTCTGATCATCAACACTTCCTCAAACACATTTCTTTGGATTGAGATACAAATTGCCATCAAGAAATAAAATCTAACCATGCATTTACATTTGTTTTAAAGCACTAAATTGTCTAAGCCAAAGAAATGAAGCTCCAATTGCAGACACAAACAATTAAGCAATGTCAGGATGTCAGACTATGTCCAAGGAGAATAACAGAGTAAGTGAACTAAAGTGAATTGTGGGAAGAATGAAAGACAAGGCTATACATTGAAGAAGCCATGACTGATCTCTGAAGAAAATAAAAACTGCACTTCAAAACAGGAAACTACAGAAAGGCAGTTCTGCCTTCAGGTCTTTCTTGGACATTTCTTTCTCCTCATTTGGACAAGGCACTCTCCAAGGAGGGATTGGCTAAAGTTCAGACAATTGGAGGGAGTCCAGTTTTGTACCTAGGGCCCCATGTCAATTTCTTTGTATTCTAAGATGCCTGCTTGTACTTATTTAATTTTTAAGATTGGTGGTTTTTCATATTTATTTCATTTTGAAATAATTTTAGTTTTACAGAAGTCTGTAAAAATAACAAAAATATTTCAGTGCCCCCTTTATTTAGTGTTTCCAAATGCTACATGTTATAAAACCATTGATCATCTATGGAACCCCAAGAAGAACATGGATACAGCACCATTAGCTAATCTCAGACTCACTTAATACAAAGCTAACTACTTTTCTCCTAAGTTGATTTTTTTTTTGTACTGGAACACATTGTCTTGTATTTTCTTAAGGTCATCTAATCTGGGACTGGTTCTCAGTCTGTTCTTCGTAGCCAGAGAGTCCCTTGCTTTGTGCAAGCGTTACTTTCTCCTACTTTATTTGAGGCACTGGGTTTATACAAGGATGCCTCAGGTATGACTGGATCCTTTCTCAGCTCAGAGCAGGAGAGGACACCTATTATCACCCTGGTGACTCCAAGTTCCTAAACTCCAAAGCTGTTATTTTCTCTTTGTAGTGAATAAGCATTTTATGGGAAGATAAATTTCCTATTTCTTGTATTTTAATCCACAATTTTTTATACCTATGGAGGATTCTGTCCTACAATGATGATCACTGTGACATTTGACAAATGATGACTTTCTGTATCCTTGATTCTTATAGAATTCTCTCTTTCCCTCACCTGTCATTTTCTTCCCCCTTTCCTTATTATCTTTTCTCCATTTCTTCCTTCCTCTATTCATTCTTCCCCCTTTCTTTCTTTCCCCTTTCTCTCCCATTCTCCACCCATTCCTCCCTCTCTCCCTCCCTCCCTTTCTTCTTCTCTCCCTCTCTCCTTCGCTTACTTCCTTCCTGTTCAAATTGTCCCAAATTAGGTATTGGAAGTTCCTTTGAGTCAGCTATTTACTTTTTACACATTTTATTATTTTTGTTACATCTATCCTTCTTGGAACCAGAGAATAATAGTTCAGGATCTTTAGGAGTAAATGTCGGAGAAGCCTGCTCCTCTCACATAGGCCATACAATAAAGACAGAAAATGGATCAGAGCTCAGATACCCTCATGGAGTACCCCACCAAGGTCTAACTTCCTTCTCTTAGGCCACACTTACTCTAGGTACACTACTTCCCATTAGTCCTTGCCTTTAACACATGTCCTTTGGAGGATAATCAACATTGAAGCTATGTCAGGAAATAAGCAAACCATCACTTTTGTTAAAACGAAACAAAAATATATGCTCAACAAAAATAGAAGTCTTACACCCAGGATTTGTTTGTTTGTCTCCATCTGTAGATATTATTTCAGCCCCAAATGATGATTTTTTTTGCATGTGCATATTTTATTCTTCATCTCAGTTTATAGAATGAAACTCTAACTATAGGTGAAGTTAAATATAGGCATATAATGCTAAGGATGAAGATTTTTACACAGGCATACAAAGAAGTTTCTGCTTCAAAATTTGCTACTCAACAATCTCTGCTCCAAAAACATGTTCCCATGGCTCCCCTGACTGAGGAAACACCTTAAGGTCTGTCTATAGTCAAAGAACCTCAGGCACTGAAAACTGTGGAAAGCTATTCCTCAAAGTCCACCTCCACCCCAACCCCATTGCCTCAAAGTAGCTACCATAGGTGGATCTGAGCAAACTGTACAGTAGTCAGAGAGCAGCTATCTAAGCTTTCTCTACCGCAGACAGTGGCAGTAAAAGTCACTGAAGGAGTGGAGCCACACAAGGGGGACAATGTGTGGGGGTGGGGGTCAGCAGCCCATTCTGCTTACAACGTTAAGCTGCAATATTGGTATTTTAGAACCTGTGTGTGCCTATAACAGAAAAGAAATAAAGTAAAATGAAGAATTATCAACTTTGGAGTCTCTTTCTTGTGAAAAGAGTTAGTCAACAGATCTCTAAAAATCAATATTCAGTATTTTAAGTCTGAACATTGTAAAATGGTGTTACTTGATAGTAGACCATGATTTTCAATTATAATTTGTGTGAGATATAACTCACCCGGGTTTGTTTTTGCCAATTATATTATTTTCACAATGTCAAAATATGTTGTCTGCATCCTATTTCTTGGTGTCAATTTCATAGTTGTTTAATTCCAGGTCTGTTTGTAAATCAAGTTACTCAGACCTGGCAGTCTGTGTGTGGTGGGGTTTCTCACCCTGACATCCCAGTGGGTTGATTCCAAGGAGTGTGTTTTATGGTCAGTGAAGGCTCTCTTTTTTGAATTCTCATAAGGCTAAAAGCAGATGTCTAACCTGGGCAACACCGTCTACCAGTGAACTGCTTTAGCCTCTCCTTTGTTACCTGAGGGTTTTGTTGACACTGCTCCACTGTCTTCTAGCACTCACAACAGCAAAGGTCAAATCTGATTCTGGCTTGTTCCTTTGCACACAACCAGCATATTGATTGCTTTGTTTTGGGCTGAATTGTTTGACCTGCCTTCTTTCTTCTTCAAGCTCACTAATTTTTTTGGTTTTCCTTTTTACTGGATATTTTCTTTATTTACATTTCAAATGTTATCCCCCTTCCCGGTTTACCTCCCCTTGAAGAAACTCCCTATCCCATCCTCCCTCCCCCTGCTTCTATGAGGGTGTTCCTCCACCCACTCACACACTCCCACTTCCCTGCCCTCCCCTACACTGGGGCATCTATCAAGCCTTCATAGGACCAAGGACCTCTCCTTCCATTGATGCATAACAAGGCCATCCTCTGCTACATACACAGCTGGAGCCATGTGTACTCCTTTGTTGATGGTTTAGTCCCTGGGAGCTCTGGGAGGTCTGGTTGATTGATATTGTTGTTCTTCCTATGGGGTTGCAAACCCCTTCAACTCCTTCAATCTTTTCTCTAACTCCTCTAGCTCACTAGTTTTAATAAGATGTCCTTCCACTTTCTCATCCCATCCTGTTTCTCTTAGGACTTGGCTTATCCTTAAATCCAGCCTATCTTGCTCCCCACCTCATAGCCTCTCACCCTGGCCTTTCTGAAAGAACCATCTTATCCTGTAGATCTGACAGCACAGAAATGCATGGGGGTGGACCTTCTGCAGGGGAATTCCTGTGATCAGAGGCATAGGAAGAGGCAGTGTAGAAAGTGCTTCTCACTTCCTCCTTAAACTCATTCTCCCTGTCTCTCTGCCTCTGTCTCTGTTTTTGTCTCACTCTCTCTCCTCTTTCTCTTTCTGTCTCTATCTTTCTGTCTGTCTGTCTCTCTGTTTCTCCTCTCTTCCTCTCTTCCTCTCTGTCTGTCTGTCTGTCTGTCTGTCTGTCTGCCTGTCTCTCTCTCTCTCTCTCTCTCTCTCTCTCTCTCTCTCTCTCTGTCTCTCTCTCTCTCTGTCTCTGTCTCCCTTCTCTTCCTCTCTCTCCCCCTGCCATTTTTCTTGCCTGCAAATATTTTCCTATTAACACCTTTCTCCCATTTTATTCCCTGAAGATTCACTATGTCCTTCTCTGGATTTCCAAGGAGATGTCAGTACAACAGGATTGATGTTTCCTTGATGATTTCATGCTTTTCTTTTCTTTTCTTTTCTTTTCTCTTCTTTTCTTTTCTTTGCATTCTAGAACTGTGTTACCCTACAATTTTTCATAGATGATTTCCACTTTGATACCCTATTTCTCCTAACTCCTTAATTTTTTTAAAAGAAGATTTCCTCCTTCCTTCCTTCCTTCCTTCCTCCTCCTTCTTTCCTTCCTTCCTTTAATGTATATGAGTGCTCTGTTTTCATGTATAGCAGAAGAGGGAATCAGACCTCATTAAAGATGGTTCTGAGCCACCATGTGGTTGCTGGGAATCAAACTCAGGACCTCTACAAGAGCAGCCAGTGCTCTTATCAGCTGAGCCATTTCTCCAGACCCCAAGTTTTTCATTTTTGAAAATGGTACAGGGCGTATTCTCCCACCCCCGCTTATGTTTCTGCCATTCTGTTTTGTGACTCTTTACCAACTGTTGCTTTACCTCCATGTTGCCCCAGCAATGGCTTGATTCTGAATGTTCGTCAACAATACCAAATATGAAAGAAAGTGGAGAAAATTAAGGATCCAGTTTGTTTTAGATTCCACAGTTTTTGTCTTTCCTTGGAAGGGCATGTCAGTACAGATTTTCAATATTCAGATGGTCCTTATATATGAACCCCCAACAAACTTTAGTGAATTGCTGTATGTGGTGCACCTATAATTTCTAATTCATCTCCTGCATTCACTTAAATATAAACTGAAACTTACCTGGCTGGGGAGATAGCATGGTACCCTAGGTTTGCTCACCTTTGCAATTTCTCTTCTTTGCAATTGCTCTTCTTTGCAATTTGGGAAACCAAATGCATAATTTGTGGTAGTGAGGAACAGAGTTTGCTTCTTCCTCTAAAATTAAGAAGAGAAGGAAAAAGGAAAAAAAGAAAGAAAGAAAGAAGAAAGAAGGAAGGAAGGAAAGAAAGGAGAGATGGGAGAAGGAAAGTGACAGAAAGAAAGAAGAGGAGAGAGGAGAGGGGGAAAGAGACACAAGAGGGAGAGGAAGGGGAGGAAGAGAGGAAGAGAAAAAGAGAGAGACAGGGAGAGAAAGACAGAGACAGAGACAGAGAGAGAGAGAGAGAGAGAGAGAGAGAGGCCAGGAGTTTAGGTTATAAACAGGAATCCACAATCTACTGCTATTTGTTTAGTTGGTTTGGTTTTTCCATCTGAAATGTCAGTTTTCAAGTTTTTAAGTCCAGGACTAACCAAGCCACCACACCCTCCCCCCAAGCTCCATGCACTACACTAATTAGAGGCCATATAGGGTTTTAGTTTGCCCAAATGGTCCCTAACCAGTGATAGCAGCAATGTCTGTGAACTGTTCAAAGCACCAACAGGCAAGCAACTGCTGCAGAAGAAACTCTGGTGAAGCCTGCAGCCCGAGCCTTATGGGGGACTTCTGGTGACATTGAAGTCCTAGAGTGTAAAAGTATCATTTTATATGAATCTTTTTTCCAAAACTAGGCTCAAGATTCATCTGATTTCCCTGGTTTCTGAGGAGTTTTAGTCCAAATATCACAGAATTTGAGATTTACGTTGGACTTTAGGGTAACAGTTCTTTGAGAAAGACGGACAGTTTCTCTCTCTCTCTCTCTCTCTCTCTCTCTCTCTCTCTCTCTCTCTCTCTCTCTTCCCTCTCCCTCCCTCCCTCCTCCTCCTCCTCCTCCTCCTTCTTCCTCTCTCTCTCTCTCTCTCTCTCTCTCTCTCTCTCTCTCTCTCTCTCTCTCTCTCTCTCTCTCTTAATTGCCTGGAAAAAAGATGGGTCTGGACCTAGGGCTGGAGGCCCAGCTTAACCCCAGATCTGCATCTCATTAGTTGATGACCTCAGACAAGCCACTTAACCTCTTCAGGCTCCTCTGGGCCATGTAAATACCACATCATTGAGCAACAAAAGTGCTCTCTGTGTCTCCTCATTAGCTGAAGTTTAAGAGGAAAGGTTCTGTTTCCCCTCCTGTGAGATGTCACCAATGGGAAGTGCTCTGTCATGGCTTTGAAGCTTCTACTATTACTCGTCTTAATTTAAGTAAATTCATTCATGTCTAGAGACTGTGACAATTTGCCCCATGTCGTGGTAATTTGGTTAAATATCAAGTCTTCCACCAGAACTCCAGAGCACAAGAGAAGCCTGCTTTCTATTTGCCATGAGCTCTGTTTCTATGGAGAATATCGTGTCTAAGCCCTGACACACAGGGCAAGGTGGTGTCCAAGCTATCTGTGGCTCATCCCATTTTCCATTGAGATCACTACAATTCCTTCTCCTTGACCAAATAATTATTGTCGGGATTTTCTCTGTTCCTTGAAGAGTTTGTGACAATTATAGCAGGAGAATCCATGAATGAAAGACCCTTCCCGCATCAGTTCAGAGAGCTTCTGCTCCAATATCTGAATAGGTTCATCCATTTCTTCATTTATTTGATCACTGACTTATTGTTTAAGAGTCTGCTGGCCAGACTCTTACTAGTTGGTAAGAGTTTGTGATCAGACCTAACAATAGAGACCTAATAACTTCGACGGAAATTTGATATTGGCATGCCATGCATGCTCATATAATAGACCGACATTGTGGAGAAGAGACAGACCACTGTGGGTATGATTAAACTCATAAGGTGACTTCATGTGGCCTGAGTTGAGAAGAATGGGCATATATAATTTGGGAGGTGCAATATAAAATGAGAATGTGGGCCCCTTGCTCAAAGTTATTTAGAATTTTAAGATGGTAACAGAAAAGTATTATACCCATGCACTAAACCAAGGAAGTTCTTAAAAGACCTTTCATATGTATATGACATACGTACACAGGCCAGACACTTATGAAACTGGGCCTGCATGCAATCTAGGACTATGCTATAGCACATGGCATTGTGAATTTAGAAGTTAATGGTCTACAAGTAGATAATGATCTTTTTAAAGTGACCATGTGGTTTCCTTTTGTAATTCTCTGTTTTTATCTCTAGTTCAAACTTTAGTGAAGCTTTGGTTTCAGTTCAGTTTGAACAGCACCAGTTAAGAGGGTGAATATGCAGACTGGTCAGGTTTCACTGTGTGCTTTATGAAGCAGCTTCTCTTCTGGATGTAACAGTGGCTGTAAAATGAGTGGGGACAATGGCAGATGCTTTAAAATTTGAAGGCCAGGGTGAATTCATGTTAGCTTGACTTAGAAGTAGATTAGATTCCATCTTGTGGCCATAACTGGGGTTGAGTTATGTCATTATGAAGATTCATTGGCTTGTAAAACGATAAGCTTCTACAGAATAAGTGCCATTAAACTTTAGATACTAAGTTAAAATATATTTATTAAATTAAAAAACATTTTGAAGAAAGTGCATAAATGGGTGTATGTTCAAATATATATATATGTATATATGTATACATATATATATTTCATTATCTAGGTATATGCTTAGATATTACTTATGAACACATATAAGTACTGTGGCTTTGTTTCTTATAAAGTGACACTTCATGTTGGCAAGAGAAACAAAACCAAAACACATGTATAGATTTAATGGTTTAAATGCTTATCACCTAATTCACCTCTGCATTAACACACTTCAATCTTAACACATTAACAGAGAGGTTCCTAACCTTCCTAATGCTGCAACCCTTTAATATAGTTCCTCATGGGGTGGTGATTCCCAACCACAAAATTATTTTATTGCTACTTCATAACTGTAATTTTTCTACTGTTATGAATCATAATGTAAATATATGTAGGATATCTGATATATAACCCCAAAAGGGGTCACAACCCTCAGATTGAGAAACACTGTTGGCGGTTAGCATAACTGCTAAGGTAGCATATGAAAATATTAAAGATGGTGTGTTGGAAATTTGAGATGAATCTATAACTAAGAAGGGAAGTAACAATCCCTTTCCAATGATTTCATAGGTCAATATGTTTATAAACTTATTATTAATACACACACACACACACACATATACACACACACACACTAGCAAATACAGATTGTGGCAAACACATGGATACTTCTGCTTGGAAATCAGATACAAAGGGACCTGGATTCTCTGGAGGAAAGATTTTGCTCTGGGGCTCATTTCTGACAGCCACAGCCAACTGACAACTGCATAAACCTACCAGGAATCACTACGTCCAAAATGTGCTTGTCATTAGGCTTTACATAAGATGATGAAGAGTTTTCACTGAAATTTAACTAGCACAACGATTTCTTCATTGAAAAACTTGCTGTGAGAAAAGGATTGGCTGAATTAAAGGATGATTAGCAACAAAGTAGAAGTAACAACATGCTTAAAATGAATCAGATTCTTCCCTTCTGCATTATATTAAATTTTTTTACCACTATGATAAATTCTTGAAAAGAACTGAAGGGGGAAGATTTATTTGAAAAAAAAAGAAAAAAAAAAAGGCTGATGATGAACTCCACAGGACCCAGGATCTAGAATCACCTGTGAGACAAGCTTGCAGGACTGTGGGAGACTATCTCAGGTAGATGAGCTTCTGGGCTTGCCTGGGAGGGATTATGTAGATTAGATTAGTTGAGATAGTAGTGAGACCCACTCTAATGGTGGCTGGCACCATTTCACTGGTTAAATTGGGACTTAAAGAGAGACTAGACTGAGTGCTAGCTTGTCTCTCTTTGCTTTGACTGAGTGTCTTCATGCTCTTACCAGGTGCCTTTCCTACCCATGATGGACGACTGGAAAACCAAGAGCTAAGTTCTTCCTTCCTTTTTTTTTTCAGGTAATTTGTCACCATGGCAACCAAATAATGCATTCTTGGCATCAAACTCAGACCCTTGTGCAGGTAAGGTAAGTACTATATCAAGTGAGCTAATGATGGAGATCTTCTTCCTTGTTTGTACTTTTCCCTAAAGAACTTGTTAACTACCCAAGACACTATTGTTCTGGCAAGCATTTATTCTATGGTTATTAATAGTGTATTAGATATTAAGCTTATTTTTGTATCTTGTTCAAGTTGGCCCTGGTACCACCATAGTGGTTTGTTTTCTCCTCTATGTTAACAAAATCCTTTACTAATTAGAGAAGTTTTGTACTTCTTTGCTAATTTCCCAAATTAATGTCTCCTGTGGATCATCATTGGTTTGTACATCATAAGCATATATTAATGCCAAGTATAAACCAAGTGATAGAGTACAGAGATGATAATATTTCTGCCCTTGTGACCAGTTGACCAGATTCTCTTGCATCGGCAATCAGATGAGCCTCAGTAAGTAATAATTTCATAGATAGAAACCATAGGTCTGAAATAGTAGAGCAAGAACATGAAGTCATGCTTCCTTAAAGTCATCTTTGAGTGACCACACTATCCTGGGTCCCTTTCCTAAATGGTTTGTTACGAGAATGGAAGAACAACAATACAAAACCTCACTAAGAAAAGCTCTTCTTTTACAGCAGTGGCTCTCAGTCAGAGACATTTCCCCATAAGGAATATCGAACATTATGAGATATTGTTTGCTTAAGTAGAAGCCAGAGCTATCTAACCATACTACAGTATAAGGAGAAGTCCCACAACAAAGAATTATCTTGTTCAAAATGCCAGTAGAGTCAAAGCTGAGAACCTCGGCTTCCAGGTACTCATAGCAATCAATGCCCTCTAAGATACACATCGGTAATACTGATATTTTCATTCTACAATTAAGAAAACTATAGCCTTGAGTTAACGGAATGCCATTTAACTATGAAGAACTCATTCTCTCTGTCTCTCCTCATCCTTCGCACTTCTTATGCCTCGCACAGAAACCCATATGAACTGAGTTAAACAGACCACAAATTCGGGTTGCTTGTTTCTTTCTTCCTTTCCCTCTCCTCTCCCCTCCCTTCCTCTACCTCCCCTCCTCTCCTCCTGCACAAAGTGGTTCATCCCATAGGAATTACATCAGTAACTCTAAAGGGTTCTTCATGGTACTTTCTCCACAGAGTTCATCAACTATTGTTACAGATGAAGGTGTTAGACTGAGCAGAGTTCAGGATGTATTTAGGCTCCGAACCTGAGATATTTTCATCCATGCAAGCAATTTCTTGTTGTTACAGGCAGAGGAGATGTAAAATAAGTAAAACATACAGGCCATCCAAAGATCATATGTCAAGCTGTGCACAGTTCCCAAGACAAGAGGCTATTTTTCATTTTAAATGTGTAATTTAGGACTTACACCTGAAAACGCGACCACTAGGTTGCCCTTCCGCAAGCCAACACTACTTTTGAAGATGACATATTTCCTATTCTCCAGACGAAGATGTGAGACAGACTCCACATGAGTTAGAGTTCTGATGGGAAATGGGGGATGAGAGGTTGACACACAGCAAGTTTTTGTTTTAAAGCTGTGCATGTGTGTTTCAGAAAAGACAGAGACTTGAGGACTATCTTGCAAGGTCTTAAATCTTTTCAAGGCAAAGGCATAACACGGAGAGGAGTTAGCACTTGGTCCAGTCCCCCAACCCATAGCCAGATGGTATGTGATCCATTCATAGATTCATAGATGCTCATGTAATCCATTTTTTTATTGGTATGTATTGAATATGTCATGTAGGAACAAGCTTAAAGGAAGCTACCTAGTCATGTTGTTATCTTACTCGGGGATCTTGGTCCTCCTACTTTTTAGTTGGTATTCATTTAGGATGCTTTTCCACATGGGAAGCAAAGACATTGAGTCTGATAATGGTGTGAGTATTAACAATGAGTATCTTACTGGTGACCCTGAGGGAACTCTGAGGTAATGTCTCAGCATTCAGGGATGTTACTGAGGACCAAGCTCATTAGGCCTCAGCACAGCGACACTCCTTTTGGACCCTAGACGGGAACAGCGGATTCAAGAACAGATGCTGATGTGAACATTTTGAGACAGAAATGGTACAATTTCTATTGTATCCCTTTATAAAAGAAAAGATGCCCCAGGGGAGATTTCTCCCAAATACTTTTGCTCAAATTGTTTGACGTGGCCATTTAAGATGAGCCCTTAGAAATAGAAATTGGCCTGCAGTGTCTGCTGACCCTAGTGACATTCTTTCATTAGGACAGGGGACTCAGCCTCCTCTAAAACACAAGGTCAGCAAATACCTGAAAAAGAAAGCCTGTCTGTTAGCTAGGGAATCCATGGTATCGTGTGGTTTCTGTCCCAGCCCTGAGGCATGCCTGTGAGTTTGCCGTGTCTCTAAGAAACTGGAGAGTGGTTGCTTTAAGACCCACATCAACAAGGAGAGAGGTGGAAGTTTGGGGAACACTTATATGTAGTTCGTTGCAAAGTGTTGCAGAAGGCTGAATCCACAGCCCAGCACAGAGCACAAAAGGGGGCAGATTGTGGCATTGGAAGTCTCAGTCCTACCTCAGTTCCTCACTAGTACCGTGGCCTTGTCCTACACACGTTTCCTTAACCTTAGTCTGTATAGCTACACAATATTGCTTCCTGGTAGGATTCTCAGAGTTAAATGAGATAACGCATCTACTCACAAACATTTATTGCATAAAGAACAACAGCCCAGAAGCAGGATGTAGGAGAGAAAATAACACTAACAGCATAGTATTAAAAATATAGCTGAGGGTTTGGAGCTGTGGTTGGACAAGGGAGGGCCTTCGTAGTGTGGTGAGTTCAGACAACACCTGGGACTGTGGAACTACGGAGGGAACTCAGTGGTAGTGTGTGAAGCCCTAGGTTCAAGCCCCAGCCCGGAAACAAAAACAACAACTACAATGATGACGACAACAACAACAACAATGACCAATCAATGGTTAGATTTGAGAAGGAATCACGGAGTAGATGATAGGAGAAGAGAGCAATTCAGGTACAGGAGGGAAGAAAGGGAAGAGAGAGGAAAGAAAAAGGAGGAGTTGGGATAGGGAGAGAGACAGAGAGGGAAGAGATAGAGATAGAGAAATTGGGACAGAGACAAAGAGACATGAATGAAAGAGACATAGAAGAGAGAGAGAGAGAAGGCAGACAAAAAAGACAGTGAGATGAGAAAGAGCGTGAGAGAGAGGAAACAGGAGACAGAGGGAGGTATATGAGACAGGAGATAGATAGATAGATAGATAGATAGATAGATAGATAGATAGATAGATAGATAGATCCAGGTTAATTACATCCTAGAAAGTAGTATTGTGTGTTGTGTGAGGGGATCTGCAGAGACAAGACACAGGAGTTAAACAGTGAAAAGAGGGTTTTGTTTTGTTTCTTCAATCTGCATTACAGAGTTCCAAACAATCCCTGAATATCCTATGGACTCAGCCACTGAAGGACACTGAGCAGAACATCATTCTTTCCCTTTAAGAACCTGGCACCGAGGCAGAAACCACCAGATCCACACTATCCTCTCATTGGCTACTTCAGTCAAAGGTCTCATTTTTATCTCCAGTCACAGCTGCTTCATAGGAAGCCTACATTTACCGGCTTCTCAGATAAATGACAGCGTAGTGAATACAGCCCACCAACCTGGATTCAGGAAGAACATCCTTACCTTGTGGAAACTGGCTTCACTTCTCTGTCCTTTTCCCCATCCCTCGACACGAACACGGTTGAGATTGCCAAGGCTTAGACAAATGTTTGGGACTGTGTAGAAAAAGTCTGATGCTGGGGATAGTAAAGCAACGAAATAGAAGAAACCCAGCCCTTGCCAAGGCCCTCCGCTTCTCTGGACCACTTAACTGCGCGCTTCTTTCATGGGAAAGAGGATTTCCTAAGTTGTTTATTTTGATCTTTTCTCTCACGTAATCCGATTTTAACAAATACAAGATGGATGGCGCTAAATGGATCAGATGGTGACAACATTAGACACCCCAGTCATAAAAATGATGCATGTTAAAGAAAATACATGGAAGCTACGGAAAGAGTCCTGCACTGGGAAAGGGGCTGTGAGAAGGAGGAAGCTGGGCAAACTGCAGCGCCCACAGGGAGGAACCATTAGGATTGCTTCAGAAGCTCGCAGGTGGAGTCCAGTCCACACCAAGAAAATGTCAAAGTGTTGTAGAAAAAAAATTATGTTTCCAAAAGAAAGAATGATGTTTCGTTTTTAACATGCTGGACCCAGAGGACTCTGGGAAAAGCATAGAACAAAAGCCACTGAACTGGCCTGACTGGCTGTTGTAGGTTTGCTTCCCCAATTCAGTAAGTCCCACATCTTATCAATTAACCTAGCTTGAATTGTATATCTGTTCGGTAGAGCCAGAGACATTTGACCCACTCAGTGACGGGCAAGACTAATTCTAGAGGACAGGTTGGGAACGGAAGCTAAGCAGCTGCAGCTTGAAAAATGGCCCAGGGGTGAGGAAGACGGCACTGAGTGAGGAAGGCTCTTTCAGAAAGTCCAGCAGTCAAAGAACAGAAGTGCAGTAGCTGGTGAGGGTAGAGTTTTGACAAAGGTTTATTTGTGTATTTAACAGTGGTAGAGAAGACACAGAGAAATAGCTCAGGTGGTAGAACACTTGTCCGGTATGCATGAAGTCCTGGGCTTAATCTCCAGGCATGTAAAGTTGGTATTTCAGTCAACACTTGTAACCCTGGCACTCAGGAAGTGGAGGCAAGGGGTCAGAAGTTAAAGGTCATCCTTAACATATGGAGTTCAAGCCATCGTGGTATAAATGAAAAGTAAAATAAAATACATCAAAAAGAAAAAAAAAAACAATTAAAAACATGAACTCGATAAGCTAGAGAAATGGTTAGAATTTAAAGTAGCGAAGCTGAGTATGACGCCTTGTGTATCTTGCCAGCACTTGAGAAGCTGAAGCAGGAGGATTGCTGAAAGTTCAGAGCCAATTTGGGATACATAGTGAGTTCTAGAGCAGTTTGGGCTGCAGCGTCAGACTCTGATACAAAAACCACAAATAAAATTAAGTAGGGTAAGCAGGAAAACCTTTTTAAATGCTAGTGTGGAGGGACCACTAAGAAAGAAAATACAAGAGGGGCATTTTCTATAGAATGAAGTTCTGTAAGAAGAAAGAAGAGATAAAAGGTTGAGTCTCAGGAAGGATGGTATGATTCTTCTTGGACAGAAAGAGGACAAGCTCCCTGTCCTCACAGAAGGATAGAAATGTAAACAGTTCTGTGTATAAAGGCAAGACATTAGAAAGGTGTTCCATTGTTCCTGCTTTTCTGGGACAATGCAAAGAGAGAAGAGACAAGAAATATCAAATATCTGGTAGATTTTTCTAAAAAAAGAAAAAAAAAACTAAGGAGGCATCTTGCTATCAGATGCTAGCTTAATTTGCACGTGTTGAGCCAGAAACCTGCTGACTGGAACCGTATCTCTTGAGTTAGAATGAATCCTCCCTGTAGTAGAGGTAGCTCTAGAGACTGCTTAGCATAGAGATGACAGACTGGCTATTAGTTTGTGCCTTTTAGAATGAAAGACTGTGTAGGGGGAGGGGCTCCCAAAGTTCTAGAAGGCTTTTTCTGGTTGAGTGAGGCCAGTCAATCCAGTATCTTCCCTGGAGATGGAGCTGGGATAGTCATTATGGCTACTGCTAGCTGAATGAATGTGGGCACTGATATTTCAAAGTCTATTTTAACAAGGCTTTGCTCTCAGGCCTCTCGTTTGAACTTTAATAATCAAATGTTTGGAAATCATTAAGTAGCTGCTTTGACTTGCTTAATGCCCAGGCCACAGACACTTCACGGAGCTGACACTCGATTTATGTCTCAATAACACAGTAACATTTAGCGAGCAGCATGCTTGAAGAATGATTTATGCTAGATCTGAGATTGGAGAATGATTTACACCCAGCAAGGGGCAGAGTTATGAGACACTCTGCTAAGATTCTCCATGTCCACTGGTCTTGGGGGGGTGGCAATGCCCCCCATGTTCAGATACATTTCCTTGACTGTCTGTCTGTTCATTAGAAAGAATTAGAAGTCTGAACTAGCCAAATACTTCCAGTCACTCTTGCTCCTACTAGTCATCTATAGACTCCACATCAGTTTGTGACAGTCAAAGATGAAAACAGTCCCAGGAACTCAGCACCAGACAAGATGTACAGTATTTCCAGCTGACCAGGCCTCATTGAGAGGGCAGCTCAATGGTCAAGCTTTTCCAGCTGACTGGGCCTCATTGAGAGGGCAGCTCAATGGTCAAGCTTTTCCAGCTGACCGGGCCTCATTGAGCGGGCAGCGCAATGGTCAAGCTTTTCCAACTGACTGGGCCTCATTGAGAGGGCAGCTCAATGGTCAAGCTTTTCCCAGTGACTGACTTCTAGAGAACGCCGACACCACGGTCACAGAATGTTTTGTAGGCTTGATCTGAGGCCTACAACAAGACAGCAAGCAATTCCCAGTGACTCCAGAGCAATTATAGCCAGCAGTAAGAGAGACACAGATGCAGCACAGGCCCCTGTGTCAGAGAACGAGTTGTAGAGTGGGCTTGCCTGAAGCAGCATCCTGGCTCTGCTGTTATCTTGATTCAGAACCCCGGCCTATTCCCTGATCCATTTGTTCCTTCATGCCTCATCTGAAATGTGACAATTAACATGCCACTTAGGGAATTATTCTGTGAAAATCTGACCCAAAGAATATCCAAAATACTAATAATGTATACTTAAAGAGAGATGGTAATATGTGTGTATGTGTCTGTTTGTGTGTGTGTGTTGATCCTGTTTTTCCTTTCCCAGCTCCTCTTAGACCTTCCCATCTCCCTATCCACCCAATTTCTTCCTTCCCTCCCTCTAAACAATTTTTAAAAATTAAAAATAAATAAATAAATTAAATAAAAAGGAAAGTCAAAATAAGAAAAAACCCAGTAACACTAAAACATGAAACATAAAGGCCACAAAGAAAACAAAAATAGAAAGCAACATGGAGCTCCTTTTGTGTTGACCAAGTTCTCTTGGACATGACATCTTTCCTGCAGTATGGCTGATACACGCAGTGTCGCTCTATTGGAGAAAGCTGATTTTCCCTTTGCCAGTGGGTATCAATTGCAAATAGCCTCTTGGTTAAGGCTAGCTGAATTGAATTATTAATAAGCAAGATGTTATGTTGTGAGGGCGGTGTTTGTCTCACAGGTCCAAGGCTTCTTTAGCACTTAGAATCCTTTCCTCCCACCATGAGCACCTACCACCTGCCTCCACATTGCTCTGTCTCATAAATGGCTGTCACAAGAAAGAAACAGTGCTTAGTTGTTGACCATCAACATCAAAAGGTTATGAAAGCCAAGAGCACTAGAATTTTGGTAGAAGAGGACAAGAAAGTCTTACGGACTCTTGCTTTCTATAGTTCTATGATGTCGTTTTAGAAAGAGCTTTCTCAGATATTCTCCTTTCCCACATGAAATGCGGTCAGATGTCCTACAGGCTCAACTGTTCTTCAGAATTTTTCTTCCTTTTGTTTTTTGGTTTTTGGTTTTGGTTTTGGTTTTTGGTCCCAAGCCAGTTCTCACCAACATGATCTTGTGGCCACATCAGTCTGGTCCTTCCTCATAGATTCTGAGGAGCTTGTGCTCTGGGCAGGCAGGATAGCAAGTCTTATTGTCAGAGCTTCTTTTTCTTTCTCCTCTGCCACACACCCATTAGCCTCTAGTTACCCAGGGTGCAATGCTTCAAATTTTTCATTACCTTCTAGTTGTAGTTTACAGAGATCTGTACAAGTTCCTGGACTTAATTTTTCACTCAAGTATTTGTTTTCAAAGCCATAAGGAAATAGAAAGTGAAAAACCACAGTTTTTTTGAAAAATGCCTTAAAGTTGCTCAAGCATTTTATTTTCCAAAATATTTCATATCCTTTGGTTTGAGGGAAAGTAAATCAGGTTAGATTTGATTTACTTTAAGCAAAATTTTGAAGGTGAGAAAAATGAATTACTAAGCAGACCCAGAGTTGCAATGTTTTCTTTAGTTTATTTGGTAACTAGTTTCTTAGCACACATCTGAGATGTTTGGTTGGGGGAAGGGGTTTAGGTCGCCATCTCTGTTCATTAGACACTGAGCAGCTTCAAGGCTGGAGTATGACTCCGGAGTATGAGGAGTATGACTTTATTTCTGAACTTCACATAGCCACGGTCCTCTTTTGGCACTTCAAGTCAATAACGTCAAAGATCTCAATTCCCAGCACCAAAAGCATTGTCAATCAACAAAGAATGAAGAATGTGTGTGTGTGTGTGTGTGTGTGTGTGTGTGTGTGTATGAATGCGTGTGTATCTTTGTGATGTGTGTGGGTGGGTGAGTGTGAGATATGTGGTAAGTATGTGTGTGAAAGTGTGTGGTGTGTATATATGTACAATATTTTTGTATGTGTATGCAGAGTGTGGAGTGCGTGTGTGAATGTGTGAATGTGTGTGTGTTTGGTGTGTGTGGGAGTATGGGGTGTGTGTACATGTACAATGTATGTGTGTGTATGTGTGAAAATGTGTGGCATGGGTATGTGCATGCAGAGTGTATGTGTGTGTATATATGTACAGTGTTTGCATATGTGTTATAGAGTTTGTGTGTAGCTGTGGTATGTGTCTGTGTGTATGGTGTGTGTGTGTGCAGTATTTGTGCGCATATAGAGTGTGTCTGATCACATGTAGGCTACAAGACAACCTCAGGATACCATCCACCTTTTCATTTGAGACAAAGTCTCTCACTGGCCTAGACTTCACCAAGGGTGGCTATCTAGGAAGCCCCAGTGATCCACCTGTCTCCCCTTCTTCGCTTCAGGAATTCCAAGCACATGCCAAGCCTAGATTTTTTTTTTTTATTTTGACTAGAGTCTCGGGATTCAGTTAGCTCATCATGATGTGAGGTAAGCCATTCACTTGCTGCTCTGTCTCCCAGCCCTCCTGATGTTTTCATAAATGCCTAAACGGAGTATATAAATCATAAACCACACCAAGCCTTAAAAATGTTCCCTATCAGACATAGATTTTCTCCAAGTTCCTTTGTATGACAACACTATTGGTATAGCTCTCAGACCTGGACCGTCGTAACAGTTCAGCACATGGGATCAATGGAGCCAGGAGTCCAGAGCCTGCCACCTTCTCAAGCTCTAAGCCCCTGTGTAGACTTAACCTTCTTGGGAACATACCCCTTCCCTGTCCTTCTGCACTGTCTACTTTGCAAACCAAGTGCTCCAGAAGCCATTTCTCACCAAGGAAGGTTATCTTCCTGTTCTTCAAAATAGCTCTAGGGAGTTAGCAAAAGCTTCTACTTCATTCATTCAATGAAGTTTCACTCTTTGCACCTGGCTAGCCTGGATGTCACAAAGCAAACCAGGCTTAGTGACATAATTCTCACTAACGGGCATAAGGATATGCCCACCTTTTCTTTTCTTTTTTTTTAATTAAGGATTTATTTATATTTAACTTGTGTGAGGTGTGTGTGTGTGTGTGTGTGTGTGTGTGTGTGTGTGTGTATGAGTGCAGGTGCCCACAAAAGTCAGAGTTATCTCTCCTGAACCTGGAGTTGTAACAGTCAGCTACACCCAATTTGGGAATTGAACTCAGGTCCTCTAGAAGGGCAGAATTCTTAAGCACTGAACCATCTTAGCAGCTCATCTGCCTCTGCATTTCTTCCAAAGCTACCTTTTCCTCTTACATTGTTCAGCTCCTTCTTATGTCTTATGTCCAGCTTCTGAGTCACTGTGCTTGGATACAACAGCATCTCAGTGAGGGGAAAAACCTCTCACCACTAAAACACTGATGCTGCCTGTATATTTGATTATTTACCCTTACCAGTATCTGTCACATAGTGGGCACACTCAGAATAAAATCTCTCTAAATAAGAAACAAGTATACGTACGACACCCCCAGATAAACATCAAAATATCATCAGATACAACAAAAGACAAATGGCTTTCTCATAGGAAGTGGGTGACTTCCAAGTGCCCTTAGGTTATGTTAATAAGAGTAATGAGTATTAGCAAAATGTGCTAGAACATTGACATAATTCTCACTAACGTCTCTTTTATCATGTGATCAATTTATTCTTTATAAGAAAATGTTTGTTTTAACATCTCTATAATTGTCAATAAAGTTCAATTGAGAACAATTGAGACATGGAAAGAGTTTGTTCTTTATTAGTGACAATTATAAATTATAATAGAGCCATAGAGAAATAGCATTTTCTAACTTCCTGTTTTTTAACAACTTCTAATGAGGACAATAAAGTTTCACCACAAGAAGGAACATTGGTAAACTGTCTTGGTGAATATTTAAATTTTTACAGTCAAAATGTGAATCACTACATTGTGAAAAGGTCTTCGGGAATTTCGGAAATCTCTTCTAAATAAACATCTTTATGTTCTAAAGGAAAGTTAGCAGTGTTTAGTGAACTGCCCACAAAAAACATGAGAGTAAATTTAACGTTAGCTTCTTTTAGCCTCTTGTATCTGATGCCTCTTCCATTGCATTCACTGGATCATAGTTCATTATAGCTGTTTGTGTAGGATTTCTTCTACTGCATCTCCCTGCCCAGTACCTCAGTTTCTTCAACACATAGATATTGTTTTTCCTGTCAAGCAACTGCTAAATGAAGGAAATAGACAATGGCCTCTAGTATATGTGGCTGAGGCTCATAAATAAGAGTTAAGCTGCAGTTACCTGGAAATACCTGAACTCTGCCAAGGATACAATCATTCTCTCATTTATAAATCTAAGTTTAAATTAAACCAAATCCCAGGCTTTCTTGGTTCCAAATCTTCCCTTTTGGCAAGGCTTATTCTTGGTTCAAAGAAAAGAGAGGCTTTCTTTTCCCCCCCATTTCTATCCTTTTTTGGTGGAGGGGGGGAAGGGGGTGTGCTCAAGGCTTCTTGGACACCAAATGACTTTTACAAAGTACCATTTTTGTTGAGTGCAAAAGAATAAGAAACAGATGGGTTACATTTCCTTTGAAATGCATGCACACTTAGTTAAAATTAAAGACAAAAATAAAAAAGTAAAAAAGCAGTAGAGAAAAATACTTTTTGGTTTTGCCAAGATCCAAGCCACTTAAAAAAAGAAAGAAAGAAAGAAAGAAAAGAAAAAGAAAAAAAAGAAAAAAGGAATAGTTTGAAATGTTTTTGCCAAACCAGTTCCTCTTTCTGTGGTATGGGACTTCATTAAGCCCCAACACAACAATATAAGACACAGAGACAGAGTTGGTTGTGGAGGCAGTTGTGAATCTGGTAAGCATCAAGAGCATCAGTTAGTATTTCCCCTACCTGGCCCCTTCTACCCTCAAAATAGGTACAGTAATCTCCCGTTTTCTGGTTTATTCTTGATAGGTGGTTTTTAAACAGGACATTCATTGGCTTAACAGAGGAAACTACATTCAAATTTCTTAGGTTCTTGGAAACATGTCCACACTACAAATAGTAAATAAATAATAAAAGCAAGTCTATGGAATGAGAAACAGCTGGCTTCTGCCAATTGGCTTTCATCGAATGGCAAAAAAATACAAAAACCAAAAACAAAAAAAAAAAAACCAGGGGGTTGATCTTGCCCTAGGATTGTGCTAAAATGAGCTCGTATGTGGAGATGTTGACTTCAATTCAATTTAACAAACACTATTCAGCACTTGCCATATTCAAATCGTATATCAACTTGCTTTAAGAGGATTTTAAAAGGAATTAGATGATCAAGTCTGGTGAGGGGAAATGAGAACCAAATAATAGGGTAAAATAAACCAGAAAATGACTTGCCATCAACATGGAAACTGCCTTGTTCTTCTCAAGAATTCCCAAGAAATTATAGTAGATGAATATTAGAATATATATTCTACAAATATATATAAATAAATAAATTGTGTATATATATGTATATATATTATAATATTTATATATATATGGGTGTGTGTATATATATATATATAAATATATACATATATATACCCCTTGTGCTAAATGTATCATACAACAGTGGTCAGATTTGAAGAGCTGGGTTTTCCTGACAGTCTCCCTTTAGAGTTTTGCATATGGGTATCCCTTCTGGCCTCACACATTTGCTGAGCAGAAATTTAACTGCCTCATACCAAGGTTGGCAATACTTCGAACAGTGAATATGCAAATGTAAGGTTGGTTTTTTTTTTTTTTTTTTTTTGGTCTTTTCAGAGTTCCTTTTACACCCAAGCAACCCAAACCCACATACCTAACTTTCTTACTGCTCTCTTGTATGTTTGTCTACACCGGAGAGGGCAGATCTGATATGACAGTGACACTACAATGACATTCTTTTAAATCATCTGGAGTTCTTGTCTTTCTTTTTTAAACAGTCTCTCTCTCTCTCTCTGTGTGTGTGTGTGTGTGTGTGTGTGTGTGTGTGTGTGCATAGGTGTGTGCTCTAGCGCTTTTTGTGCTCACACATGTGTGCATGATGTTTGATGCATGTGGAGGTCAGAGGATAATGTCTTGTTTTCTCCTTCCACTTTGTGGGTTCTAAACCTCACATCAGGTCAAGTCTCCATCGCAAGCGCCTTTTCCCACTGAGCTGTCTCACTGGATCAGCTTTCTTTCCTTGTTTGTCTGTTTTGCTTTGATGGGACATAGTCTTTCTCTCTTGCCCCAACTGACCTTGAATACTCACTCTCCCCGTCTCTACATCCTATGGGATGAGATCATTTGTAAGATCTACCACAGCCAGCTCTTACACTTGGTAAGAAGTTACTTGTAAGAAGGTTTAAAGAACCCACAAAGCTTGTTTTCCATCCAAATTTGGAAGCAAACCAGTAAGGTGAATTAGCAGTGAATTAGCTCAAGAATAGAAGCTACAGCCAGGAGAAGGCTGAAGGGCAGGCAGTGGCAGTAGAGAAGAGAGAAGCTGGTAGAACTTAATCTCTGTAATGAGGATAGAGGCTTACCAAGGGTGACAAGGGTGGCTATGCCTGCTAGTCAGAGGCCATGCTATCAAGCAGACACTCAGCTCAACCCTTTGACTTAGCTCAAGTCCTCCTGACTTAGAAGTTCAGCACAGCCTTGCTTTCCTCCTTGAAGCAAAGCATCCTGGTTTCCAGCTTCTGCAAGGACAATGGATGCTCCAAGCCTCCACTTTAAAAGCTTAATAGAAGAATGCAAATATTTTAAAGTATGAGAAAAATCACAATTAGAATTAAAATTTTATTTTTGATTGGACTGATGAAGCCTGATAATATAGTTATAGAAAACAAACTTATGAGATTTGGAAACATTGAAGTAAGCATTCGCTTAATACCTCAAAACTATTCTACACAGCTGGGAAAGTATGGGTGACCTTATACACAAAGAGGCTGCCCAGGCATTGGTGGCAAGTGACAGTGCACTAAGCTGACTTACCCAACTCTCAAGGCCACATTCTACTCTTCCAGGGCTCTCCGGTTCACAATCTGTATACACAGCCTTCTGTCTTTACCTCCTACATGACCTTCATATTCATGATCTGCCTTCCACCTTCTACTCACAGCCCAGCAACACCCTAGCCACCAGATTGATCAGGATCGATCTCATCCTAGAGTTTCATTGGATTCAGAATAAATAATAAAATCAATCTCTCTCTCTGTCTCTCTCTGTCTCTCTCTGTCTCTGTCTCTGTCTCTGTCTCTCTCTCTCTCTTTCTCTCTCTCTCTGTCTCTGGCCTTTCATAGGGCTAAACAATGGTTGGTACTTTAAGGATGCTAAAAACCCTAAATAATTTTAATTCAATTGTGAGTGGGCTCTTTTGTAAAAGCAAATAAAAAGAGAATTCACAATTTCCTCTCTCTGGTGTATTTCAAAGGATTCTGGATTAGACAGAGGCAAGAAAGGCTGAAGACAAGAGTGCAGAGCTACCACCAGTTGGATTGCACTCCAAGTGAAGTTAGTGGAGTTAGCACAGCCTCCATGCATAGTCTATGGGTCACCGTAGGAATCAGAATGAAATAGGGGGCATTTAAGAGAAAATGAAAGAAACTCTTTGCAGACATGACGAGCTCACAGCACAGCCCTAACCATCGTCTGAAAACTGCACTTCTACAGCAGGAACATACTGTTCACCGAACTGGATGTGTGGGATATTGCTGCCTTGGAGTCTGTTTTTTTTATAGAAGATAAGTCAAGGCTCTTGAGAAAACCCCCTAGGCTTCCCTGGCGATGCTGAGCCTATTCATAGGTTCTTGATCTGCAGTCAGAATACTAAAGACTTCTTAACGACAAAGTCTCTGGTCTGTCTTGCCTGACAGTTCATTGTCGTTGCTGCTGCTGCTACTGCTGTTGAACCTGTAAGTTTTCCAAAAGGTACTTTGCTTCCCGTTTTCTGTATTACGCCATTTGGAAGCCCCTCCTTCTTTCCCTTCCTTCTTGCCTTGTATACCCCATCAACGGGGAAGTGTCATTTTAGGCACCCAATAAAGAAACCAGCGTGTGCATACAAAACAGCTTTACCAACTCAAAATAGCAAAACCCAGACCAGACCAGCCTCCTGTTCAAGGGTAAGGTAGATGTCCAATTACTTTTCAAAGACCTTGAAGAGACCACAGTTCTTCCCAGACTGATGGTCTTCCCAATGCTCTGTGTTGGAATAAGCATGTGCTTGTTTCTGGTGGAATTCCTACATGGGATATCTCCCCATTTCTTAATCTCCCCAGAAATGACAGCTAGTTAGAATCAAAGTATTCAGTCTTCACTTTCCTCCTGGCTTCAAGAAAATGGACTTCAACCCATCCTGCATCCTGAAGAAAGGTTTTTTTCCAGGCAGAACTTTCAAAACAAGACCGTGAATCACAGGCATTGTGACTTCAGGCTCTCACCAAGGTGAGAGCACTAACTGGTTGGGTTAAAGTACTAAGAGGATGCAAAATAACACCCTTTATTAAGAGCTGCTTGTGTACTCTGCACCCGACTCTGCGCCTTTCCCACCTGATATCTTTGGAAAGTTTGATTTTATCCTTTCATTTCAGGATCTCTGGTGGTTCAGAACCTAACCCACACATGAGAGAGGTAAATGACGAGATAGTGGAGCTGGCTAGCTGATCCACAGCAGAGCCCCCTGAGATGTGGGAATGAATGGCATAAAGTGTCCAGCAAGAGGGTGCTTAGCTCCCACTGGCCACCGGAGAGGGCCGGGGGGAGTCCGTTTTGTAACAGTAACGTACTAATGAAACCCCTTGGTACATGATAGAAGAAGGGAGGGAAGACAGGCTATGGTCCTGTTGCATGTGGTGAAAGAATCAGAGGGTAGGAGCCATTTAAGAGGGACGCCGGGAACCTTTTGAACCTGAACTTGGTGATTTTAGGATGACATTCTGCTCTAAGAACTTAATCAAAGCTTTAAGTCTTCTCCTCATACAACATTTAGATATATATTCGGAGGGTTTCTAGACCCCTTGGAGGGTGTTTACACACCCCTGTTTTCTCTCCCATGCCATTTGTCCCATCAGTTAAAGAATGCTCTGTCCCACCCTGTCCCACCCAGATGGCACTATTTACCCATGGGTGCCTGGCCCCTCTATACAGTGCATGGGCTCCTCCTAAGGTCCTGGCTGTGCTCCCCTAAATCTACTCCCCAGTGGGGGCCCTTCTTACTAGTGTCTGGCCAGAAGTCATTAATACTGTCTGATCTTTTGCTTTGATCTGTTGCTATGTTCCCCCTGGGCTATGTTCCCCCCCTTGACTGTAATCCCTGTGTTCTGGTTCCTCCTCCATCTACAGTCCCACCTCTGAAGGTCATCTACTCCCCATGCGATGTCTATGCTCCCTTGTCAATAGAACAGCCCTTCAAACCCTTTCCCTAATTTTACTGAGATTCAATTTAAAATGAACGGTCTGCGTGAGAGACCACCCTTATCTTACTGCATTTCATTTACATATTAGATTCAGATCCTGATTTGAAGAAGACATTGAGGAAATCTTGAGAACTGTGTAGACTGAGGAGGCCTAAGGACACTTTACAGGGTAGAGAGTAGAATTGTTTACTTTTCCTGTTCCTTCCTTGTGCTTTGGCCCCACACTAAGCTGGTGTCTAACGGGTGTAGCACTGAAACAGCTTTTCTGACAGAAAACACTTGCATTGTTGCTGAGTATTTGGGAGGCAGTGTGGCCTGGTGCCATGGGTTTGGCATCGCCCACGGGCTAAGAGCTCTATGTTTACAGTGTTGATATTTATCTGATGAGCGAGAAACTAAATGGCTGTGTTCTGCCTGCCCCTCCCCAAAGCTAGGCTCCTCTGAGACAGAATGGACTCGGTGCACCCTGAAGGCTGCAAGTCTCTGTGGGTCGGTGGCGAAAGACTTAGGTCAGAGCTCCGATCGAACCAGGCAGCTTCATTTTTTTTTCCTTACCTTACAGAAACTCAGATTTATAAAATATATTCACATCTCATCATGTAGGGATTTATGCCTGCAAGGTCTAGTATCATTAAAAAGCTGTGTGGATACATTCCCCTTTCCATGGTAGGGATTACAAACCCCTAGCGATAGTAAATTATTCTCCTCTTCTGTGCTGTAGTCTGCGATTACTCTGTGGAATTTTCTAGACCGTTTCATGAGGCACTGCAGCCCTAATGAAGTGTTATTTAAACTACACACTGATTTTACGCTTTGTTTTTCTTGAAGTTTCTCCTTGTTCCATCTTTTTTGATTTATCATACATTTAGCAGACCTAAGTATGAAAGCCATTTTTCTGTCAGTCTTTGAGCTTTAAATGAACAAGACTTTTTATGAAGTGTAATTTTCAATAACAGTGAAATATTAGAATCCCCTCTTGGAGTTTCTGTTCCACTTCTGCCTGTGGTTTCTCCTTTCCTCCTCTCATTCCTCCTCTCTTCTTTCTTCTAGTCTTCAGCCCCCACCTCTGCATCTTTCAGTGTTTTTCCCTCTTCTTGGTTTCCAGCAGTGGTACCCATGATCTCCATAGCCTCAGATATATGGGAGTATGGAAACAGAAGAATCATAAAACATTTTCTTCTATCCCATTACACTATCCTGAGAAGTAGAAATGGATGTATGTGAACAGCCTGTGCACATTACTGATGCACAAGAGGCTTTGCTTAGTTAGGGATGCTGAAAGGGTAGGAGATGCAAAGAGGCATTGAACAAGCATTCCCAAAGACAGCAGCCTTCCTTCTATTGGTAAGCTCCTACCATTCTCCCAAGAGCTAGAGTCATTAATGTACATTGAAATAATCACTATCTTGTTTGAGTGGTGTGATTTCAAGGTCTTAAGGGTGTCTAGAAAATGGGTGTAATAAAATCAAGTGCCCTATGAAGAACTTATAGTAGCAGTGGGTGGCATCATTTGTATTTCAAATGCCCAGGACACTTCTCCCTCTCCCTTTTGTCTCTGCTTCTCTCCTAACCACCATTTCCATCAGTTCCATCATCTTATAATATTCTTTCTCTCTACTTTGGCCCCACACTAAGCTGGTGGCTAACATGTATAACAAGAAGCTGCTCATAGTATGTGTGGATGGCGAATGTTCCTCCCTTCCCAGGAGTCATCACTGCTCTCCCTCTCCCATGGGACCCCTCCCTTAGAGCTTATTTAAGAAAGTTGTCAATTTCAACAGCCTTGGAAAGTGAATCATCCTTGATCAAAGCTAATCACAGAAATTCTAAAACAATGGAAAAGTGATTTCCATTTAGGCAAAATAAAAATCTGGCTTAAAACTAATCATTGACATATGAAGAGAAAATGACCAAGGTACTAGGGGATTTGTGGGGGGATCCTGGTTTAGATATTTATATTTTTTGTTTATATGTTGATGTGTAAGTATGTGTATATGTGCATGTGTGTATATGTGTTTGTGAGAAAGAGCTGGCGATACAAAGAGGCACTGAACAAGCTTTCCCAAAGACAAAGTGTGTGTATGCGTGTGTTTCAGGTAAGACAATTTGAACCCACAAGACTCAGTTTCCTCCCTTGAACTGTAGAACTGCCCTTTGGTTTACCTTTCACATTATGTGAGGACTGAATAAATTCACACTGAATAATGTTTGATATTAAATCTTCAAAAGATGGTAATTTAAATGAGTTTTAAACATTTCTTCAAACTCTATGCTGAAAACCCTGACCCATTCCCCTTAATCAAGACATGGCTTCTGTGGATAATTTGAATTTAAAATGTTACTGGTCCCTAATACTAAATTTGGCTACTCTGGTAGCTACTCTAGATGGTTATTCTCTTCTCTTTGTTATGTGTATATGTGTGTGTGTGTGTGTGCCCTGAAGACATGAGTCCACAGGAGGATAGTCACTCTATTACACATGCTCACACATCAAAGGAAATATGAAAGGGCCTGGGTGCTCATATGACCCAGTCAGGAATTTGTGGTTTGGCTTGAAAATGTGAAGCCTGAACAGGCCTTTTAATTTGGGGGAGGGGTAAAGGGACTGGAACTCTTAATTTCCTCTGGAATAACTCTTTTTGACAGGATACCAGAAGTATCCTCTTTTGCCACCCCCCTCTAGACTCTTCCTGTGATTAGTCTAATTATTTCTATTATGATCTGTGGGTAACGTTAGAGCTTGATTCCTTTTTATCTCCACGTATTACCTGAAGATGATCATGTTTTCTCAGCCCTCATCAGGATCAATTCCTAGTTGAGCATTCGGGTCTGTTTTCTTCCCTTCCCCTTCTTTGCTCGCCCTTAGACTTCTGCTTGCTCCTTCCTTGGTGGCCAGAGTTCCAGGGCCTCCTCCTCTTTATGCTGATTTCCTCTCATCTCAAGTTAGCTGTCAATCTGCGTAGAAGCATCTCAAACTTGAAACCTGATTTTTTTTCCCCTTTCTTCAAATTAGCCAGGTAGAAGAGGGGAAGCTGACATCTCCATTTTCCTTCCACTTAAAACAGTGTTCTCATTGACGTGACTCACAAGAAAAGTGAAAGAGAAAAGAGAGAAATCCAGTAAAGCAGTTCTGGAAGGCTGATTAGTGGCTGTGTGGCCACTCTGTAGCAGAAGCCCCGCCCTGTGCTTAAGAGCCTGTGTGCTGATCAGCACATGTGACCCCAGGAGGCACCCCAAGAACCAGATGCTGCTATTCATGGGCTATACTTGAATTGACTAATAGCTCCAGAGCGATCAATAGTGAAAACTTGCCCAGGGGAACCCATTACCTAGGATGTTTCTCCACAATTTCTGATCGTGAACAACTCACCCACATGAAAAGACATGCTTTGAAGGAAGTATGGAGGACTGGGTACCAGCATTGGCTGAGATCACAGGATGGGAACGCTATTTCTGAGAAGCAAGTGGAAGCTCGGGAGAAGGAGGTGCTGTCAGCTTAGAAAAGTCCCAGGAACCTGTTTAACATAATGTAATCCCAAATTTGCCTTCTGTCAATTCCTTTCCATCTTCTGAAGCCTAGCCAGGTCCTATTTACTCTGAAAACTAGGCCAAACATCATTCCTTTCACTGAGGCCTCTCTGCCTTCCCTTGCGTGAGTCAGATAACCTCTCTGCCTACAACTGAAATCGACACATTGTATCGCAGGCCCTGCAAATATTGGCTCCTTTGTTGCATGCAATTGCTAATGTGTAGGTTCTAAACACAAAGGCAATACCTGTTGTATTTGTCTGCTCACAGTGCTTGGCACATGTCAAGTGCTCTAGTTCAGTCAGAGTTTTTAGAGGAATGTGGAATGAGGACCCCCCTCCCCCCCAAAAAAGGAAAAGCCGCAGACAACTCAGGATGAATATGGACTGTTTGGAGGAGAGCATTTGCCAGTTTCAAAACTTTACCAGTATCAAAACATCCCGGCCCTTTCTAGTTCTTTACTGAAAGACAAAACACCAACAAAACACATGTGATCAAAGGTTATCATGACAATTCAATTAGAAGATGGTCCCATGAAATACATTAAAATAAGGTTTTGTGAGCATTTCTAATACGAAATGAAAACTACTTTGATATTTCCATAACTAGTTGCTTTGAACAATAATTATAAGCTGGGCAGAGCAAGGGGCTTCCGTCTGTGTGCTTATACTTGTGTGCATGTGAAGTTATGTATAAGTCTATTCTTTAATGAGGTTTTGTGCCCGTAGACTCTTGGAATTCCACGTGCATTGCTGGTTCATCCTGTGACTTCCTCTCTAAAGTCTCACACTCACAGAAATAAGATTGGCTTTTTTCGACATAACATTTTGATTACGCCGGCTCCAGCAAGTCTGGGTTTGTTCTCTATCTGCACGCTTTTGGAGGAAAAGGCATTCTGGTCATGACAGACCAATATATGCACCTGAAAAATTGTTTGAATAATCTAAGTGTTAGGATATGTGCCAAGAAGGATATAGGAAGAGTTATAGGAGTCGAGACATGGCAGCATGAGGCTGGGTTGTTAGGCAAGTCCTTAGGTAGGAGAATAGAAATCATGACTGCTTTCCAGGGAAACAAAGAATAATTGGAGAGGCTGTGGAGGAGGGAGAAGGGGATGAGGGTCACCTTTGAAAAGGATGGTGATGAGCCAACAGGATGTAAGAATAGGGTTTGTATTTTGGTGACTCAGTGTCTCTAAGAGGGTGCTGGTCCCCTGGGTTATTTTCATTAACATTCAGTGAAATTGATCTTTTTCACGTACAGGTCTGTGAATCAATATATACACAGAGCCGTGTAAAAGCTGCGTGATCGGGACATAGGATTGTCCCATGGTCCCAAATACTTCCTGTGGCACCCACTCCTTACATATACTCCTTACTTGCCCCTCCTACTGATCACCATAATGTGACGTCCTTGAAGTTCTCTTTTCAAGAACATCACAGTATAATACAGTGTGTAAACGTTTTACACTAGATTCTTAATGGCAATTATCATAATGCCTTTGAGATTCATTCAATGATTTGAGCATGTGCATGTTAATGTTGCAGTATGTATAGGTGCGTATGAAGGCCAGAGGACTCCCTTGGGTATCACCCCTCAGGCTCTATCTATCTTTTTGCTTTTTGAGACAGGGTCCTTTACTAGAGTAGAACTTAGCAAATAGGTGAGGATAGCTGGCCAGCAAGCCTCAAGCAGCTGCCTATTTCCTCCATCCCAGCTATGGGGTTACAAGCATGCACTACCATGACTGGCATCAAATTCAGGCTCTCACACTTCCATGGCAAGCATTTTGCCAAATGCGCTCTCTTCATAGGTTCTCATTCACTATTGAATCTTCAGTCTGTTCCTTTATGTGTGCGTGTATGTGTGTGTATGTACATGTACATATATAGCCTCATACACACACACACATACACACACACAGTTTCAGGTACTCTGAATCCTTGCCAGATGCAAACAAGCATCTTTCTGTGGAGTGACTGAGGATGATGAACACTCTCTTCGTGTCTTTATTTGCCCTAATTGTCAGGAACGAAGCTGTCCTTTCCCACACTCCCCATGCTCTTCCATTATCCTACGTGTTGATCATTCTGAAAAGATGATGGTTGCCACCCATTAAGTCTTCAATTTAGTGTGGTGCAATTCCTCCAACTTTTCTTGTTTGCACAACTGTACTGGCTCTTCTAAAACCTTTTTTATTTACATATAAATTTTAGGATTAGATTATTGGTTTTTATTCAACAACATGTTAGAAATTTGACTGAAGTTGCACTAAATTCTTGAACAAGGAGGAAAGTTAAATAGCATTTGCTAATGTCAACAGATGATATTTTTGTTAAGATTTTTGAAATTAGGATGACATCACTGCGTCTTCTCTGTACTCCCTCCAACCCCTCCCATGCACCTGCCTTTCAAATTGATGCTCTTCTTCTTTGATGATTATTTTTACATGTATGTATAAATGCATAACTGTATAAACAGATGATATGAAGGGGAAATTGGGATGAGGAGGGGTCTGTACTGGGAAGTGGAAAGAGAGATGAATACAGAAGAGGGAGAGAGGGAGGGGGCCAAACAACACTAAGAATGTTTGATAGTCTGAAAGAGTCACATTGTTGTATATTTATCTAAAGTTATACATTATATTGCTAAGGCTACTGTAATACTGTAATAGCATATCTCACAATGGGTGTCTTAAATGATGGAAATTTACTCTCGTTGTTAGTTCAAGGAAGTGGAGCTTAGTACCTCAAACTCTCAACAGGGTCAGTTTCTCCTGAAGCTTGTCTCCTTGATGTGTGGATGTCTGTTGTCTTGCTACATCATGACATGGTTTCTCTTCTATGTGCACAGTCCTGGTCTCTCTGTATGATGGCTTTTTAAAAAATAGGTATACCATTAATATTGGGTTAAGACTTTGGATGAAGACCTCATCTTAATAATTTTTTAAAAACCTTATCTTTGCAGATGGCTAAGTTAGGAGGCATTGGATTATGACCTCAATATGTGACTTTTGAGAGAATGAAAATTAACACATCACACTCCTGCCTCATAAAATTCTACAAACAGTTTAGTAAACATCTCTTGGAAAGTAATTTCAGTTAATAGACAACTCTATGTAATTTTTTTTTACTTTTCAATAATTAAATTTGTGTCATTTCATCATACTTATAAAATATGGATTTTTCTTCCAGAAGGCTTGGCTTTTCATTTCTATACACAAAGGTTATATATGTGTTATCTTTCCACTTTACCTCAGACCAGAAGATTCTACAGGCACCCAAACAAATAAATTTCTTGAAGAACTCTTGTATCAGTTTCTCAGTCAGTTGGACTCCCCCTTAGCCTTACCCCAATAGAGTTTCCCAATACATCTCAGAGAAGACAATATTAGCTCCATCAAATCTTCAGCAGGAAGACTAAACTCCAATCCATTTACGCAAGGAATCCCTGGTCCTACAATTTAAATTGAAATCCAAATACTATTTCTCCTTTCTACCAAACTATTAACAAAGGCTTGGAGATCACTCCCAAGTGATCAGCTGCTACCTGTCTTCAATGCTGCATGCAGTCTGCGCTCTCCCAGACTCCCGGGTGCTGCCTTTGATAAAGACAAAGCAGGCGCTGAGTAAAGTGTTACAGTGTCACTGAAACTCAACACTGCAAAAAGAAAATCAGCCCCAAAGACAGAGCTGTCACAGAAAACCCTGTTTGAAACCCACCTTTGCCACTAAAATATGTTTCTTAAATTCCCCAAGCCTCTGAGGCTGGATCACCTGGTTTAATATAACACTTTCCAGATGTTTATGTTTTTCTTCAAATTCTATTTTTCTTAGCAATTAATAGAAGTTTATATATATACATATATATGTATATATATAATTTTTGCTTATTTGCCTTGTGTTGATAGGCCTTTAGGCTTGTTCTGTTTTCTTGCCTTGTAGATAATAAAGAAATAAGCACTTAGGTGCAAGTATTTCCCTAAATGCAGAATCCTTTTAGTAGTTTAACTAGCATATATGGTAGTTCTATTTTCAGTTTTTTTTTTTTTTTTTGAGAAATCTCCAGACTGATTTCCACAATAGTTGTTCCTGTTCACAATTTGACTAGCAGTGAAGAAGCGCTTCTCTCTCCCCACATCCTCATGGGCATTTGTTGTGGATTCTCTTGATCGTAGCCAACATGACTAGAGTAAAATGGAATCTCAAAACAGTTTTTATTTGCATTTTCTTGATGGATGAACATGTCAAATGCTTTTGAAAATACTGGCCATTTCTTCTTAGGTTTCTTCTTATGAGAATTGTCTCTTTACTGCATTAGCCTATTTGTTGGTTGGCGGTTTAGATTTTTGGTGTTAATTTTTCTTTTATATGTAAATCCTAGCTTGTAATGATTGTGCATATATTACTAGAAGTGTGGCCGTAGACAAGTAAGCCAGAAAAGTGACGGAAACGGGAAGATGAGAGTGTAAAGAAGACAATAGATCCCATGGGACACAATAGCAAAAGTGTTTCTATGTGTGTGTTTTTAAATCCTTTTCCATGCTTCCTTTAAGCAGCCCATTTTTAACAGATCGATCGTCACTATATTAGGAAAATGTTAGTAATGTGTGGTGGCTATTTCAGAATGTTAGGCCAACTGCCTTCAATTTATCTTCTTTTCACAAACGCAAACATGCACCATGCTTCGCTAGTTCAAGAGGTCACCACCATTTGCAACTAGATGACTTTTGGAAAAGCACACATGTGGTACCACACTGGGATGCAGGGCAGCAGGGTTCTGGAAATAAGGCACAGGTACACTTCCTCAAATATGAGTTAGAATCTCAGAAGGGTGTGTGCTCTCTAGAGACTACTGAAAATGATAGAGGGTCATGTTTCTCTCCTCCAAGCCAATACATACAACAAAAAGGTAATTGGAGACACAATTTTCAGATTACTTTTAAATTCTGGAATTAGCACCCGCGAAGTAAAAAGAATGCCACCAGCCCTTTCCTTAACAATTAGTTATTATATTTTGTGTGAAGCTACAATTGAAGGCTTCTACCAAGGTCTGGTTTCTTTCCCCTTTCTATTCTGAGGATCTGAAGGACAGTTTAGCTGACACCTGGATGGCAAAAGAAGCCATCCAAGAAAACAACTAGACAAACACTTCAACCAGAATGAAAAGCAAATGCAGGGCCCAAACAGATAACATTTACTATGGCTGTAGGAGCAACATGAAGCTATGCACTTTGAGTCCAGTGAGCAGGAGCAGAATGAGATGGAACCGAGAACATACCAGGGCATAATGACATACATGTGTGAAGCTTAATACCAAAACATTTTTACTGTATGCTAACCTAAAGATATTAACTAAAGATTATTTTAAAAGGCACACCATTGCATCTTACTCCATTTTGTATTCCTGTAACAAAATACCACAGACGGGATAGTTTATAATAAGCAGAAATGCACTGTTCCTAATTTTGGAGGTTAGAAAGTACGAGATGAAGGGACAAATATTTGAAAAGGCCTTCTTGAAGTTTTACCCATGAGAGTGGTGCAAACAGAAGGTGAATGTAAGTGAGGAAAGAAACATAGGCCAAATTCATCAATTTATGATGACTGACGTCTACGGTAATGGAGGCCAGAGTGAGGTACTGAGGGCTTAAGGTTCTGAGTTCAATTCCCAGCAACCACTTGGTGGCTCACAACTATCTGTAACGGGATCTGATGCCCTCTTCTGGTATATATGAAAACAGCTACAGTGTGCTCACATAAAATAAATAAATACTTCTTTTTAATAAAAAGCTTTAAAAATGGATAAGGAAACAAAAGGAACGGGAAGATTGCCTTAAATACATTCAGATCACTCCACAGATCATTAATTTTCATTTAAAAACAAACCTCATTTCTCCAGCAGATGGAGGCCACAGCCGTATAAGCCAGGGATGTCAGGTTGATCTTGGAAATATGATGTCATTGTTGTCTTCCTTTACTATATATATAGTCTTTACCATAGCATTATATTGCATGTCAGTTTACACCAACGGTGTCATCTGTGTACATTTGCTTTTATGAAACATTAATTCTCTAATATCTAGATTGGTGCTCTCTCATTTTGTATGCTCTAAATTTTCTAGCCACATAGCCACTATTATATGTGCAAGTGATAAGTATTTGTTGATTTAAGGGGACACAAATGATTTATAAATCATCCACTCATCTTTACATTGTCATTGTATTTCTTTTCCCCCAGAAAAGTACAAAAAGATTACATGTCTCCAATTTCCCTATGTACCTATAGCTCCAGTAACTCTTTGTATTGATAATTGAGTGTTGTTGCAGACATAGACTGTATTTAATCTAATTTACATGGCCAAAGTTGTTTCATAAAAAGAATATTTATTTAAAAAGAATATGGAGTTATAAGGATCATAGATGGTGGGCAGATATGTGCTCCTAAAGACCCTATAAAAAGATAAGTAAACTATATTGCACTTAGCCTGGAGACCTAAGACTTGTCACATCATTAATCCAGAAATAGTTGAATATACAAAAGTCACATGGTAAAATTATGAAGGAGACAGAATAAGAGTTACTATAGAAGTTTGATTTTAGCCAGTTTATGTTTATGACTGTTATTGAGGACAAATAAGTCCAGGGAATGACCAGAAAAGAAGTCTCTCACTATTCAGGAATGTTACATGACAAATAGAAATGAAGGGGTTAAGAAATGATACCTATTAACCCCATGAAATTCAGAAACATGAGTACTGAATGGAAGTGGCTACCAGAGTATCAACTGAAAACTCAAGTCAAAAGCTAAAAGCCTTGTGTGTCCAATGAAGCCGTTTGCTTCCTTAGAATTCATCAAAGGCCCATGCTTCCCTTGAGAATCTTTCTAAAATCAGTCAGGGAAAAGCCCGCTTTTTCCTCTTTATAGACATAGCCTCAGTTGAAGAGGATGTTGTGTAGCTATTGTTTTTCCATCTCATGTGAAAATTAGCCCAACAGTAAACTCAGTTTCATAGTCACAAATCCAACACGAGATAGTTTGTTAGACAGCATCTGCCTGCCCTGTTATAACTCATGTTTCAGTCAACAGGAGTCTGGTTTAAAATTCTCCATTTCTGCACACTAGAAACAGGAACAGTTTCTCTCCACATAAAACAGAACTGTCAGAAAGTTTGTCCTAATAATTAGCGCGAATATACTGCTCTCAAGCACTCCATCTTTCTTCTTCAGAGACAATGGACATTTTCAAAGCTCTGTATGCCCTTACCCACATCCCTCCTGAATTGTGGTGGAATGGGGCAGGAACTTGACTTTCTCATTATTTAAATAATTCCCGTGTTTTTAATATTCTCTATCACCTACTCCCATCTCTGTTGTATAGAGGAACCCCCAACATCAATGTTTGAAACACTGATACAGCACCTCATTAAGGCCCTCATGTTTTCCACTAAAATTCATATGTGGTATCAGATGTTGATATAGTTTTCCATCTAATGCAATTTTTGGGTGGTTTCTATTACCCAGATTCCCTGGATGATAATGTCATGGAATGGAGACCTGTTAAACTATTTTGCTCTCCAAATTAAATTTGTAATTTATGCATTTACTTTCCTTGACACCTCTGCCACATTTACCCTGCTGTGATATTTATGTCTGCTTGTCTATGTAGTTTTGAGATATTGCTAAGGCTTTTTGTTGGCCAATGTCACTCGGAGCAGTTTGGTTTGGTTCTCTCACCCGGCCCATGAGAGCAAGGGTGGGATGTGTGAAAAGGTTCAAAGTCACTGTTGAAAAATGCTCTCCACTTTATTTACTGAATAGGGGTCTCTCACTGAACCGAGGAATTACCAGTTCTGAGTAGTATAGATAGCCAGCTTGCCCAAGGATCCTGTCTCTGCTTCCCTTGTACTGGAAATACAGAGAATCACCATGCCTGTTGGGTCATGGAGATCAAAACTCTAGTCTTGACGAGTGCTTTGTCCACTGAGGCATCTCAGTTTTTGTTCTATAACCTAATTTCAGATAGTGTTGGTAGACATAGCCAAGTTGTATGTCATCTTCAAATAAAATGTAGATACAAGAAATGAGACAGATGTGACAGAATTGATCAATATCTTGGGATCTAATAGTGGCTTTTCCTACCCAGAGCTTTTTTTTTCCCCCTGCTTGTGGCTCATTTGGATGATTGGCAGCCTGGCCCACTGTGACATTATCTCTCACTTTTGCTTTGCTTGGCAAGAAGCACTCACGTTGTGTGACATCACATGAGCACTAATTTAAAAATTACGGTCAGAGATGACACACGGGGATTGAATTCTGTAGCAATGACTCTAGCCATGAGCTTAGATCTCCATTTGTTTCCCTTGGAACCTAACATGTACTAAATCTTCTGACCAAAAACTGAAAAACAAAGAAAAAATATTCTCTGTTGACTTCTGTGCCTACCCACAGATAAATCTTTAAAGTGTACATTGAATAATAGTAACCAAGCCAACAGTGCAATACAATGTAAACACTTCAAAGAAAATAAAATTCAAGTATGGCCAGCTTGTTATTTGACACTGTGAGAACCTAGGCTGGACCAAACGCGGGGCTCTCACTAAACCTCACCACATACCTGACATCAGAATAAGTCACTCAGAAAGAGTGTAGCCAACACCATGACTTTCTCTAAACATTTCCCCCAAGTGTCCTTTAGTGGAAGTTTGAATTTCACTTCTTCAGGCTAAAATGAAATTCCTTAAATCTTTCCTTGCATGACTTGTTTTGAAACAGAATAAGCTTTCTCCTTGATTGACCAAAATAATTATGCCTGTGTGCAGTTTCCAAGATTTAAATTGGGAATAAATCTTAGCAGGATAAAAAAAAAATCTGGCACTGTGCTTTGCTGGGTATAAAGAAACAGGGGCAGGAGACTTGGTCTTTGGAAGTTTTAAAGAGAACGCAGTCTTTTTGCACACTAGCTGTGGCATTGCCTTCTGAACATGTCTTATTATTACCATTCGTCCCAGGTCACAAAAGCGTGCTCAAGCATGCCTGCGCTCTGGACAGTAGGGACATTTCATTGTCTTAACCTCCTAAAGACTTTTCTAGTCTCTAATTTTCAATATCTTCTTCTACATTTTTAACTTCTGATTCCTATTGTTTTAAAACAATAACTTTTTAGACATATTTAGAATTTTCCTTTTTTGAAGAAAGATTTACTTTTTTAAAATTATTATTGTTGTTGTTGTTGTTGTTGTTGTTGGTGGTGGTGGTGGTGGTGGTGGTGGTGTGTGTGTGTGTGTGTGTGTGTGTGTGTGTGTGTGTGTGTGTGTGTTTGTCTGTGTGTGGTTATATACACATGAATGCAGGTGCCCTCAGAGGCTGGAAGGGCCAGATCCTCTGGAACTGCAGTGACAGGCAATTGCAAACTGTCCAGTGTGGGTGCTGGGAACTTAACTCAGCTCATGCACTGTTAACTGTGGAGCTTTCTTGATTTTGACTTTCGTCATAAGGCAAGACTCTAAATGTTTCTCTGAAATAGTAAATTTTACCATCGTCCTATCTCTGTTGAATGATACTTTGCTTTATATGCATATAAAGGTAAAGAAAATCAGTAGTGAGGTCCTCAGATATCACTGTGACCTGCTAACTATGTCAACCAATGCTGTTACTAATAAAACTAAGCAACTATGTTGGAATAAAGATGGTTGAATGGAAACTCGCCAGTAATTGTTATATTACAGGGAAATGTCCTTAAAGATAGGAAAGCCCAATTCATCCCTCCTCTCCATTAAATATATCTCTCACCTCCTCCCCATGAGTCTGTACCTTTATATGCTTTCTACAACCTGAAACCCCTCAGCATCCCACTGTCATGCCTGAAAGCTTTGATGGCTTTTGGATTCCATGAGAGGGATAGTTACTTGATGTCATTTTAACTTTCCAGAGGTGGAAAACAGAAGCAGATGGCTCTAGTGTAGAAAACCTTGAGTTCAGACCGTGGCCTGACTACCCATTATTGGTTGGATAAAGTATATCGGCGTTCTGGATCTCACTTTTTCCATGGCTGTCCATTGGAGATCTCTGAGACATGTCAGTACTGATACAAACACCCTGTTGTATGACAGAAATTCATGATTATTTGTGTTGTGAGTTTTTGCCTAAATACACAGGCAACAGATTTTAGAGACAGGCCGGCAAATGAGTTAAAGGATAGAGATACATTACTTAGGAAATTGGACTTGGAAGTGAAGATAGTTTGGTATAGTTCATCTCTGAGGAAAAGGGAGATTTTTTTTTCTTGTTTATGGAAAGTTGTATTACTTTAGAGCAAAGCATTGCTAAAGATTGAAGTATAGGAATAAGCCTGTGCACACTTGGATCACCAAGGGCACGGAGCATACAACACGCTTGTATTTTGTGAGCAATTACCTCACTTCCTCTTCCTTCCTAATGAGGCTCTTCTACAGCTTGATGGCTCGTGATGGCCTGTGCTCCTCTGGATGAAAAATAAGCAAGGAAACCAAAGGCTGCTTGGAAATAAACTTTATAGAACTTGAATCTTGAGCATATCAACAAGAGACACAAACTTCTCAACATTAACCACCCAGAGGCCAGAATCCTGGGAAACTTACCTATCCTTCCCACCTTGGATGTCTAGAGCTGCATTGATTTCTGGTCGCCTAAGCCCCATCCTTCAGCTTTCCCCCAATTCGTGGACTGTACTGCGTGCTCTCTGGGAGGTCTGTTCTCATTTGCCGCAGTCATTTTGCAGTACTTGCAACCAGAAGAATGTAAACGAATAGAACCCTTACCTGATTGAACAGCTAAGGTTCCAGACATCAAGTAATCCAGGCTTTAAAGCAGTTTTAGCAGAATATGAAACCAGATGATATGGTTTGAGGGCTAGCATCCTTCCATATCTGGTACACGCTGCCTTTTGTCATGTGACAAGGTAAAGGTAAAGTATTAACGTCAAGGTTTTGGTGGAGAGAAACAATGATGTCAGCGGTACATGGGAAGCAAATGGTATTCATTAATGAATTCTTTCTGAAAGAACCTTTCTGTCTGCATTACAGGACATGTTATCTTTTATCCATGTATGATTTCCATATCCTTTAGGTTTGAGGAGTTTGTGTGTGACTTATAGTCACACCAACTTTTCTTCTAGTTCAAGACAAGTTTCTGAAGCCTGAAAGTAAAGGTCACAGAGACAAGTAAGGAAAGGTCACTTCCACTTTCACACCTGTCCATCAAAATCCATGGCTACAGAAGCCATAGGTTCTGTGGGGGAGGATGTATTAATTTTTTTAAAAATGGCCATGTTGTTAAACTGCCTTCTATTAGCACCATGTTAGCACCAGCTGAGCTAACTGGCTACTTCTTTTAATCTGCCTTCTAAATATGTTTATATACATGGTTTTGTGCTGCCCTAGCCTTAGTAAGAGGAGCCTCATATTGCAGCACACAGTGATTAATGCAGGAGCTCATAACCACTCAAAGTACCATGAGTAAGAACATGTGAGTGTTCCGCTATATATGGCACATCTATATCAACCCTCCTCTACCAAAGTTAAAGAATATCTTGGAAGAGGAGGCAGAAGGGATGTAGAAGTCAGGGGATGAGAAGGGAGGCTATGAAATGCTATCCTCTGGACATGGTGTGGTGGTTGTATACCTGGACCTTCAGCAAGTGCACTTACACTAGATCAAGCCAGTAAAAATTCCCATATAGTTAGAAGACGGATCCCTACGGAGTCACTCCTAGATGAGAAGGTATTGACAAATGGTAGCTACTGAGGAGGGGAGTGTCATTTGTATTCGGGGGGTGTGGCCACTCTTAGGTTATTAATGCACTAGTGGATGTCCCATCATCTTTGTATGTGGGCAACACTAAGTGGACTTGGTGAGTTCAAATAAATAAATACATACATATATACATACATACACATACATACATACATACATGCATACATACATACATACCTGCATTAATAAATGATTTAAAATGGAAGAGCTTGGGTGAAGCTGGGAAGGGACAGTGGGGAATAGGGTGGGGGGTAACCTAATAAAAATACATGTTAAATATGATTTTTAAAAAAACTTCAAAGAATACAAAGTATTCTTTTAAAAAAAACTGCTCTGCTCAGAAGCTCTTTCTGTGCCTTCTCCCTAAGCCAGTTACTTCCTACACATGAACTGTGCCTAGCTCATGCTGTTTAACCTACTGCCATTGCTTGCCCAGGGCACTCCTTCAACTCTGCTAAATCTCCGCCTCTGGTAGGTACTTTCTTGAAGCTTGTTTTTCTCCCATTGTTCAAAACAAGGGACGCATCTCCCAACCAGACATTGTCCTCCAGTTATGGTTGTGCCTGGAATTGTTTCTCGTAACTGGCTTGAGATAAGAGTTCCAGCTTCATTTTCCCTATTACAATAGCTCATGCTGCAGTGTATTAATGAGTTTCTCTCTGCCCTAGTTTCTCCCGGGCTTCCTATAGTGTGCATCGTGATGCTGTCTGTGGTGACCTAAGTGTTCTATTTTGTTATGTCAACAGTCCAGCCCTACACCACACTTTCTAACTCTGGAATAGCTTTACAACCTTCATGGCTTGAACCTTTTCTTACCTCCCACCTTTTCAGAGATGAACTGATTGTTCTTTTGTCTTTGCTTTCTAATGGTCTACGTACATGTCAGAATCAATCTTCAAAAAAGCATGTTACTCTTTTGCACTTGATAATATCAACATAGTTTATCTATACATAAAGTTTGTATTTATAAAATTTAATATATAAAGTACATTATTTACATATAAAGATGTACATTTAGTATATGCAATTATTATAAAATTTAATGCCTAAGCCATTTCATTGGGAGCAATCTGGTGATTAAAATTCTGCCACCACTCATGATTAACTAGTTAGGAAAATGTTCTACATACCAAACTAGTTTATAAACATGTTCTCTCCTCTATCAAGCATTGTATCATGAGAAAACTTAACTCTGGCACAAAAATTAGAAAGAGTAACAGGTTGCATGTCAGGTACTGAATGGGGCTTTAGATGGAACAATTGTCCGCTGTTCTCCAGGAAGGCTGCAGACAGCATAACCACCACAGAAAACAAGAATAACCCTGCTTTTCACCTGATCTTAACAATATATAGCTGCAGAATTATCATTGCTATGGAGAAATGAAATCTAAATTCTCACAGTATGCTCAGCCCATATTTAAAGACCTCCCGATTGTCCACCAACTATCTCTTTGTTTATTATTTTCCCCAACAAAACTCCAATTAAAGTGCCCCTACTGTGTTGGTTGTTAAATCTTCTTAGTCCCTCCTAATTGAGAACAGTTTCAATATCTCTTTTCTTTTTAATAACACCGACATTGTGGAGCGGCCAGGCCAGACTTGCAGAGCTCCTGCAACCTGAATTCACTCGACTGATTGCTTCCATCTGGATGCCATTCTCCTTGTTTCTTTTATCTTCTATTCCTATAAACTGGGAGTTTGGTATAAAAAAATAATTAGCTTCAGGTTAAATATGTTGACTATGGAGACTTTATAGAGGATGCAATGCATTTCGGTTTGTGTCGCATTGTGTGGCACGAAAAATCAGACCGTCCTGCTTCAGAGAATTCAGTTTGAACACTTATTAAGATGGTAAAAATCAGGTATTTCCATTGTAATGCTTTCTTTTTTTTTTTTAGGCCATAAACTTAGAAAGTAAACTGTGGCTCCGTGTGAATATATGAATTTTAATTATTATAGCATTTTTTGTAGATTTGTTAATCTTTAACATACTTAATTTCTATCACAGAGTTGAAAAATGATATATATTTTCAATTATAATTGTTGTGTTTATTAGTGTGTGAAGAAAATACTATTTAGTAAATGAGAAAGAAAGCACTATATCTCTTTTATAATGGTATGTATTCACCCTTTACATTTGTTTATCTGTTTCACAATACATTTTTATAGAGCACTCAGTTCCAAAAATGATATATATTTTCAATTATAATTGTTGTGTTTATTAGTGTGTGAAGAAAATACTATTTAGTCAATGAGAAAGAAAGTATTATATCTTTTTTATAATGGTATGTATTCACCCTTTACATTTGTTTATCTGTTTCACAATACATTTTTATGGAGCACTCAGTTCCAATCGTGATTTGGCCCACAAAACCCCTTCATTTTGACACACCTCTCTTAAACTTTGAATTCTTGCTTCCTGCCATAAAAAAACAAAAACAAAAACAAAAAATTGTGGCCCAACATAACAAAACCTTTTTCCCAACCAAGACTCCATGGTTGCAAACTACTGTGGTTGTGTTAGTGAGGAATTCTAGCTGCACCCAAACCATGGGTAACAAGTCCTTTGCTTTTATTCTAGGGGCGTTCCTCAAGTCAGCAGAAGGAGCGGAACTAGGAAATGTACTCTAAAAGGATGAGCTTTAGTTTTTTGCCAAAGTCAACTAACAGGGACCAGATTTACCATCTTTCTGGAAACAATCAAAAACACATTGGACAGTCTACATGGAACAATTTTCAAGGCTTTGGATCTAAGACAACAAGGGATATAGTATTTCTCACAACGCGGGAAACAAACAGGCTGAATTCTGCATGCACAAAGTTTGTGCTCTTAAGACATCTTTCCAGACCCTGTTTCTGAAGTAGCAGCCTGGGCAACATTCCAGTCCTTCCTTCAAATCAGAAAGAAGATGAAACTGCAGAGAGAGCAAGGCAGATAGAGTGTTCGGGTCAATTGGTTAAGCTGCACAGGAGTGAACACACTTTCCCCTTCAGATCTGGAGCCATATATGTACGATAATTATTCAATGCTAGGAAAGATCTATCTAAAGAACTGACAGTCTGCGATACACATTAAAGGTTGAGAATAGTGCCGACTCGCTGAGCAGACTGGGAAACATCCTAATTTGGTGGTCACCGAATAAAGTGCACAGAAAAGATTTGTGTCAGCCCTAGGACATGGTGCCTCTCCCATCCCATCTAATTCATCTGAGAAACAACACTCCACAGGCTTAAATTATTTTCTACAACTCAGCTGTCTTTCAGAATAAACTCCAAGACTATTTCTAGGAAGTAAAAATGTCTAGCTCCCAACAGTGTAGAAGATAATAATTAAAGAAATGACCACATACACAAAAGATGAAGAATAGATGACTTTAAAAAAAATTTCTACCAACTCAAGGGACACATATTAAAATTATTAACAAAGGGCAAGAAAAGAGTTGTTATAATAACTGCTTACCAAAAATACAGGGAAAATATAGACAGTAATAAAACCTCTAGGAATAGAAACCAGTTTCAGACAGAGTAAGACACCACAAAGATGAGACCCAACAGGAGACAATAACAGTGATCTTGAAATCATCAGAATAAAGATTCTAATATAAACCACAAGAAAAATAATTACAAAATTCAAGACCATTGTTGCATTGCAGAAAAAAACACTAACCTATGTACATACAATTGAAATCCTATTTAAATGGATCACAAAAGTGTATTTAAAGAAACAATTGCTAATAAGTTTCTATATTTAATAAAGACTTAGGAGCCACAGCCTATGGAATATCATCAAAATCACACAGGCACACACGACAACCTATTTGTTCAAAATTGGAAGGCCACTAAAGCATCCAAGAAGGAAGAAACTTTGGATGAGACAACAGGTAAGATGGTCAGAACTCTCAGGAGCAGGGGAGGAGGGCAGGATGTGGAGGCACAGGGCCTCAACAACACCTCCACAGGACCCTAAGCAAAGCTGTCACACTGGAACCTTGCATATAATAAAATCATTGACTCCTGTCAGCCAGCACTTGCTGACATCCACAATAGTGTCTGAGTTTGATGATTGAATATGGGAAGGATTCCCAAGTGGAGTAGTCTCTGGATTGTCCTTCCTTCAGTCTCTGCTCCGTAGTTGGTCTCTGCAACTCCTTCCAGGGATATTTTGTTCCCCCTTCTAAGAAGGAATGAAGCATCCATACTTTGGTCTTCCTTCTTCTTGAGTTTCTTGTGGTTTTTGGATTTTATTTTGGGTATTCTGAGCTTCTGGGCTAATATCCACTTATCAGTGAGTGCATGCCATGTGTGTTCTTTTGTGATTGGGTTACCTCACTCAGGATGATATTCCCCAGATTCATCCATTTCCATCCAATGAATTTCATAAACTCATTGTTTTTAATAGCTGAGTAGTACTCCATTGTGAGATGTACCACATTTTCTGTAACCATTCCTCTGTTGAGGGACATTTGGGTTGTTTCCCGTTTCTGGCTATTATAAATAAGGCTGCTATGAACATAGTGGAGCATGACAGGACCCTGATATAGCTGTCTCCTGAGAGGCACTGACAGTGATCAACTAATACAGAAGTAGAGGCTCAGAACCATTTATTGGACTGAGCACAGGGTCCCCAATGAAGGAGCTAGAGAAAGGACCCAAGGAGCTGAAGGGTTTGCAGCATCTTAGGATGAACAACAATATGAACTAACTAGTACCCTCAGAGCTCCCAGGGACTAAACCATGAACCAAAGAGCACACATGGTGGGACTCATGGCTCCAGCAGCATATGTATAGCAGAGGATGACTTAATCAGTCATCAATGGGAAGAGAGGCCCTTGGTCCTTTGAAGGTTTATACCCCAGTGTAGGGGAATGCCAGGGCCAGGAAGTGGGAGAGGGTGGGTTGGTGAGCAGGTGGAGGTGGGAGGAAATAGGGTTTGTTTTTTTGGTTTTGTTTTTGTTTCTGTTTTTGATATTTTTTCAGAGAGGTAGCCAGGAGAGGAGATATCATTTGAAATGTAAATAAAGAAAATATCTAATATACAAATAAATAAATAAAAAATAAATAAAAAAAAATCATTGACTCCCAAGATAAAAGTACATTCCTTCAAACCGAGAAAGCAATTCTTAGCCATGTAATAGCTAGAGAACCTACACTGCAGAAAATGTTGAAGGCATTCCTTCAAACAGAAAGAAAACAACACAAAATGGAAACATATGTTGCCAAAAAGAAGGAATGAGGTGCACTGGAAAGTGGTAGCTGTGCAGACCAACCTGGAATCATTTCTACTTACCAATTTTACCAAGATAATTAATGAAGATGATGATGATGATGATGATGATGATGATGATGATGATGATGATGATGATGATGATGATGATAATGATAATAATAATAATAATAATAATAATAATAATAATAATAATAATAATAATATAATGACAACATATTTCAGGGTTTATACCATCTATGAAAGTAAAATGCATTATGGTGTCAGGGAGACAGAGTAAAACAAGTTGATAAGGTCATATGTTGACTTCTCTCTCCCAAAACATCTTCTCTTCAAATTTTCTTATTTCTAAAAATCGCCTTCTTTCATAATTTTACTTTTCATTTACTATATTAATGATTGTTAAAATATTTTCCTAAAGTTCTCGCTCAAGCCCCAAAGCAGACACCCAGACCGCCTATGGGACATTTCTGTCTTTTACTCCAAAGATGCTTCAAAGCCCTTATCTCCCAAACTAAACTCATCACTACCTTTCAAATTCCTACCCTTCCTCATAAACGTGTGTGACAATGACTCATCACCACCCATTGCACTACCTCACCCAGAAACCTACTGACCATTCCTGCTTCTTCTGGTGTCCTTATGCTTTTCTTACCACGATATTGTCGACAGTCTGTTTACTATGATTAGCATTCTCCTTTCCTTAGTTCAAGCCTTGTCATTTCACAGTATTCTCTCTTCCTGAGCACAATTTCCTATAGCCAGTCAAGGAGTTACATAGCAGTCAGAGGAAATATGCTGAACAGTAACAATTATTTCTTCCAACTCAACTGAATGACTCATCATCTGCTTAGGAGAAAGTCTAAATTCTTTGACATGGCTGACAAAGTCTATGTCCACAATTTATCTCCTCTGCTAACGTGGGTCTTGCCTCAGTAGTCTTCTACCTCAGAACCACAGAATCTTGTAGATCTTTATTCATATGGTTCTTCTTTCCATATAGTTAATCTTGATGATCTTGGCTCTTCCTTCTTTATTGGAGCCATCTATGGTCCCTTCCTGTTTCAGGAAGGAGGCAGGGGCATTCCCTCTTTGGTTCCATGATACTTGATCTCTCATAAGTGGTATAGGTCTATGAAGATGTATTGATGTGGTGATTGGAATTTTCATTTACAGGTATGCATTCCCTGTTATAGAAGATACTTGAGAGAAATGTCTTCACTACCATATCACAAACCTGACATAAAACAAGCACTTACTGAACAATGATCAGACTTAGTCCACAAGTATAAATAGGAACAAGTGGCTTATATTACATACTTACCCTCAGTACTTAAATTTGTCTATTTATAATTATTTTGTAGAATCAAAATATTCCCAGGTGGTATGATTCTAAGGCTATAAGATAATATCAACAAAAACCTGAAGTTGTCTTTCTTAGTTTAGGATGTTTAGGAGGTTTAGGATATTTAGGACACACATACATTATTTCCAAATGAAAGTGGCACTTTGTTGGTTTTTCTCTGGAGAAGAGATAGTCAATCATGATTGTTGGTTGCTCACTCTGTGCCCAACAATGTGCTGAGAGCTTTCTGAGTAAAGCTATTGTATCTTTATGGTAGCCAATGAGATTGCTGGTATTTATTTTATGACAAGGCTTAGTAACTTCCTTGGAGCTACATGGTTAGTAAGTATCAGTGAGTTGTAGAATCAGTTCTAGATGTGGAACTCTTCTGACTGCTATGGTTCACTCCCCTTTAGTTGTCTCATCTTGCGAGCCTTGATCTGTAAATGTTTTTGCTACAATCCTTTGATTTTACTCTCATTCTTTATTGCATTTACATGTGAGCATGGAGTCAAGTCCATATATATTCTACAGAACAAGTTCAAAATTAATTGAATCCAGTGAAGCAAATCTCCAAAATACTTGCATCTATTCTTGTCATGAGGTTGAGTGATGCCATTTGTTCGCAGTTTCTTTTCTATAAATTTGAACAAGCATTCATGTAGAACTGAATTCCTTCTTAAATCTCAGGACTGACTAAGTGATTTTCAGGGAACAGTGGAAAATGGAAATTCAAGGCCCTGGGTCTCAAGAACTAAGATGGAGATCAATTGAAAAGACACCTGAGATTATTTTCTGGCCTCCACATGCATGCACACATACATGCATGTGTATCAAAACGCATATATGTACACAAGCAAACACATACACACACACACACACAGAGAGAAAGAGAGAAAGAGAGAGAGAGAGAGAGAGAGAAGAACATTTGTGTGTTTTAGCCACTGCAATCACAGTAATTGATTCTATTTTACCAAGGAATAAACAGATGGGGAAGTATTAAGTGACTTCCGTAAAATCACTTAGCCAGTAAATCGAGGCGCTACTAGTAGAGTCTAGAGCCACCTGCTGCCAAACACCACGGTTTTTCCATTATGCCACATCACCCGTTTTATAGAAATGGAAAAACCACAATCAGTCACGGACCAATAAGTAGAAATGTAGGACATTTAATTTTGGCTTTAAAGAATTTAAAGCTTACCCTTGTTTCTCCTGTGTCTTCCCTGTGAATCCTTGATTCTCTAACCTGGGCACAATCCTGGAGATGCAAAGGACAGTTTGTGGTGGAATGGAGCATTGTCTGTGGCTGGGTGAGCTCCCTACTGGAAATGCTGTCATGGTCATTCTCAAATATCAGGGCAGATGCAATCTATTAGGCATTACAACACCAGCTGTTGTTTTATATCATTAGACTTGTAACCAACTGGGAAAATCTACTTCTGCCAAGAAGTGAGTCTCCAGGCTCTGCAACAAATATCAATTCCAATTTGGTTGAAGTGATGCAGGGTCATTTTTTTCCTCTCTTTTTCATGGTTTCAGAAGTGATTCTCTGTACGTTGGTTGGAGCCCAACCTGAACTATGTCATATTTTCCATTTAGACTTAAGAAGATGTACACTTCCATGGACTCCTAAAACAGAGCTGGATACATATTTTCCACCAAGTCTAAAGACTCTGGGCATTGTTCAGAGTCTTCTCTGCCCTTGTCCTCTAATGTGGATCTGAGCATAAAACTTGCCCGAGACTGAGCTAAGAGTAGAACGTGATTTGCAGAACCAATCATCTTGCCTTGGAAAGGGAAAAGAAGAATTACAATTTGCTGCTCTTTCTCTCTGGTGAACAGTTATAGTGTCCTGTCAGTGTTATTACCAAGCCAGAAATTCACAAGTGGCTCTCTTTGGCAACTTGATCCTGAGTCCGACAGCCATTTGATGATTTCATAGCATTTTAGAATCATGAGGTGTTAGCCTTGGAAGGGACCTTAGATCATGTCATCTCAATGCTTCGTTTCACATAGATATTTAGGGACATTTGAGGTGGCATAAGTCATTAAACCAGCAAACAAACTGGCCCTGAGTCTGAGTTGCTGCTCATCAACTGCTTTTCTTTCCATTACGTCATACCTGTCTTCTTTACTTGGTTCATGCCAAATTCCATTTGTTCTTATTCTATACACAGCTTCACTTCAACAGGGAAGCTCTCTGAATGGGAAAACTTAAATGAATATAGTTTTAATTAGCATATGTTTAACCTTTAAAATATTCAGTAAAATATTCAGTATGCTTTTTTCTGCATAGGAACCCTTAAGTCCATGCATCCATGGACTAAGTCAACAAAGGTTTGTTGACCTCTGATAAAACATAATGGATTTTATGAGGAAGAGATCCACTGTTTATTTCTACCAGAATATAATCCCTAGCCTAAAGGAGTTTACACTCACTCTGGAGGCATAGATATAAAGTAATGATTTTAATAATTGTTAAATTTATATCTGTCTCTATTAATGTATTTATTTATTCATTCACTTTACATCTGGATGGAAGCTGCCCCTCTCCTCCCAGCTTCCCCTGTTGAATAGCACCTCTCATATCCCTCCCCCTTCTCAGAGGAGAATGGGGAGGTGGCCCCCCTGGGTACCAACCCACCCTGGAGCATCAAGTCACTGCAGGACCAAACACATCCTCTCCCACTGCGGCCAGACAGGGAAGCAATATTAGGGGAACAGGATCCACAGGCAGGCAACAGATTCAAGGTCAGCCCCTACTCCAGTGGTTGGGGGACCAATGTGAAGGCTGAGTTGCACAAGTGGTACATATGGGGCTGGGTCTAACTCAGGTGTAACTTCTAGTTGGTGGTTCAGACTCTGGGAGCCAAGGGTCCAGGTTAGTTGACTCTGTATGTCTTTCTATGGAGTTTCTATCCCCTCCAAGTCCCTCAATCCTTTCCTCAACTTCAATTTATATTTGTATGCATAAATAATGGCAGTTAATGTGAATTTTCAACTTGACAGGGTTTGGAATAATCTAGGAGAGAAACATTTGGCCATGCCTGTGATAGAGTTTCTACAAAAGACTGAAGTGGGAAGGTCTCCTTTAAATGTGAGCAGCTCCATCCCAGAGGGTGGGGTTTCAAAATGCATAAAGATAAAGCAAGCTAGGCACCAGCGTCCATTTCTTTCTGCTTGATGGTGGATGCAATGTGACCAGTTACCTCTTATTCCTGCTGCCATTCCTTCAATTTCATTATGCACTGTATTCTCAAACTGGGAGCTGCAGTAAATCTTTCCTCCCTGAGGTTACTTTTCTCAACCATTTTTGTCATATCAATGAGAAGAGTAACTGGCACCTATATACACTGTAAAAACAGCACAGGAATCAAAACAAAGTTTGTCAAAATGTTTTATAAAATAAGTTGCATGTACAATTAAGCAGTGTTCCTGGTAGACTTATTTTTACATTGATCCTATTGTGAGAGGCAGCATCCCAGGCTGAGGCAGGACCTGGAGCTCACAAGAATCCAATGGTTGTACTCTCACCAGAAATCTCTGAGGGTGATTAGCACAGCAGTTAAAGAGAATATAGAGGCAGGAGGACAAAACACTGTGTGCTAACCAAGGCTTGCTCTGGCTTGATCTGTGATCTTAGAGGTTACTAAGTAGGAGAATGTCATCATGTAAACAACCAGAATATCTGGGATGATCTAATGTGATGCGTGTCATTATGTAAACAACCAAAATATCTGGGATGATCTAACATGGTGCACAAATTATATTAGGGAATCAAGAGAACAATGAGAATGAGTAACTAAGTGTAAAGTTATCTCTGGGGAGGAGAATTGGCTCAGCCATTAAGAGCATTTATTGCTCTTCCAGAGGTCTTGGGTTTGATTCTCAGAATCCACATGATGGTTCACTCACAACCATCTGTTACTCTAGTCCTGGGGGATCCAGTGCCCTCTTCTGCCCTTTGCAGGTACCAGGTACACACATGACACATACATACATACATACCTTCATACATACATACATACACACATACATATATACATACAGCATACAGGCAAAATGCCCATACAGATAAAATAATAGCATAAAATTTTAATTCTAAATAAATATTTCTACCTATGCAAATGAGGTAATCCTAATTGTTCTATTTGCTCACCTTCAAGTCCAAACTTAACCTATATCAAATTAAATGTTCATATATTTTTTAATTTCTAGTGTGGTCTGAATGAGAAATGGCCCCCACATGCTTGTGAATTTCTAAACTCAGAGTCTGTTGGGGTGCTATTGGGTGAAGCTATGGAACCTTAGGAGATATAGCTTTGTTAGAGAAGTACATTGCCGGGGGTGGCTGAATCTTGAGACTTGATAGCATCACTCTATTTCTTGCTTGTTCTCTTTGCTTCCTGTGTGTGGATAAAAATGCAAAGACTCAGACTATGATGTGCGGTCCTACCCCTGGGCAGGTCATCCTGCTACATACAAGAGAACAAGCAGAGCAAGCCTTGGTTAGCACATCAGTAACCAGCATTCTTCTATGCCTTTGCTTCAGTTCCTGCCTCCAGGTTCCTGCCCTGAATTCCATAGATGACGAACTGACAACAAACTGTGAGAAGAAATGAACTCTCTCCTCCTCAAATTACTTTTGGTCATAGTATTTGATCTCAGCAATAAAAACCCTAAAATAACATTTTTAAATTTTTCATTGTTTTATTTACACTACATTCTCTCTCAATATTCTCTGTTGATGGACATGTAAGCTGATTTCATATGTTAACTAGTGTGAACAGCACTACAACAAATTTGATGTATAATTTGATGGCTCCATATTTACTAGCTATACTTGTTATTAGAATGGCCAGTTCTGTTTATATTAAAATATCCACTTCTTTTTTCTGTAGGGATTTTGCCTTCAACAAACCATCATTATTCAGTCAAAATATTTGTTAAGCCTGTAACTATGTGGGCACAGTACTCAGATAAATTAGTGAGCCTCATATTTCTGCAATATGTTGACTTGGTGTCCTTGGGTTAAATAATCAAGTGATACAGATAGGTCATATGGTAGATATATACAATGAAATGTTTAAAAGAAAGAGGAGACAGAGATGGGGGAATGCTCATGAAGGAGAAACAGAGAAGTGATATTAAGAAGTTGGGGAAAGAAAATAATGGGATACTTGCTACATGAAAGTAGAGAAGAATCCAGAGACACAGAACAGGGCAATGGGAAAGAGAAGAATTACAATAAAGTACAATGACACATCCGTATGAAATAGAATAAAATTCACTACCTTGTAATGCTAACTTAATGATTGAAAAATAATTCCAAATGGGAAAAATAGCTACTTCTGGACCTAATCCTGTCAGAGCACTTCAGGGGTTATCAACAATCCTCCCACACACTGTATTCCTCACCTCCTTGCTACCCTTTGATCAAGGTGGCTCAGATGTCATGGGAGGTCTGTCCTTTTATCAGCCACTTAAGATTGGGTGCTCCACCCTCCAATATCTATTCCATTAAGTCTCTTGACTGATTGCAGTTTTGTCTGCTCTTTTATCCAGTGAGAATTACAAATCCTCCAACTATGCTTTTGGCTCTCCTTGCTCTGTTTTCTGTCTTACAGAGTCATTGTTAACTTCTATTACACTTGAAAATTCTCTTGGTTAGGTAGACTATTTTACTGCCCATCTCTCTTCATAAGGCTTGGATACCTATGTGTTTACTGCTAATCTTAGTACTGTGTCCACATAGTTACAGACTTAACAAATATTTTGACTGAATAATGATGGTTTATTGAAGGCAAAATCCTAAGAGAAAAAAAAGTAGATATTTTCATATAAACAGAACTGGCCATTCTAATGAGAAGCAAGTCTACGCTGACCCCTGTTGTCACCTGAAGAATTTTAAGATTCTGATTTTAAAAGACCATAGCTAGTAAATATAGGAGCCAAAACTCACGGGTAGCAAAGGATATGGAAATACAAGGTTAGTAAAATTCTAATCTGAAGGAATATAGACAATGAGAGTAAAGGAAATTAAAGTAAAAGAAGAAATATCCGACATTTAAAGAAAACCACAAACGTGGCAAAAAGTTAGACTAAGTGCCCTTACTTAATAGTTGAGGACATTGGAAATTATAGGAGAAGGCATCTTTCAGAACTGAGGTTGTTATTCAGCAATACAGTACTGGGTTCAGTCCTCAGAAGTGGACACGCCCACACTGTGTGTGTGTGAGTGTGGTATGTTCATGTTTGTGAATGTGTGTGTGTATGTGTGTGTGTCTGTGTGTGTGATCAGTTCATGCTATTGTAACCTAATGCTCACTTTAACATATCCATACCTCCTTCATATTTCTATAGAAAATGGAGAGGCTCCACAAAGAAAATTGATTCTTGTGAAAAATCTAGGACAACCTTAAACAATCTGATTTAACACAAGTGTGGAAGAAATGAGTACTCAAGATAATAAGCTATGATCAACAGAATTTCAAATTTACATGAGAAAAAATGAACTTGAAAAGGTATGGCTAAGTGTTGATGCTTTAATTAGCAGATGGCTTTTAATATTTGTTGTTAGATAAATATGTGAGGAATTGTTTTGGCAGAAATATCCTCTTTAAAATAGCTAGAAATCACACTTTCTCTTTAATTTTTACACATTTCCACAGGCTGTGATTCACATCTTCAGTCTAGCATACAGGCATTTATTTATGTGCCTAGAAGTATTACATGATATATATATATATATATATATATATACATACATACATATACATATGTTATATATATATATATATATAAACATTTACACACTTATTTGTCTCTTGTCCCTGAGCTTGACAGAGATGGATTCTCACATCCAGATTGTGACTCCAGTTTACCTATGTGCATCTATAGATGTAACTTTAATTTTTTTCATACCTTATTTCTAATGATGGCTCTTAAATGCTTTAACTTCTCTTTTAGCCCACCACCCACCAGAGGCAGTAGGAAAGAAAGGATGGGGAAATGGACCTGTTTGGAAAGGTACTTTGGAGCAACTCCCATTTGTGTTGTCTGGAAATTGACAGTTCAGTTCACAGGTTAGCAGCGGCAGCTGGGTCCTTTTGCACACACTTCACAGATACACCAGCAGTCCAGTTCTACAAAGTAGGGTTAGCAATAGTGGTGACATGATCTAGCAGAGACACCCAGGCATCAGCCTTGGCTTGAGTGAGCAGGAGGGACCAAGACAAACACCAGAAGTTCTTGACTGTGCCTCTCTCAGGGAAGTGAAGATCAAAGAAAACTCAACACCCATAAGTACTGCATAGCATACTCTATAGGCAAGCCAAGCTCAGGCCCAGTCACTTTCCAACAAGCCCTATTTATACCCTCCAAACATCACATGTCCTCCATGGGCCTTGCCTCAGCATGTGCACCTGTCTCAGCTGACACCACTCTGTCAATCAGCCTGAGTCCAAAGAAGCAGCAAGAAACCATAGCAACACCACCAGAAGGTTTTTGGTGTGTTTATCTCTAAGGAGTCCAGACAAATGCAGGTCAATTACGAAATATAAGGTGGACCAATACATGCACGTTGTTACCGAAGAAGCCATCCCATGTCCTTTCATGTGCTTGCTTTAGCAGAACATCCTTTCTCCTCTGTCTGCTTCAGCCTATTGTTCCTTCACGAGTCTGCCTTAGTCTTTCAGCACTTCAGAAGAACATTCCTTCAAGTGTTTGCCCTAGCAAAACTCTATCCAGCTGACTTTCCAAAGAACCTTCAGGTTTCCACTTCACATAGGCATCAGAAAAGATTGATTCTCAAGCCTGAGGAAGAAACTGTTCACAGTCCCAGATCCTCTGTACTTTCCTTTATGAGCACACCTTGGGATTCCTTGGCTATGTGTCACACAGGACAGCTACAAAATGAAGCAGAGAGCCATATAAACTGGACTCCAGAAACCTTGCCCTGAGCTTGTCCTTAGGATCAAATTATAAATGGGCAACTAAGGAATTTGAGTACCTTCAATTAAAATTTAACGTAATAAATCAGAATATGCTTTCTGAAAGAGTTTAAAAAAAACATTACTGCACCAGGACAAATCACAGTTACATTACAATTATAAGGAATGTCCCCTGATCCCAAAGCAAGATTGATAGTCTCTGCATCCCTCAAACCCAGTGCCTAACATCTGCATCATGCAATATGGCGAACTTTAGGCCTCACTTTGAATCATAGTGGTACACGCTGATGTATACTGATGCATAGCTTTTCTCAACTTGTGTCTCCCTGCTAATGGCTTTTACAGTGTCTCCCAATTATGCATAAGAATATCCAGATATGCTGATAGTCATTTTCCCACCACAGACACCATGGTACATCCTCTGTGGTTTTCCTCCATGCAACGTCTTTACACCTACCCCTCACCCATGCCTACATAAGTGGATGCCTTTTGGCAAAGCAATGAGGACAGTTCATTTAGCTGCTGTCACTGCTATCCAAGGTAATGTGTCCCAGAATTCTTCTGTTATCCCATCCTCAGGGTTCCAGCACTCACTGGAAAGCATGCATAACCTGTCTTTCTTACATGTCTAGTAGGTGGTGCTCAGTGTCCTTTTACATAGAAAGGCTATTTTGCTCAGTAAAAATACTCTAATAAGCATCCTAGGGTTGCAAGGAAGAATTTGTAGGCATGAATGTGACCAGGGCAAACACATGAATAAATTATTATGCATAAGATTGTTCTCCTTGGAAAAGGAAGGAAAGAGAAGGTGACATGAATAAGATACATAGTAGGTAGATCAGGCTCATTTTATGTGGCCCAAGGAACCAGTGGAAGCTTTCAAAACATGAAAATATATTAGAATGGAAAAGCCTAAGGTCTAGTTAGATGTTTTCACTTCTGTGGAACAACGCTTTCTTCTGTCTCTCAGTCATTAGCTCCAAATATTAAAGTCATACATACTAAAATCATACTAAAACATTTATAATACATGCTAAATATATACTAAAATCATTTATATATCAAACATACTAAATACATACTAAAATTATTTATAAGCACTTGTGAGAACATAAGTCCAGAGGGGGAAGAAGAAACCATGTTTAATATTTGAGCCAGTGGGCCATAAAACAGATTTTCAACAAGCACCACCATAACCAAAGAGGTAATCGTTGAGTATCAGCATAATTCCTTACCTTACCTCTAGCAACACACTTCGAGCCATCCTGGTTTTTGGACTCCTGTGGTCCATGAAGTGGGTAAATGAATTTAAAGGAGTAAGTAATCTTGTGAGAGTTAGAGCACGTTCTCCTAGAAGGAGTTTCCAGTCTGGACGTAATTGACAGCTGGGTCAGGGTCCTTGTTCTGTTGGGCTAGCTCTGTGATTTATTTATCAGTGTCTTTGACCTCTAGACACCAAATGCCAGTAACAGACCCCTAACTGTGACAACCAAAAATGTCTTATTACATTGTTAAGTATTTCTTGAAGGGCAAAATCATCCTCAGCCCAGTGCCTGAGATAAGATGGGGAAAAACATCATTAAAAGGTAGTTGGAAAAAAAAAAAAAAAAAAGGTAGTTGGGAAAGACAAAAGCAATGGCGGCACATGATTACCTTTGCCATAACTTTAGACCTTCATTTGGGAAAAAAATGGGAACAAGATGTATTACAATATATTCCTGAGTAAGCCTGCTCTTAGTGCCACTTCTTGGAATCTGTTCTTTCTGCTGCACTGTGTAAATCTTATCTGGCTCTTTCCCTGGGATCATGGGTCTCATCTTCCTTTAAGATTCTGCTTTAAAGCAGCTGAAAGAGTCAGAGTCAGATAGTTGCACCCAAACAATGGACAGAATTGGCTGACCCTTGTTGTTGAATTAGGGAAGGCTGAAAGAAGCTGAGGAGAAAGTTGAACCTGTAGGAGGACCAGCAGTCTCAATTATTCTGGACCCCTGAGATCTCTCAAATACTGGACCACCAAACAGGCGGCATGCACCAGCTGTTAGGAGGCCCCCAACACACTTACAGCAGAGAACTGCCAGGTCTGTGGTCATTCAGAGATGATGCACCTAACCCTCAAGAGACTGGAGGCCCCAAGGAGATCAGGTGGGTTGGGGCTTGGGGACATCCACGAGGAGACAGGGGAGTGGGGAGCAGGTATGGGATGTGGAGCAGTGGGATGGTGAATGGGGGGGGTAATAAAATATGGAGTGTTAAATAAATAAATAAATAAATGATGAATAAATAAATAAAAGATTCTGTTTTAAAGATCTCTTTGTACCAACCCCATTCAGCTGTTCCACAGGTAATGATCAAAAGCTGCCTTTGTCTATACCAACTCAGTCTCTCTAATTTTCTCAACAAGTTTCCATAGTTATCCTTTCATTATTCATCTGCATATATTTGCTGTCCAGTTTCAGTTCTTGAGGCCGGGCTTCTTATAGATCAGCTTACCTCTGAAGGCAACTCAGAGCCAAAGATGGTCTTAAACTCCAGAACCTCCTGTCTCAAGCTTCCCAAGTGCTGGGATAACAGGTCTGTAGTACCATTGGTCTAGTTTTAACTTATCTTGCATAGGCCTTCCTTCTACAACTGATGATGAGATCTTCTGGGTCAGAATTGTATTCCAATGAACTTTGTGTCCCAATAATAAAAACAGTAAGTCTTAATGTGAGCATAGCACTTCACAGCTTTTGGAAAACTTCCACACTGTCTACCTGGCTTTGTTCTCACAATTCTGTAAAGTACATATATTTAAAAAGGAAAATATAAAATGTTATGAAGGTAAGGTGCTGGAGATCTTCAAAAGGTAGACTATGTAATGAAAAAAAAAAACTCTGTATATATTCTCATAAAGAAAGAATGGAGAGAAAATAAATATTTTGGAAGTAAAACAGAGGAAGATCAAATATTAAGGCGATGAAGTGACAAATGAGGGAAATAGTTTTGTATCACAATGCTAGGAACACAGTGATTGATCTATACAATAATGCAGTAGAGGGGGCTTAAGGGGTAGTCTAGTTTTAATAATATGAATGCATATAGTTTTAGTAATGCTGGAAGCCTAGGAATTGAATTATGCAGCAATGCAGCCAGAGAGTTCCAAGAGATAGGCTAGAACAATTGTATAGCACAGTGAAAGGAATGTCTCCCTAAAGAGTTACAGGAAATAAATTAAAACAAAGGACAATGTAAAGTACTAAAAAGTAAAGTTATTTTAATATTTTTAAACGATACTACAGATCTACACAGAAGACTGCTCCCTAAGGTCTGTGACTTCAGCAGCCTCAGAAGCTGGCTAGGTTCCAAGTACCAGGCACATTTTTTTCTCCTGCTGTGTGGGCCTCAAGTCCAATTATACAGCTGTTGGTTGCCACTAATGCACCTTTATGCAGATCTTTCCATGGTAATTGTCATGGCTCATAGGTGCTGTAGCTCTGTGCACTGAGAAAGACTGCATAATTCTTTCTCTCCCCTGGCAGCTTGCATAGTGTTTTCTGGAACAACAGAAGCTAGAGGGCAGGAAAGAGACTTTCAAGTTGGATCCAGCTTGGGTCATGAGCTGTGTCCCAAGTGAAACTCATCTCCAACCTCCAAGAGGCAACCAAGGGCTGCACTGACAATCTCTATTGTTTGGGAATAATATGGACTATCCAAGTCAGCCCTTGGAAAGTAGGTTTCTTGTGTCTGACACTGGGCTTTTGGTAGTCTATGGTTCTTATGGGGAGCATTGTTAACTCAAGTGGCTTCATTTCCTTTAATGTCTATCCTATGAGAATATATATGTATTGTGTATAATTTATCTAAATAGAAAAGATCCCTTGAAGCCTTCTCAAACAACTTTGATGTTGTTTGTCCTTCCTCCTACCTCCTCCCCAATTGGAGCCCCCTTTACCATTATTCCCTCTGCAACTTCCAACAGTGACGTGTATCCTGCTATTGCCCTAACAATCACCCCCCACCAACACACACACACACACACACACACACACATACACGCACACACACGCACACACACACACAGTGACACACATATGGTCCCTTTATGCATTCCTTGCTTCTGTGTTTAGTTCATGTTGTATACTCACAACTGAGGATGTGGATCTGGGAACCACAGATTGGAAAGAGCATGCAGCATTTATCATTCTGTGTCTGGGTTACTCCACTCGATATAATCTTTCGAAACTAGGTTCACCCACTTCCCTTCAAATTTCATGATTTCATTTTCCTCTGCAGATGAATAGGATCACATTGTGTCTGTGTTCTATCTATTCACTAACCATGTGGCTGTTGAGGGGCAGTTAAGTTGTCTCCATTTCCTAGTTAGTATGAATAGAGCAGCTAAGGAACTGTCTGTAGAGTAGGATGTCTAGTCCTTTGAGCACATGTCAGGGGATGGTATAGCTTGGTCATATAGTAAATTTGTCTTCAGTTTTCTTGAGGACTCTCAGTACCGAGTTCCAGAGCGGCTGCACAAGTTTGCATTGCCAACAACAATGGATGAGGGTTTCTCTTTCTTGACAACCTCTGCTGTATTTGTTGTAAGTCATTTTGTTAATCATGGCTACTCTTGATGACTCTTGGCTATACTTGACTGAGGTGAGATGAAACCTTGAGCTTGCTTTAATTTGCATTTCCCTAACTGCTAAGGATGATGAACACTTTGGGGGATATCTCATAGCTATTTTTTATTTCTTCTTTTGAGAACTCTATGTTTAGATTCCTGTGACTAGGTCATTTTTTCCCTGATTCTTCCTTTTTTATGAGTTCTTTGTATATCCTGGATATTAATCCTTTGTCATTTGTATAACTGGCAAAGATTATCTCCCATTCAGTGGGTTTATTCTTCACTTGATTGATTGTTTTCTTAGCTATATGGAAGCACTTTAGTTTTATGAGACCCCAGTTATCAATTGTTGGCATTAATTGGTCATCAATTCCTTGGCAGCTGGAGTCCTGTTCAGAAAGTGCTTGCCTACATCTCTATCTTGTAATACTATATCTATGTTTAATTCTAGCAGTCTTTAGGTTTCACGTTTCAAATTAAGGTCTTTGATCCATTTGGATCTAATTTTTATGTGGGTATGTGTGTGTGCATGTGTATTACATACATACATACATATATATATATGTATATATACGTAAATATACATACATATCTTTCCCCCACCCAGGAACATTTGTTGAATATACTATCTTTTTTTTCATTTGTTTTTTCGAGACAGGGTTTCTCTGTATAGCCCTGGCTGTCCTGGAACTCACTCTGTAGACCAGGCTGGCCTCAAACTCAGAAATCCACCTGCCTCTGCCTCCCAAGTGCTGGGATTAAACGCATGCACCACCACTGCCTGGCTTCTATCTTTTTTTTTTTATCAGATATTTTCTTTATTTACATGTCATATGATATTTCCTTTCTCAGATCCCCTTTTGAAAAAAAGAAAAGATAAGATAAAATAAAAATAAAAATAAAAATAAACAAAAGTGAAAACAAACAAATACGAAAACCCATGTTCGCTCCCCTCTCCCCCTGCTCACCAACCCACCCTCTCCCACTTCCTGGCCCTGGCATTCCCCTACACTGAGGCATAGAACCTTCACAGGGCCAAGGGCCTCTCCTCCCATTGATGACCGACTTGGCTATCCTCCTCTACAGATGCTGCTGGAGCTATTAGTCCCACTATGTGCTCTCTTTGGCTGGTGGTTTAGTCCCTGGGAGCTCTGAGGGTACTAGTGAGTTCATATTGTTGTTCCTCCCAAGGGACTGGAAACCCTTCAGCTCCTTGGGTCCTTTCTCTAGCTCTTTCATTGGGGACCCTTGTGCTCAGTTCAATGGATGGTTGTGAGCCTCTACTTCTGTATTAGTAAGGTACTGTCAGAGACTCTCAGGAGACCTCTATATTAGGCTCCTGTCAGCCAGCACTCGCTGGCATCTACAATAGTGTCTAGATTTGATGATTGAATATGGGGAGAATTCCCAGGTGGAGTAGTCTGTGGATTGCCCTTTCAGGCTCTGCTACATAGTTTGTCTCTGAAATTCCTTCCATGGGTATTTTGTTCCCCCTTTTAAGAAGGAATGAAATATCCACACTTTGGTCTTTCTTCTTCTTGAGCTTCTTGTGGTTTGTGGATTGTATTTGGTGTATTCTGATCTTCTGGGCTAATATCCACTTATCAGAGAATGCATACTATGTGTGTTCTTTTGTGATTGGGTTACTTCACTCAGGATAATATTCTCCAGATCCATCCATTTCCCTAAGAATTTCATAAATTCATTGTTTTTAATAACTGAGTAGTATGCCATTGTGTAGATGTACCACATTTTCTGTATCCATTCTTTGTTGAGGGACATCTGGGCTGTTTCCGGTTTCTGGCTATTATAAATAATGCTGATATGAACATAGTGGAGCATGTGTCCTTATTATATGTTGGAGCAACTTCTGGGTATATGCCCAGGAGTGGTATAGCTGGGTCCTCTGGGAGTACTATGTCCAATTTCCAGAGGAACCCCTAAACTGATTTCCAGAGTGGTTATACCAGCTTGCAATACCACCAGCAATGAAGGAATGTTTCTTTTTCTCCACAACCTCTCCAGCATCTGGTGTCACCTGAGTTTTTTATCCCAGCCATTCTGCCTGGTGTGAGGTGGAATCTCAGGGTTGTTTTGATTTGCATTTCCCTGATGACTAAGGATGTTGAACATTTCTTTAGGTGCTTCTCAGCCATTAGATATTCATCAGCTGAGAATTCTTTGTTTAGCTCTGTACCCCATTTTTAATAGGGTTATTTGGCTCTCTGGAGTCTAACTTCTTGAGTGCCTTGTATATATTGGATATTAGCCCCTTCTCAGATATAGAATTGTTAAAGCTCTTTTCCCAATTTGTTGGTTGCCATCTTGTCCTATTGACAGTGTCTTTTGCCTTACAGAAGAAGCTTTGCAACTTTATGAAGTTCCATTTGTCAATTCTTGATCTTAGAGCATAAGCTATTGGTGTTTTGTTCAGGAAAATTTCCCCTGTGCCCACATGCTTGAGGCTCTTCCCCACCTACTTTTCTATTAGTTTCAGTGTATCTGGTTTGATGTGGAGGTCCTTGATCCACTTGGACTTGAGCTTTGTACAAGGAGATAAGAATGGATCAATTTTCATTCTTCTATATGCTAACTGCCAGTTGAGCCGGCACCATTTGTTGAAAATGCTGTCTTTTTTCCACTGGATGGTTTTAGCTCCTTTGTCAAAGATCAAGTGATCATAGATATATGGCTTTATTTCTGGATCTTTAATTCTTTTTTTATTATTATTATTAGATATTTTCTTAATTTACATCTCATGTGATACCTCCTTTTCCTAATTTCCCTTCCAAAAACACAAAAACATAAAACAAAAAAACAACAGGAACAAACCCCTGTTCCCTCCTCCCTCCCCCTGCTTGCCACCCCACCCTCTCCTGCTTACTGGCCCTGGCATTCCCCTTCAATCCTATTCCATTGATCTACCTGCCTGTCACTGTACCAATATTATGAAGTTTTTATCACAATTGCTCTGTAGTACAGGTTGAGGTCCAGGATGGTGATTCCACCAAAGGTTCTTTTATTGTTGAGAATAGTTTTCGCTATCCTGGGTTTTTTTTTGTTTTTGTTTTTGTTTTTGTTTTTTTGTTTGTTTTTGTTTTTGTTATTCCAGATGAACTTGCAAATTGCTCTTTCTAAGTCTGTGAAGAATTGAGTTGGAATTTTGATGGGGATTCAGATTCAGATTGAATCTGAAGATTGCTTTTGGCAAGGTGGCCATTTTTACTATATTAATCCTGTCAATCCATGAGCATGGGAGACCTTTCATCTTCTGAGATCTTCTTCAATTTCTTTCTTCAGAGACTTAAATTTCTTGTCAAACAGATCTTTTACTTGCTTAGAGTCACACCAAGGTATTTTATAATATTTGTGACTATTGTGAGGGGTGTTGTTTCCCTAATTTCTCTCTCAGCCTGTTTATCCTTTGTGTTAAGGAAGGCCACTGATTTGCTTGAGTTAATTTTATATCCAGCTACTTTGCTGAAGTTGTTTATCAGGTTTAGGAGCTCTCTGGTGGAAAATGGGGGCACTTAAGTATACTATCATATCATCAGCAAATGGTGATAATTTGACTTATTCCTTTCCAATTCATATCCCTTTGATCTCCTTTTGTTGTCTAATTGTTCTGGCTAGGACTTCAAGTACAATATTGAATAGGTAGGGAGAGAGTGGGCAGCCTTGTCTAGTTCCTGATTTTAGTGGGATTGCTTCAAGTTTCTCTCCATTTATTTGATGTGGGCTACTGGTTTTCTGTATATTGCTTTTACTATGTTTAGGTATGGGTCTTGAATTCCTGATCTTTCCAAGACTTTTATCATGAAGGGATGTTGGATTTTGTCAAATGCTTTCTCAGCATCTAATGAGATGATCATATGGTTTTTTTCTTTGAGTTTGTTTATATAGTGAATTATATTGATGGTTTTCTGTATATTGAACCATCCCAGCATCCCTGGCATGAAACCTACGTGATCATGATGGATGATCGTTTTGATGTGTTCTTGGATTCGGTTTTCAAGAATTTTATTGAGAATTTTTGCATCGATATTCATAAGGGAAATTGGTCTGAAGTTTTCTTTCTTTGTTAGGTCTTTCGTGGTTTAGGTATAAGAGTAATTGTGGCTTCATAGAATGAATTGGGTAGAGTACATTCTGTTTTTATTTTGTGGAATAGTTTGAGGAGTATTGGTATTAGGTCTTCTTTGAAGGTCTGATAAAACTCTGCACTAAACTATCTCTGGTCCTGGGCTTTTTTTTGATTGGTAGACTATTAATGACTGTTTCTATTTCATGCAGCTATGGGACTGTTTAGATCATTTATCTGATCTTGATTTAACTTTGGTACCTGGTATTGTCTAGAAAATTGTCCATTTCATCCAGGTTTTCCAGTTTTGTTGAGTATAGGCTTTTGTAGCAGGATCTCATGATTTTTTGGATTTCCTCAGTGTCTGTTGTTATTATCTCCCTTTTTATTTCTAATCTTGTTAATTAGGGTACTGTCTCTGTGACCTCTAGTTAGTCTGGCTAAGGGTTTATCTATTTTGTTGATTTTCTCAAAGACCCAGCTCCTGGTTTGGCTGATTCTTTGTATAGTTCTTTTTGTTTCTATTTGGTTGCTTTCAGCCCTGAGTTTGATTATTTCCTGCTTTTGATTCCTCTTGGGTGAATTTTCTTCTTTTTGTCCTAGAACTTTTAGATGTACTGTCAAATTGCTGGTGTATGCTCTCTCCAGTTTCTTTTTGGAGGCACTTAAAGCTATTAGTTTTCCTCTTAGGACTGCTTTCATTGTGTCCCATAAGTTTGGGTATGTTGTGGCTTCATTTTCATTAAACTCTAGAAAATCTTTAATTTCTTTCTTTATTTCTTCCTTGACCAAGTTATCATTGAGTAAAGTGTTTTAAGCTTCCACATGTACGTGGGCTTTCTATTGTTTATGTTGTTATTGAGGAGCAGCCTTAGTCCATGGTGATCTGATAGGATGCAAGGAATTATTTCAATCTTCTTGTATCTGTTGAGGCCTGATTTGTGACCAATTATATGGTCGGTTTTGGAGAAAGTACCATGAGGTGCTGAGAAAAGGTATATTCTTTTGTTTTAGGATAAAAAGTTCTATAGATATCTGTTAAATCCATCTGTTTCATAACTTCTGTAAGTCTCACTGTGTCTTTGTTTAGTTTCTGTTTCCATGATCTGTCCATTGCAGAGAGTGGGGTGTTGAAATCTCCCACTATTATTGTGTATGGTGCAATGTGTGCTTTGAGCTTAAGTAAAGTTTCTTTTATGAATATAGATGCCCTTGCATTTGGAGCATAGAGGTTCAGAACTCAGAGTTTATCTTGGTAGATCATACCTTTGATGAGTATGAAGTGTCCCTCCTTTATCTTTTCTGATTACTTTAGGGTGAAAGTCAATTTTATTCCATATTAGAATGGCTACTCGAGCTTTTTTCTTGGGACCATTGGCTTGGATAATTGTTTTCTACCCTTTTATTCTGAGGTAGTGTCTGTCTTTGTCACTGAGGTGGGTTTCCTGTTGCAACAAAGTGTTGGGTCCTGTTTACATACCCAATCTGGTAGTCTATGTCTTTTTATTGGGGAATTGAGTACATTGATATTAATAGATATTAAGGAAAAGTAGTTGTTGTTTTCTGTTATTTTTGTTGTTAGAGTTGGAATTCCGTTCATGTGTCTATCTTCTTTTAGTTTTGTTGGAAGATTACATTTTTTGCTTGTTTAGGGATGCTCTCCTCCTTGTGTTGGAATTTTCCATCTATTACCCTTTGAAGGGCTGGATTTGTGGAAATATATTGTGTAAATTTGGTTTTGTCATGGAATACTTTGGTTTCTCAATGGTAATTGAGAATTTTGCTGGATATAGTAGCCTGGGCTGGCATTTGTGTTCTCTTAGGATCTGTATGACATCAAGCCAGTATCTTCTGTCTTCTATAGTCTCTGGCAAGAAGTATGGTGTAATTCTGATAGGTCTGCCTTTATATGTTACTTGACCTTTTTCCCTTACTGCTTTTAATATTCTTTCTTTGTTTTGTGCATTTGGTGTTTTGACTATTATGTGGCAGGAGGAATTTGTTTTCTGGTACAGTCTATTTGGAGTTCTATAGACTTCTTGTATGTTCATAGGCATCTCTTTCTTTAGGTTAGGGAAGTTTTCTTCTATAATTTTGTTGAAGATATTTATTGGCCCTTTAAGTTGTAGGTCTTCACTCTCTTCTATACCTATTATCCTTAGGTTTGGTCTTCTTATTGTGTCCTGGATTTCCTGGATGTTTTGGGTTAGGAACTTTTTGCTTTTTGTGTTTTCTTTTACTGTTGTGTCAATGTTTTCTATGGTATCTTTTGCCCCTGAGATTCTCTCTTCTATCTCTTGTATTCTGTTGGTGATGCTTGCATCTATGATTCCTGACTTCTTTCCTAGGATTTCTATCTCCAGAGTTGTCTCTCTTTGTGATTTCTTAATTGTTTCTACTTTCATTTTTAGGTCCAAGATGGTTTTGTTCAATTCCTTCACCTGTTTGGTTGTGCTTTCCTGTAATTCTTTAAAGGATTTTTGTGTTTCCTCTTTAAGGGCTTGTACCTCTTTACCTGTGTTCTCCTGTGTTTCTTTAAGGGAGTTATTCATGTCCTTCTTAAATTCCTCTATCACCATTGCGAGATACGATTTTAGATCCAAATCTTGCTTTTCCGGTGTTTTGGGATATCCAGGACTTGTTGTGGAAGGGGTACGAGGTTCTAATGAAGCCAAGTAGTCTTAGTTTCTGTTGGTAAGGTTCTTGCATTTGCCCTTTACCATCTGTTGACCTCTGGTGTTGGATGTCCACTTGCTGTCTCTGCCTAGAGCTAGTTCCTCCTGTAGGTTTGCAAGACTGTGTCAGCACTTCTGGGAGATCAGCTCTCCTCTGGTAAAACCCATGTGCAGAGGGCTGTGGATAAGTCATCCCTTGTGAGTCCTGGGGTCAGAGCAAACTCTGGAGGCAAGCTCTCTGCTTGTGGGAAAGGTGCAGAGAGGGCTATGGATCCACTGTCCCTCCAAGTGTAGACGGAGATAGAAAGGATCCTGTCCCAGCTTCCCTGCCACTTCTGAGGCCTGTGCCTCCCAGCTGGTCCCACCTTAGAAAGTCGATACTGTCTTTTCTCCAGTGTGTTCTGGCATGTGCGTACGCACACACATCTAATTTTAAGAAAACACTACCGCTTTAAGCTTTAAAGTGAAAATTACAAACAAGAGCATGCTATATGTACACAACACTAGGATGTAAGCACCTACTCTTCTGCACTTGACACTCTTCAGCCATGAGCTTTTGTTCTGGCAGTGACACCTCAAGGTAGCTGAGCTTACTCTACATCTTAGGTTAGAAAGATAAGTCTCAAAAATAAATTCTGAAAAATGATTAATCCTGAATGAGTGTGGAGACTCAAAGCTGCATCTCTTTGGGCAGCTGCCTCTGGTTTACCTTTCCAAGAGCGAAGGCATATCTCTGACATCAGAGAATGCATCTGCTCTCATTTGAGGTGAGCAGGAAACAAACATCTGGGGGATTGATTGCCAATGTTCCAACCTCTTCTCTGCCTAGAGAAGCACGGGAAAACATATTCACAAAACAGCATTTCAAGTCCTTCTCTGAAACAGAGTATTTCTGACATGCAGAAAATACTCTGTTACTTACATTACCCATGTTTGTGAAATTCATACAATGCCTCAGTAAAAGGAGCTACAGGAAGAGGAAATCTCTCCTTAGAAGGTTTAGGTTTCATGCAATTCTTTCCAGATCCACCATGTGGTATTGTTGTGCAATTAAAATAACTGCTTCTCTTAGCGATCTGGCCTTAACCAGTCCTGATCTAAAGAGAATCTTTTCTGCCCCATATTGTATTGATTCCATAGTTCTTGCTCACCTACCTCTGTCCCCCAGTGGGTCCTTTTCTGCGTCTCAAATTTCTTCAAAGGCTGAGAGAAATGGCTGGCCAAATACATTTGTTTAGAAAAGCCAGTAAGGTACATTTTTCTGTGATTTATGGAAGAGGGTTAATTTTGGATTTGTTGGCTGGCTACCTTCTATCACTGACTACTACATGGGAGAGAAAGGTCGAGTCACAGGCACCCTTCAGGAGAGACATGACGTCCTTCATGTGGATATTACCCAAGCAGTTCTTTGATGCTCCCCAGCTCTTCAATATGAGAGCCACATAAAAGCACATAAAAAATTAAGTCTCACTTTGCAGCTTCCTAAGAAAGAACTATGGTGATGAAGACCACTTGCCAGAAAAGGAGCACTCAGAGTGTTGGAGTTTGCATTGAAGTTCTGGAATCTTCTATTGTACCTCTGGAAAGCCCTTAGATATCTATTTCAGTTATGTGTTAAACATTTGCCTTCATTGTAATCCAAAGGGATTATTAAGCTTCTATTGATTTTTTTTTTTACTCTTCTACACTTGCATCTGGACACACTATGTGACAGTTCTCAGATACCGTCTACAACTGAAGCAACAACTCAAATCAAATATAAAGACACACATTGGACAAATAGCAATAATCCTGAACAGTTTTCTGTTTAGGCATTTTCAGAGTACTCTTTCCTATGTGATCTGAGTCATGCTCCTGGTTCTGAAAGGTGTGTGTGATAGGGCAAGACAGTGCAGAGGTTCCTCCATCTTGTATTCTTACTGAACCCATTTCAGGTTTGACTAGAATTTGATCTTGATGAATAATCCCATGGGAGATTACCACACTCTATTCTAAAAACTGAAGGTCAAGATGCCCAAGGTAACTTATACTGCTTGATTGTGTGAAATCTCCTTCCCCACCAAGCTTCCCAGCAAGATGCCAGGAAGTGGTTTCTTCTCGGGACACTCTGATACACCTAGGATCCAAATACCTGAGTGAAGTCCCAGCCGACTGAAATAGAGACTTTCAGTTGTCTATAAAATGTATCTGGATGGTCATCTCTTGTGGGATCCCTTTAACATATGTATTAGAAACTAGGAATCAAACCAAGTGTTGGTGAGGTAAAATGGTTTTCCTTCTTTTGCAATGTGGGGTTTTGATCCTCAGTGTCCTCAGTTTCTAATGTATCTCAGCCGAGCTGAGTGTGAAAATATCACAACTGAATTCATGCCCAGTAAATGCAGTTTGGATGGATGGGCCGAGGTAGAGTAGGGCATGAAGGGAAGAAATGGCTTCCATGGAGTGAGTGAAGTTTCCATGATCAGCACATGGCACTTGCTTTGAACTCTCCTTAGGTAGAATTCTTCTCAAACAGCTTAGCATGCTGCCAGAAAGTTGATTCCATGGCTTAAAATAAAAGCACCTCTCATCAGCTAATGTTTGTCATGGTGTCTTTCACTTGAAAATGTGCTTCGCACATGTGAATGCTTAATAAATGCTAGTTGATAATGACAATGAGGACCAATGAATTGAAATCGCCTTTGGCATTGAAGTTGTCTGCTTTCCCATGAGTAGCACATGATGAAGAATTCTGTGTCCCATTAGCAGCTTTCTGAGCACTTGAGTCCATGAGAGTAACTCTTTGAACCCACAGTGATGGGGGTCCAAGGAATGATAACACAAGGCCATGCACACACAATGTCAATCATTCCAATGAAAACTGAAAAATTCAGTCAATCATCTGGGGGGGGGGTTATCCGCATGACACTAAACATCTGGATGACAGAGTGTTTGCAGTTCTCATTAGAGTGGTGTCCTGTAGAGTCATACACCTACTATTTAAGATCAGCAATATTGCAAGGTCCACTTTTACATAGCATGCTGCAAAAAGGAAACATAAGGGCATAATTGATTTATTTCTTCTCTGAGCATCATTTTATAAAAAGGAAGTACATGTGACTAGTCATTCTTTTCATACACGAGAACAAGCGTCTATGGAGATCCCACAGCCTCGTGGTAATGCCAAGCAGTTATGATGGGAGTTCAAACAAGAAGAGACAGGAAATTGATGTGAAGATGAACTCTGAGAGTTTGCAAAGCTTCAAAAAGGGGGTGGCATTTGATCAAGTACTTAAATGGAGTAAGAGTGGATGTTCTCTGCGGGAAAGGAAGCCAGTGGTGTGATTTATATAAAGACAAAAAAGATGCTCAGTGGCATTCTGAAAGTAAAAAGAGTAATTGAACGGGAACAAAGCACAGGTACACTGGCGTTATCTGTCTGTGGCCTCCTGTGTTAGAAGGCCAGGTTACTCACTCTTTTAGCTGCATAGCCTCCAAGAAACAAAAAACATCATTGGCAAAAATGACAGCCTGTCCCAGAACCTGCCCCTGCCTTTGCAAACCACAGTCTGATTTCCTGGGATCCAGCATTTTCTTCTCATGTTGCCCTACTTGAGTACCTGTAGAGACCATTCCCCCAAAGTCTCTGCTCCCAAACGAATGTATCCCTGCTGATGTGCATAGGCCTGTACCAAGTGGCAGCTCTTTGCGGGCTATAAGGATAGGTGCATCCAGAGGCCCTAACTGAAGACTGAAGGAGAGAGAGGGGGCAAGCAGATGATAGGGCAGGTATTAGGAGCCAGACATCTGTACCCCACTCCTGGAACCCATGATTTCTAAACTGGAATTCTAGCCTTGCAGGTTGTTCTAAAGATAGGATAATCAACACAGAGTGATATGGTGTATTTATTTCATGGGTAGTAACCATGTTGTATAGCATATCAGTATTTAAGTGAGAGTAACTTGGCCTCCATTGGTACTCTTGGTGGGATTCTGTCAATGTTAGGGTTAGTTCTATATTTGGGGAGATGGTTCAGAAGTCAAGTGGGAGAGATTGGAATGAGATGCTGGGGAATCTCACATGACTTGGCAGATACATTCCTAAAATAGATACATGAGCTGTTTGATGGCTCAAGTTCTTCCTTTTCCCATGTTCCCCAGCTGTTCCTGCCCTCAGAGAGATCTTCCTTTTCCAAACTATTATTCCAATTATAACCCACAGTATGAAATCAGACCCTTATGTGTGGACTATATCTAGTTATAGTGATTTTATTCCCCAACCCAATAAGCTCTAATATGAGCTAACAAATATCTAGAACTTCTGCTTTTGTTTGTTTTATCTCCCATGGTTGTCTTGAACAGTGTCTAGGCAGAAGTTTCCCTAACAGCTTTTTAATGATTCACTTTAAAGGGGTTCTTGAAATCAAGAATTCTTCAGTGTCACCATTGAACTATGCTAGCTGCCAGCCTTTCATATTGCTGTACCCCCTCAGGACTGGCTATATAGTTTGCAAACCCTGATGAAAACTGCAAATGTGGAACCACTTGTTTAAAACGTATTCAGATTTTCAAGAAGGTGACAGCTGAGCATTCAAGGAAGCCTAGGGCCCTCTGAGCATGGGGCTGTGTGTCGCTGCACAGGTCTGCTTGCCTACTCATCCAGGCAAGATGCTTCTCCTCCAGGCTTAGTTAGTGAATTTGGTGCCGTGGGCCTTTTTACAATTTCCAAAAGTGTATCCAGCAGTAAATGATGCTAGGTGGCATGCAGATGGACATTTGTTTAGTGTGATACTTATGTACCAATGTGTTATGATATGTGTAATAGTTATGTAAATGTGCCTTAGGGAAATATAATTTGCACATCAATCAATAATTTCATGTTTATTATTGTTTGGGGCAAGGCTAAGTAACAAAATAAGCCAAATTAAAGAAAATATTAAGTAAATAAGAGTCCAGGTGGTCGGCAGATGTTTGCACAAAGTACAAGATGGTACTTAAATGACTGAGGTTTGGAAACACTGGGAATGTTGGATGTCTCGATGACCTTGACTATTTGGTAGGATCCTCAGGTACATCTGACCTCTGATTTTCTATTCTATCTGACTCCTTTCCATGTTTTTCCCCATTTAGTAAGTAGGGTTTTGATTTGAATGAAGAAAGGCCCAGTTAAAACCAGACATAAAAAGTATCTTAGGTCTAAAACTTCACCTCTCTCCATAGCATACACTCCTGGTCCTGCTCTATAGACTAGAGAGACCCATTAGCCCAGGGAGAATGCTTATAGTTACGCATGAAGCTGTTCCCAAGCACCCTTGATGGACTTCAACATTCTGTGTGCTATTTATTGTTGCAGTTATTTAACATTGCTTGTTTGATAGATAATATTTACCAATTCCTCCCAATTACTAGTCTCAAAATTACACATGGGCACACAAAATTTAGTAAATATTACATATAATTATTCTTTGCATTGGTATGGTGTATTTATTAAGAGTACATTGAATGGTGGAAGTAGTATAAAGATTAACCTTAATTTGATTTTATCAGTGGTTTTGTTAAACGTTAGTATTTTCCACTTTGTAAGAGTCTCAGGAGCCTGAGTGGCCTACTTTAACTCCCATAATTTCTAAGTTCAAAATAATTTCATCCTTCTTTGCTTGTGCACTGAACATCAGGGTCTAGGTGTTACATTCTAGAACGATGTTTCTCCCTAAGTTCACCCAGGACTAACTAGTGTTGCTTCAAATCAAAAGATGTTAATCTTAGGGATTTAGAGAACAAGACATCAGAACTTCTGGAAACTCTTAGGGATTATGTCTTAGGTTATTCTTAATGTACTTCTGACCTTCTGTATACTCTTGGCTCATTATTATAGATGTCTAAGTGGTATAAGTGCTATAAAATATTTGTTTAATAAATTCATCAATAATAATGTAAATAGTAAATATGGTTTGATATTATTTTAAAAAATTATAGCTTTTAACTAATGTACAAACACTAGAAAACACCAGAGAACATTATTTAGTATACTGAAAGACTCTGATAGTCACATCATCTAACATGAATAGCAACAGAACAGATAATCACATGCTGGTGTGAACAATTTAAGGATCAATTTTGCTTCCAAACTATATTATTTTTTTGAAACACTACCCAAAGACCATGACACAGTGTCTGATTAAGCTTAGTAGAATTTAATTTACTTAGAAGAATGACTCAGTATGAGTTGCACATGGGGCCATGGACACACATCAGGACCATGGTAGCAGCTATGGGGAGGGCTGGCATCAAGATCTGTTCTCACTGTACACTCTTCTTTCTCACCCTCCTGCCCAGGTATCTCAGTGCCAATCTCAAACTCTACTACAGAATCATTTCCCGAGAATCCCCTAATGGAACAACCTTTCTTTATTAAGTTTAATTTTCTCAGGAGATTTTGCTTGGGATTCAGGATTAGAAAAATAAATCAGATTTTTTTTTAAATGTTGAAAACAAAAACCCATAGGGATACATTATCTAAAACAGACAGCACTGTGGGCTCATGGGCATTTGGGCGGAACAGTTAGGTCAAAGTATTTGCGTTCCAAGGAAGAGGAAGGCAACAATTAAATAAGGTTTTGAAGGGCACCTCCTTCTTTTAGACTAAAGAACACTTGAAAGCATATACTAGATAATGAGCATTTTACACTGAATTAAAATGCACCCAAACTCTAGAAGGAATTATTACTAGTTGCTAATTGCAAGTCGCACGTTTCGCGTGTCTGCTGCTGTCGGGTTACTGCTGAGTAGAGGCCCTCATAAACATGAAGGAAGCTGCCTAACGTGTCCTCTCTGGACCAAACGGACATGTGTTTCTCATTTAAACATTTCATTGCCCCAACTGAAAGCAAATCAGCTGTGTCCATGGGATCTTAAGAGGAGAAGGTTGGGATTTATTCCTGGACAAGCCTGAGGAAAACATTACCCTAATGGATGAAATATGTCTGTTCTGAAGACTTCTGAAAAGTGTTGAACCTGCCTTTCCTAACTTGAGCTCCCCTGCCTTGGAAAGAGTGAAAATTCAGAAAAGTCCATTGGCATCAGGCTAGCTTTGTCTTCCTGTGAGGAATGATAGGCAAACCTCGCTTTGATTTAGATAAACATCAAAAATAGTTACCGTCTCCAGGATTTACACACGACTCCCCACCCACCTTCACCAGTGTGGTCGACCACTGCCACCCTTGGCTATAGAAGCCCCCTGCCTGTTTTCTCAGGTCAATTCAATGTTGTTTCCTTAAGAAAGCTTTCCCTGATTTCTCAGTGCTCAAGAAAGCCGGCGAGAACATTGGTTCGAGAAAGATTATTTGCCTTTCTCCATTGAAAATAATGGTCTCCTTAGGTCTGTGAGCCTACTGTGGAGGAATTCTGGCTTCTTTTTATGGTTTTTAACCCTGACAGAGCACAGGAAATAGGAAAATAGATTTATTTTCCTTGGCAACATTGGAGGATGCTTGGTTTAGCAATCTGAAGGTTTTTAAGAGTTCAAGCTGGGCAGCCCAACGTGAAGCCACTGTAAGAGCTCTAGGTCAGATGTCCCAGTATAATTAGGGAAAGCATCACAGCTTTCCGCTTACTCTTGGTTCTGTGTGATAGAGGGCTGCCCAGCAAGCAGGATAGTTGACTTCTCTTTTTTTCTTCCCTTATTCTGCTTTTTTCCCAAGTTTCATTTTTTTTTCGTCCAAGAAAAGGCTTAAAATTTTAAAGAAACTTGAGAATTGTAAAGTCCAAAGTGTACTCACAGGACAGTACTGTTAGGATGTCCGAAAGCTGGTGACCTACTCATGCTGGTGCAATGTCTCCCTAGATTTGAGACGATGAAGGACTAGTATAAGAGGGAGATCAGGAATCTATCTTCATACAGGTTTTGGATTTAAATTCAGAATAAAATGTAGATATCGTCATTTTGTCACTCAGATTTGTGAGACTTCATCCACATGGAGAGGAGCCAATATGTACTTCATGTCTTAGGCTTTGCCCTACCAACAATCAGACTTGTATCTGTCAGTAGAGCACATTTTAATAGAATAACTTGAGAGGTTAATCTGTGGTTTTATCTTCTAGCTTTCATATTTCATGAGGTAGGTCTATCTTTTAAGTTTTTAATCTTTTGAGCAACTTGAGCTTTCTCATAACTACTTTGGAATGGAGCATGAAATATTATTTGACAAGATAATTCACATTGATATGAAATATAAGCATATTGTATTATATTGGGGAATCACTGTTCTTTGTAATTTATACCAGCATTATCGGCCTCCAATAGGAGATTATGTTTAGCTTTCAAGAAATATCAAAATGAACATATGAATGAGTTCACCAAGATAGGTATAAGTACCTATCAATGATCAACGTTATTTGTTTTCAGACCCTAGTCAATGTCCTTCAGGCATTAAAGTCAAGTCCATATATATGCTAGTCTCTGAATACAGACAAATTCTACTTTTGGTAAGAATTTCCAGTTATTTGAACTAGCCAATGTATGCCAATGGCTAATATTTAAAGATGACTTTCCACTATCAAAATTTATAAGGATAATACTTTTTGTCTTTTCTAGCTTTCTTTAAACTAAAATTAATTTTTTTCTCTTTGTTTTGTTTTTCGTTTGTTTGTTTTTGAGACAGGGTTTCTCTGTGTAGCCTTGACTGTCCCAGAACTCACTCTGTAGACCAGGCTGTCCTCAAACTCAGAAATCTGCCTGCCTCTGCCTCCCAAGTGCTGGGATTAAAGGTGTGCGCCACCACTGCCTGGCTAAAATTAAACTTTTCATCTGGTGCTTCATTTTACCATTAATCGAGTTACTTATTTCTTTTCTTTTCTTTTTTATTAGATATTTTCTTTATTTACATTTCAAATTTTATCCACTTTCCTCATTTCCCCTCTGAAAACCTCCCTATCCCATCTCCCTCTCCCTGCTCACTAACCCACCCACTCCTGCTTCCCTGTCCTGGCATTCCCCTACACAGGGGCACTGAGCCATCACAAGACCAAGGGCCTCTCCTCCCATTAATGTCCCAGATGGCCATCCTCTGCTACATATGCACCTGGAGCCATAGTTCTCTCCATGTGTCCTCTTTGGTTGATGGTTTAGTCCCTGGGATCACTGGGGGTACTGGTTAGTTCATATTATTGTTTCTTCTATAGGGCTGCAAACCCTTCAGCTCCTTGGGTCCTTTCTTTAGCTCCTCCATTAGGGACTCTGTGCTCTGTCCAATGGATGGCTGTGAGCATCCACTTCAATATTTATCAGTCACTGGCAGAGCCTCTCAGGAGATAGCTACATCAGGCTCCTGTCAGCAAGCAGAAGGGAAGAGACAAGACAAGACAAGATGAGACGAGACGAGAAGGAGACTCATTTCTCTCCTCTTCATGACTTTGGATACAAGGTGTCAAAGCCTCTTCAGTCCCCTCCACCATGCCTTTTTCACTGTGATAGGCTTTAAACTGTGAGCCAGAGTAAACCATTTTTCAGAGTCTAGAAAGACATTCCATTACAGGAAAAGCAAAACTGTGTGGTCTGCCTTTCATCAGAGCCACCACTTGCTCCAAACGTGAACCTGGACACGCACTAACAACATGGCCATGTGCACAGCCACTTCATGCAGTGACCTTCTTAGTCACTCATCAATCAATCAAAAATGGAGAAGCCCATGCAATCCCAGAAAAGTGGGCTTGTGATGTTTTTGGTCAGGGAATTCCAAACTTTGAGTGCCTGAAGTGTTATCTAAAACTGGGCTCGGCTTCCCTGTGAGCAAAATCACCTGGTCTTGCAAAGTATTTGTTTGTTCACGATTCCCCAGGAATAGTGTCATGCAACCACACTATTATTAAATGCGGGCTCTACATATGAAAGAAGATGTATAATATTTGTTTTTTTCTTTCTCCTTATCATCTCTTGTTCTCCCTTTCTTTTACTACTATTCTTTTACATCCATATCTATATCTAGCTAGATATATGTAGATATATCTATATACATACATATGTATAAATACATATATGTACACACACACACACAAATCTAGACTCCAGATTGTTGGAACATGGTCCAGAAACGGAGACTTTTGGAGACTTTGGAGACTTGAGTGCTGGTGAGAACACTCCAAAAAAGTAAGACCAAAGACCTGTGATCTCAGTTCCTTCAAATCACAGAATTGTTCTTGGAGCATGTTTTCGTGTTACTCCCAGCTGTAGCAGATGGGAGTGAGTTTACTTCAGGTTACTCGTTACTGCTTGGTGTTGGTATTCAATTCAATGTTAAATTATCCTTTATATAGCTCTATGGAAATACATGACTCTTGTTACATGAGGCTTGTCCTTGTGACTGTAGATACCTTGAACTCATGAGATCTTTACTCATGGGACCTTTCTCAACCCTAACAGTGTAAGTTATCTGGGGTTCTGAATAAAGTTGACTATTTCAAGAGACGTTAGTCTTCTCTGTTTTCATGTGTCTCACTGCCTCTAGAGTGGTGACACATATTATAAGAGAAAATATGCAGTACTATTTTGCTCAGTTTCTCATCTTGAAAAAAAATACATATTTGTATGCCAGATTATCACTTTAAACTACTGACTATGCCCCTGACTATTTTGCTCAAAAGGGTCTCCAGCTCCACCCAGCTTCCCAAAAATGACATTTCACCTTTCATTGAAGTTGGGTAAAACTTTACTCTGTACACACTGTGTCTTTAAAACTTGTTCATCTGTTGGTGAGCATTCAGGCTGATTCCATAGCTTGGTTACCATAAATTATATGTCTACTGCGGTTTGTATGGAAGTTCTTTTTTTAGTTTTCTGCAGAGCCTCCATATTGATTTCCATCCTCCCCACCAAGGATTCTCAGCAGCAATTGTCACTCTTTTTTTTTCTTGTCACTGAGAGAAAATGGTACCTCTGTGTAACTTTCATGGTTTTTTTTTCCTAATGGTCAAGGATTAAAACACACCATTTCTTAACTCTCAGATAATAACCAGGCTTGATTTCCCACTTTCTGGAACAGATTCTTAGAATTAGAGCTCCAGAGACCTCTTGCCCACTGTAGCAATTCTTCAAAGCACAATTTTTATCCCCATGTTAAAACTACTTCCAAAAGTCATTTATTAAAATTAATTATTGGCTACAGGGCAGTTTCTCATCTTGAAAAAAAAAAGCATTCATATTTGTATGCCAGATTGTAATTTTAAACTACTGACTATGCCCCTGACCTTGATACTCAATCCTGCCTTTGTGTCCTTGCTCACTGGGAGCTTCCATGTGGAGTGGCAGATTCAGTGATCCAGCAAAGACTGCAGCCATCTTTTCCTGTGACTTGACCTCACCTTTTTTTGTTGGCTTTGCTGAGTTTTGTCAGAGATTTGCTGTCTGAGTCACCAGGATTCAGTCAGTGTTGTCTTCAGCAATTCTTACTAGGGAATCTTATTGATTTTTTTCTTGGAGGACTCTCCCTAGTTACCATTTGTTTTTAAATCCTCACATGGCACCTCTATCTCCCAGTGTTCGTGCTACTCTCATACACCTTTGCCATTTTACAAAAAAGCGTCCTGCCAGAATGTCAGACTTTTGGATGGCTTTTTCCCTTCTACTTAAAATCCCTTCTATGGCTCCCTATGGCCTGAAGAAAAGTCCATGTCTTTGGTCTTTTTTCTACTTAGTTTTCAAGCAAACTCTCCATCCCACCTATGCTCATCTTCCCATGAACCCAAATTCCTAGCGTCTGCATCCTTGCTTCATTGTGTCCTCTCTCTGTTCCTGTTCCCCCTTCTGACTCTCTCCTCCCACACTACTTCAAACCAAAATCCTCTTGCCCTAGTCTCTCTCTCTCTCTCTCTCTCTCTCTCTCTCTCTCTCTCTCTCTCTCTCTCTCTCTTCTTTCTTCCTTCCTCCCTCCCTCCCTTCCTTCCTTCCTTCCTTCCATCCTTCCTTTCTTCCTTTTCTCCTCCTCCTCCTCCTCCTCCTCTTCCTCCTCCTCCTCCTCCTCCTTCTCCTCCTCCTTCTTCTGGAATTATTCTATCTACTCAGTTTGTTTGACAACCATTAACTGATTGCCTTGAATTGTTGCATGAACTTGTTTGCATTCAAATTGCCTTCTTGATTAGATTTTAACTGGTATGAAAACAATTTGTTTCTTATGATTTTTTTTTTCTATTCTCTTTTGTCACCCACTCACGCTGTGTACCATGATTACTTAAAATGCCTCATTTAGATGTCATTAAAATAAAGGGTTGTGTCTTGTATACAGAGGATTTGTCATATTGTAACTAGTACTGTAGATGTGAAAAGTCTTGGTAAAATTGTTACATTTTCATCAGAAGTTCTGCCCTGATCTTCACATTATACATACAGAGATCCCTTCTTCCTTCCACTACTTCTGCTTCAGAAGAAAAATAAATTATTTTCATTTTATAGAAAAACTTGTTTCTCGCAGTGTGGCTTTTCTAACCTCTTTATTGTCACCCACCCATGCCGTGCACAATGATTGCTTAAAATGCTTCATTTTTATGCCATTAAAACCAAAGGTAGTATATTATACTCTGATAAGAAATTATTTTGCTTATAAATCATTCTTACCATCACATTTCTCAGTGTCTTCTTGAATCTAAGCAGTTCTGCCTTTTGGAGGTTGAAAGTGAAAATAATCATCTGAGTCCAGTGTATTATAACAAAAGACATTGTATTATCAGTCTTTCATTTTATTGAAAAGAAATCATTTCTATTCTAGCACAAACAATGTATATTTTACATCATAAAGCAAGATATAATTTACATATTACATTTCTTATGAGATCTTTATTACCATATGCCATTCCCTTTTTTGTAATTAGGTCATTACTTCTGGTTTAATTTAACATGCCAAGTACTCTAATAATTGGCTTCTTGTTTGGTAAGAGATTGTGGACATTGATAGTTCTAATGCCTTCATCTGGGTATATTGATGGAGAGCAATAGGTATATGCCTTGAGTCTGGCACTGAGACTCTCCTCTGGTAATTGACTTACAAGCTAGATATCTAATCCTCCAAATCACTCGTTAAACTTATATCCTTTTTAAAAGTTTACCGTAAATGAACAAAATTGAGCGCCAGTGTTTCAGGTATATTTCCTGGTAAGTGCTCAAATAAAGATGTTGTGCTATGGATCTACCAGCTGCAGGCTGACTATGATTAACTACAGGGGTTATTCTATGAAATTCCAAGAAACTGCTTGCACAAAGCATCAGAAGCAGTATCCCACTCCCTCCTTTGAGCTTATGGGATCAGGTTTGTTTGATGCCCGCTGGAAATGGCTGTCAGGATGAAGGTTTCAAATGACTTCAAACAATTGCCCTCCAAGATTTCACTTTCCTTAGAAAACACTTGTCATTTATAATTTCTCTTCCTTGCCTATAATCCAAATCTTTTTGCTATTCTCTGCAAACTCTAAATTCCCAGAGTTTACAAGTCTCTTGGACCTGTACTCACTTACAAATCAAAGAACATTTTTACAATAAGGATGTACTGTTCTTTTGAAACTTGACAATGCACAGCAATCAATGGGACAAATACATGAGTGGAGATAAAAACAAGTAATGTGTATTAAGCCAGACCACATAAACTATTCTGAAAGAAATGTTTTAATAGTAATTGTTGAGAAGGAATCACGTCATGAGATCCAAGTACATAAGATGATCTTCCTTCTTATTATTGAACAAAGTACAAAAATCACTTGAAATATATTTTCAGATGGGTGCCTGTTAGACTGGGGGAAATATCACTATTAACTCAACCAGATATGCCAAGGAAAGTACAAGAATGTGCTAAAAGTGAATCATATACCCCAAATACTTTGCCCGTCACTCATATTACAAAGTTGACATATTTGGCCAAAATCAGTCTGAAGATTCTTATTTACTGAGAACTATGGTTATTAAAATTGAGCTGTTGATGAAAATATAAGTTAAAAAATATCTCTATACTTTGTGCCTTAAATTATTCTTTGGTCAAATGATGTGATTGTTGAGATATTTGAAAATATAAACCTATTTATCATTTCCAAATACAAGGTTATATTTATGTACAGCCAGATACCATTTCCTTACTAGAAAACAAAGCTTTCAGATACCGTGTTAGTCCATGAATATTGTATGCTCTTAATGTCCCTTCTCCTTTCACGGCTACAAAGTGCTGGACAAACAAAGAACAAGGAAGGAAGGAAGGAAAGAAGGAGAGAGAGAGAGAGAGAGAGAACAAACAGATGTAGCCTCACAACATCCCTGTGAGGTAGGAATTGTTAAACCATTTGATAAACAGGTAAACTAGACACAGCATGGTAACATGGTTTGGTCAAGTCCACCAGGAAAGTTGCCAAAGCATAGCTGGGAACAAAGGGAAACAAAGAAATACCAGCCCTGCCTCCTACCCTAGATACTAAACCTTATTTCAAAACCACTAAAATGTAAAAGTATAATGGTATGGGTTTTATTTATTTATTTATTTATTTATTTGAAATTCAGACAAAGCTTTAAGCACTTTGCTTCAACATGTTGTCTTTCTTATTCCTGTGAGGTAAAGAGTGCTCTCTTTCCTCACCCTTCTGCCTGTATCCCCGTGATAAGTCAGAGGATGTAGACTTTCCACGTGAGCTCAGGGTACAAACTCAAGGTTAATCTATAACATCAAGTAATTCCTAACTCCATTAAAGCCCTAATGTAAAAATGGGAGCTATTCTCATTCAGCTGCCTGGCTAAATGTTCTCTGACCTTAATGAGGATTTTGTATAGAATATGAAAACAGCAAGATGCCCCATTAACATATCATTATTGTGTAAATAAGGACAGTGGTGATGGCAGAGAGTTTGCATTTATAGTGTTTGAGAAACTGCAAACTCAAGCTTTCAATATTTTATATATAATATATATAAATATATACAGCATATATATATGTATATATAAAAGTATGCATCTGACCACCTCTAAGGCACCAAAGAGATATAGACTATGCCTTTCACAATTCCGTATTTGTCTTCCTACAAAAAATTTTTTCCATCTCTAAAACTGAAAGTATATCTTCTACCAAAGACCGAGTGACAGCAATTGTTCAAAAACAAGTATCTTTAACTTAGGATGGTTTATTGTTTGGGTTGGGTAAGGGGTAGGGTTGACGGTGACATCATAACCTAGAGCTTAGAGCTTAGAGTTCACCAGACATGGCCAACCACATCAATCAGACAGGTCAGTGACCAGAACATGTGTACATTTATTTTTCCTGTAGCTGATAGAAAAACCTTACCATGACCAACATGAACGCAATAATACAGATTCTTCAGAAAGACTTTGGATTTTCAAAATCTCCTAGAGAGACTTGGAAGGAGATAGAATAAGGCACTGAAGTCAAACAGGTCAAACTGAGTCAAACTGAGAAGTGATATTTCATATATATATATATATACATATATATGTATATATGTATATATACATATATGTATATATATACATATATATATATGTATATATGAAATTCTTTGGCTGCTGCAGATTTTTTTTTATTCTCATACAATTATAGGAATGGGTAGGCTGAGCCTAACAGAAGAAGCCTGGAGTATAATTAGCCAAGCGTGGATAGAAGAAAAACAAAATACACACACAAAAGCAAATGGTGATGGTGTCCGAGAGGAAGAAGAAACATCTGTTAACTAATTTTCATTTTGTTCCTCTCCTGCTTTTCTCCGCCATGGTCCCAATATTTTAGTTCTGGCTTTGTTTGTTTGCTTTTTTTTTCCCCCGGCGGATGAAGAAATGACAGAACAGGATAGGTGTCTTATGGTTTTTGATTTCTTCTTAGGCCTGTTTAATTATTTTTTTCCTCAGTTGACTGTTGGCACCTGGTTCCTCTGTAAACTATATTCCTTGGCCTTCAGTCTCAGGTTGGCAATGCTGTTGGCCATGTTGATACCCTGTGCAGGGCTATTGTTGGCACATGTGGCAGAATAAGTAGCCATGGCGCTGTAGGGACAAAGGAGAGAGCAGGGAGAATAACAGACATTAGTTTCACAAAGCTGCAAGACTGTGCCCTGGATGGATAGATATACTCTCAGGACAGAGGCAGGCAGGGCAGTGGGGTGGAGAGAGGATCTCCTGGATCTCTTACAGCCACAGTTTTCAATTAGTTTAAGGTCCTTGGAAAAGGGTGGCCATCTTTTACAGGGCATGGAGAAGCAGAGGAGAATGAGACAGAGTAGGGAAAGGTATTTTCTGTGTTGGATACAGTGAGTACAAATTTATTTCAGGGGTTAGGGGAGAGACTGCTCATGTCGAATAGCAGGAGTTTCATCAGCTAGTTCAAAGATAGTCTGATCTTTCCTACCTATACCTGATGGCCTGTGAAACCAGTGAAGAAGAACAGCAAGCATTTGACAGTAGATAAAAAGAATTTTGCTTCTTCGTTCTAGGAAACTGATCTGGACTCCAATGTATTTTGGATAATCAATAATACTGTAAGAAATGATGTGCTTATAGAAGTATTAAACAACCTAACATAGCCCTCTGGCATTGTGACTCATTGGATGATAGTAACCAGCATTGTCAAGTCAAGGTTTGCCTATCAGTGGATTTTAGTTTTAATAACTTCTCAAAGGTATTTGACTAGCACACATCACCTTTGGGGAGAGTCACTTTGGAAATATCTAAAATTTCAAAATAAACCTCCCAAGTTATAGTTTTACTATTCTTGATCTCAGATGTAACTATTTCTCACTGTTTGTGTTGTTGGGAGAAACAAGAAGCTAGATTTGATTGTCATAAACTATAATTAGGACATAGGTCAGAATTCATTACTACTGGGGTTCTATTCATCACATCCATGAATCTGTTTTAAAGGAAAAACTGGTGTGTAGATGTGGATGCAAATACTCTCTTACCTTATATTAAATAGTTAAGAGGAAACTTTTTGAAGTAAATAGAATGCTTCTAGCTGTCTCTAAGATTAGTAAAATTTCTTCCAACAGAGAGCTGGGATGGGGTTTATAAATGGAATGACACACGCACTTCTGCCGCTTGCATTCCAGTGGGATTTTGTCAGCTGACACTGGAGTTTGTGGTTCTGGGATCATATGACAAGATCAGAAAGAAGGAAACCCAAAGCTAGAGAGACTAGATCCTTAACATTTATCTGGGACAGCACAGAGTCAAGGAGAGCGTTAAGACTCACGGTCGTCTATTTCAGCTCAGAGTCTAGCGTTTACCAAGGGAAAAATGAGTTAAAGAAATATACTGAGAACAGTCCTTCTACAAAACAAATCCTTGAAAACATTTGTTTCATGTGTATACGTGATTGTGAGGATAAAGTCTACATTACAGAAGCCGAAGGAGAAAGACTCGGGATTACAAATATTTTATTTGTTTTAGCTGTTACTCTTATTGATCACTTCTGGATAGCTGGTCTGAAGCCTCCCTCCCCCAGACAATGTTCTCCTGTAGTGTCTTCCATTCTTGCTTTACTCACTTCTTTCCCTTTTAATTTATGACTTGTTCAGTAGCTGTCACTGTCCCCTACCAGCTGCAGGGGTACCACATCTGCTTTCTTCTCTACTATATTTTCAGGTAGAGCTGACACTACACCCAGCACACATTTGGTTTTCAATAAATCGTTTACTAAGTAAACAGGTATAGGATGATTAAACTGACCTGTGCACCGGTGTCTCTGATGTCTATAACCCTACCGTAGTGTTTTCGAAAAAATAATTCATTTATTCTTGAGAACTAGTGCTTTCTGTAAAATGAGTTATCTTAGCGGAAGAAACAAAGCCAGAAGGATGTGGTCTACAAGAGCATCATCATTGCATAGTCTTGTATTGTTTCACAATAAAAAATGCATTAATACACTAAAGCTTAATAAAACAAACATCTTTATAACTGTCCATCCACGAGGCAGAAGAGTCCTCAGTTAAGGCAGGCTTGGATTATGAGTGAATGACAGGAGCATTCCACTAAGGCAGGACAAAAGCCTCATAGGTAGCATTTCCTTCCTAGATGGACCCCATGCTTCTATCTAATATCCTACAGAAAATCAATGCAAACCTCAAATGGATATTTCAAATCTTTCCAGGATATACCAAACATTCAAAAATTTTGTAGCTAAGAAAAAGAGAGAGCCAGCTTTGGAGAATGTACCTAAGTCACAGATTATTATAAAAGAAAATTAGCCTTTCTAAATCAAGTTTCTGTGAGAATATTAAGTTCTAAATATGGTCCACAACTATTAGCATTTTAAACAAATGGTACAGAAGTTGGCATTAGAGTGTGTCTGTGTGTCTGTATTATTTGTTAAGTACTGGTAAGAAAGTTAAGAGAGTTTTCAATGTACGAGACTAAAATTTTATGAGAGGAGAAAAAAAATGGCCAGTGGTAAACTCTAGATTGTTATGGAGGGATTTTGTGTTCATTTGGCCCAAGTTTCTAAGAGAGCTTCTTTGAGCTTCTGGGCAGCAAGTTCTTACATAATAGAAATCCACCTTTTCTTTGATAATGGAAAGTTTTCCATTTCCTCATTGGAAGAAGGGATTTGAACTTTGGGTAGCATGTGTTAATTTTCTGAAGTTGTTACTATTTTTCCAAATTGTCTACTACAGTATCAATATCAATTCTGTCTATAGTACATCATTTTGGCTATAATTACTTCATAGTCTCCTATCTACCTTGTCTGATGCTGTAGCCAGAGTAGTTACTATGGTAACACATCTCTTAGAAAATACTGTGTTTCTGTCTAAGTAGGTTGACAGAAAGTCAGAAGGATTGATCAATTTTCTCACTCAAAACCAAATGAATGAAAAATAGGATAGGACTTGCAGAGGAGACTGGATACTTGCCAAGGCTTTCAAGTGGCATCCTGTACATGCATGGCAGAGAACAGTCTCTTTCCACATTCTGTGGCACTCCTGAGATGACTGCAGCATTCTAGCAGTGATTCTGTGGCAATGGTATATGGAGTCCCTCAAGTTATGAAGCCAGCAGTTAAGAGAGCAGTTTGCATTAACGAGTGGAATTTGTACATCCATGGGATATTTGCTAAGTGATACCCCTTTCACTTGATTAATGCTTAAGAAAGTCATGAACATTCAGCGACTGTGTATTGTAGCATTCGGTAGCTGAATAGATAGGTTATAAAGAACAGACACCATCTCTATTCTCTACCTCTTAATATATATATATTTAAGATGGCTCCACAAGTCAGACTTTCAGTGACATTTTATGTACTTCCTTCCAGGTGTTTGGCATGGGCCTACTTTTACAGCTCAAGCTAAATGTGCAATATAGGCAAGCCACCAGCCGCTTTTTGACATACCCATGACAAGCAAGACTCATTATCAGTCAGAAAAGAGAGAATTAACTACTGGTGTGTTACTGGGTAACTAACTGGGTGTCTAAAGAGTTGCTTAGTCATGCTTTAAGCATAGCATTGGAAGATGGAAGACTTGCTTGCTTGAGTGACAACCAATGCAGGAGAGCCTTGGACAGATGCCAATCCTAGAGACTGTTCGTGGCCACCTGTTTTCTATGTCATGGAAACTTCTGCTTTAGGAAACAAAAGAGCCCCCAAAATCTCTTCCCACCAGAGGGACATCTACAAAGGTAACTAATTGATGTCAACCAATCCATGAGCCAATTCAGCCAAGTGGTAAAATTACCACTTGTTGCTACACAGAATGAAACTTCCTAGAGTTGAGGGAAAGAGAGGGAGAGAGGGAGAAAGAAAGAGAGAGAGAGAGAGAGAGAGAGAGAGAGGGAGAGACAGAGAGAGACAGAGAGAGAGAGACAGAGAGAGAAACTTAGTGAAGTGTATTAGCTAAACACAGGACAACCACCAAAAGCCTGGTGAACAGACAGACATCCATGTGCTTAGTTTCCCACTGGATAAGAATCTCTTATTCCTGTATGCAGGGAGCTCATCTGAGCTGAGTCCTGGGACGAAGGTCTAAAAGGCTGGCTAATGTACCATGTCTATTGAATTTTTAACAAAGGCCTTTGTAACCAACAAGCTGCCTTGCCAAGTAAAGCACATGGAGACATTAGGGATGCGAACAAAAACGCTTGTCTTCCATCTGCTGACTCATCAAGTCTGCAGTGGGACTTCACAGAACTGACACATTTCTGGAAACATGAAGTTTTTCCCTCTTCCTTATTTGGAGATTCCAAGCAGATGCAACCCAGCAGAGTGCTAACCCTACAAGCAGGGTTAGATGATTGTTTCCTCTGGAGACAAGTCATTTATGACCAATTCAACTTTCTCTGAAAGGTGGTTTTAAGGAAAACTTAGGGAAAATAATGGCCAATACCAAGGAAGTATAGCAAATACTCTCAACGGTTTGCTTTCTAATCACCCACAGGATCAGTCCTGTAAATCACAAAACAATTGAGGAGAAAAACGAAGTGCCTAACTCAATCTTTAATGGTATTTTTCACTCAGCCTTTTTGAATAAAGGATGACAAGCAGCTTAAAGCATCATCCTAAAGATGATTGTGGCAGCCTGAGAAACATATGCATGGTCCTTAGAATCCATGCTTCCACCCCCTCTGGATTGCCTCTCACTGGCTCTGTTTTGCAGTTTTCTGGATCCTGAAATACAGAGGCTGGAGGCCATCTCTTTGGTTTGTTGTCTTGTAAGGCAAGAACAATGGAGGTATGTGTGTTTCATCTAAGAAAATTTTCAGTCTTCCAGGGGAAACTTACTTCTAGAGAGAGATCCCCTAAAGCCTTTGGAGGCATGCCTGTGCAACTTAAACCATCATGTTTTGCTTCTAATTGAAATGCAGAAGGTGAGTCTTAAAATATACACATGGCTTTCTCTAAGTGGACACATGGGACCACTTCTCATTGGTGAGGCTTTGGTTTCCATCACTCCTTCTGTGATCCCTCTATAACGTTTAACTTTTCTTTCTAGAAATATCTTTCTGCTGTCACCAGAGCTTTTGTGTTTCTCCCTTCTCAGTACCGAGTAGGCATGCCATATTGTTTATCCCTGGGTTCCAAACTCCCTTGTGAGATATACAATAGGGGAAGGTATATCTAGCTCTATTCTAAAATATTAAGTTACAAGATAAATCAACTATGGTACTGGCCTGAGAAGTAACAGAATCAGGATAATAATAGAGTCAGGCCCCCTGGCTCATACTCTGATATCTGAAGTCACCCCAGTCAAAGTTTGTAAATGTGATTCCCATGAGAATGACTTCAGTGGAACAACAGAGAGATGCAGAATGCCAGCCCTACTCTAGACTTAATGGATCAGCGTCTTCATATGCTCAACCGAGGGATCCCTGAACCTAACTGTATCTGAGGGAGGCTGCTTTACCCTCTTTCACTCAGGCTTTCTTACATTTGGGCAGGCTTTCTTACATTTCTGACTTCTAATTTCCCAGATGGAGATCTCCACTGCTAACATTTCTAGGATGCCATGCCTCAGTTTCTTTAAAAAAACAAAAACAAAAACAAAAACCCTAATTCCCCCTTAAGCCCTACCCCCAGAAGCCACCCTCCTCCCCATCTGACAAGTTACCTTTTCAGTGTCTTCCGTTAGAATCCGTTATGAAGCCCCTCGTGTAAACAACATCTTGGGAGGGACGAAGATCTATTTTTGAAAGTGTGAAAGGGAGAAATGAGCCAAATGCGTTGAGCAGATGTCAGCAGCACCATGATCAAGACCACCAGAGGGGAGGGACACTGTACAAGAGTAATCGGCCTCTTTCCCTTGCCACTATTCAAGTCCAGCCCTCCCTCTACAAATAGCACTCCTGACTAGTACTATAGAGCCAAGCCATTCACTATCCATACCTCTTGTAGGAACGACGATGTCTAGGGAAAGGTCTCTTGGCAACTTAATCTCAAAGAATAGTATAGAATTTGGTTGATTATTACTACCCAGGAGGCAATAACAGTGTAAGGTTAGTGAGTCTTGATCATTTTAGGGTTGGTGTGCATTTCCATTCTCATAAATCACTTAAAGAAGATGATTCTCACCTAAGAAGTGAGTTTATGTCTCAAAGACATGGTTGCTTCAATTAGCTACAGATAAGTAACAATCTCTGCCAGGAAAGTAGTTTTCATATTAAGAAGTGCATTGTTTCCTCTAGTACCTTGGTTGCCTGTCTGATGTCATCACCCAATGTGCTCAAGAGAAGGAGAGATGTCATCATGATGACATATAGAGTGAACCAAATGTCCTGGTTTGCGTGGGACAATCTTGGTTTATCCCCTTTGTCCTAATGTAATCATTATTATCATTACAAAACCTTCCCAGTTCGGATGATATAACTGTTACATGATCTTTATACTCAATAGCAAACGCACCCAGCAAAAATCAAGGGGACAGGGATTGCTTTCCAGCCTATGATTCTGTCCATAGGCAAATACCTGCTTTTATGACTTGTTTTCCTGTTCTTGTGAGACAAGCTATGGAAGTCGAAAAACCATTCTCTCTGACAAAAGAGTCTACTCTCTATCCCTGGGTTTCATGAGCTAATCATATAGGCCATTGCCTTAAGATGCCACACCCCAGGATGGAGACCTCAGCTTGAGACAGATTTTGCTGATCAAGAAAGAATGCTTGAAGCAAGAAGGAGAATTTAGATAGCTTTCCAATCTTATTTTGGACTTTCTAATACAATGCGATGTTAAATTTGAATAGGATAGGCTTGTCATGCAGCCCGATGTGTTGGGTAGAAATCGGGCCCAGAAGTACTCTTCCAACGCTGCTTGCTGGAGACTTAAACCTGGGGAAGTGTCTGGTCTCTTCTTGTTTTGAGCCAAAGCAAGGATAGAGCTATCACACAGGAGTGCTCTAAATGTTGACCAAGAGAAAGGCCTTTTAATGAATATCTCATGTGAGGTACTCGGTGGACATAATGGTACTGATGGGAACAACAAGGTCTGTCATCTCCTTTGCTTTTCATTATGTCTTGTTTTCTTTCCTCAACAACAGTTATGTTTCCTAGCAAGTTTCAAAATGTAAAATCATAACATATTTCATTCTAAACATATCAGAAACATCCTCAAGTAACAGAATAGCCTTTGACACTCTCAGAAATTAATGAGATTATAAACACTTCAGTTAACAACAGGTTAAAGAAACATATCATTGATTAAATTGTTGCCTTAAACTTTTGCTTTTTTTTACTTATATTGGATATTAATTTATTCTTCATACAAAATATGAACAATTAGCTTCTATATTGCTTCAATTGGCTTTTTTTTTACAAACATTGTGTGTAAGAGAAATAAATGCATACCACAAAATGAGTAAAAAGTACTAAGTTACACAGTCTTAAATGATAAAAGAGCATAATACAAAATAATATGTACACTAAGACTATCCGTATGTAAAATAATGAGCTCTAATCCTAAGATGAACTAACTAGTTACATCAAGATGGTGAGATTATGAGTGGATTTTCAAAATAGAATTTCTATACTTTTTCAATTAAAAATAGAATATTTCCCAAAAAGGCACACCGAATCTTGTTTCTAGCTTCTGCTAGATGCCCACACTGGGGCATGTCTCTTTGGTTCAGATTGCCTAACTTGATGCTAGTTCAGGAAGGATCTTATCTCCATTTGTGTAGTATGCTGTGTTCAGCTCCATGGATAGGGACCACATGGCAGCCATCTGGATTGTTAATTGCTGGTGGTAAAAATCCCAAGGAAGACATAAGCAGAAAAAGGAGCAATACTTCCTGGTTAGAACCAAATTCAAACCAGAGATCTTAATGCACCAGACTCTGAACTATATCCATATTCCAAGCTATTCACTGAATCTGTGGACTATCAATAGTTATAGGAAAAACAGTCCTTCCTCTTATTTAAAATATTATAGAATATGCTATTCCACAAACAGTCTCCAAAATGTGTTTTTAGTAAGTTCTACAGGAGAAGCATCTAAATGTTAAGTAGGTAACATAGACATTGGTTGGGCCTGTGGAGACCCAGAACACACACAGGTTCCTCTCATTCTTCAAGACACAGATACCTATCCTTGAGATCAGCACTGCTTCAGGTTAAGTTTACAAGGGATGCATATAAAACTTCCAAATGCATTTATGATATTTCTCTGAAGAACTTACTTGCACCTGAGAGAACATTTAGATGAGGCTCTGGGATTTAATGGCACCTATCAAATGTGGCAGAGCACTTGTATTTCACAAATGCGGCATTCCACATCTTTATCTGGGCCCAACTCCCTGTAACCAGTTTTAAATCTCTCTGTAGGTCAAGAATTAACTTTCAAAAGTAAAACAAATGTTATTCAATTGAGAGGCTCTGACAGCACCTGACTAATACAGATGTAGAGGCTCACAGACATCTATTGATCTGAGCACAGGGTCCCCAGTGAAGG